>NC_083352.1:10348888-10657916 GCF_030254825.1 Meriones unguiculatus | reverse complement strand
CTTATGCCACTCATCCATATCCCCAGACTCCCTAGGGCTACTTTGTGACTTGGGGAGCCAGAACTAGGGACCTTGGTAAACAGGGCCACCTTGATGCCACTGCCAGAAACTGCCTGTCTGGAGTGTTTCACACCTACAAGTGAATCTTTGCAAACTCGGAGCTCTATTGATTCTTGAACCACACCCAGACATTAAGGTACCCTTCACCAAGGAAGAAAATGGAAGCAGGTCCTGATGTCCTGGTGCTGTACACTGGTGATTGCTTGCTGATACGGGTGACTGGGCATGAGCCCTGTGCCACAGGTGGCAATGTGTCTCTTTTGCATGCTACCACAGATACACAGTATTTTCTCTAATCCACCTGAAACTGTGGTTTGCTTCAGTTTTACTATTCTGGATTTCAGGTTGTCATTCTTAGTCAGGGAAGCCCCTTTGCTATATCTTCATCTGATCTCTCCCACTTCTTTGAAACCCTTGCTGTTTTCTAAAGACAGGATGTTTACCCAGACAATTTTCAGGGATACAAAGTGCCTTAGGAGCATGTTTTGGAGACAGAAATCATGTGTGAGAAAGACAAAGTAGTGCCCAGGAAGAGAAAGTTCACAGGGAGCTGTGTCCTTACTGTAGTGACTTAACTGAAAAATTTTCTTGCCTGAAAAGGCAGAAAACATGATTGTCTAAGTCACTCTTCTATTGCTGTGATAAAGTGCCATGATCAAAGCAACTTATAAAGAACTTTAATCGGCCTAGAGTTTCAGGGAGTTCCTGCTCATGACTGTGGAGCAAAGGTGAGATGCTGGTTCAGCAGTTGAGAGCTCACTTCCTGATTGCCAAAAAGGAGGTAAAGAGTTAATTGGAAAAGGCATGTGCTTTGGAAGCCTCAAAGCCCACCCTAGTGACACACCTCCTCCAAGCAGGCCACACCTCTTAATCCTTCCTGGACAGTTTCACCAACTAGGTACCAAGCATTTAAATATATGAGCCTATGGAGGCCATTCTGGTTCAAACTACAACTGTTATTGTCAATTTATTTCTATTTATGCACTTTGGAATTTTTTTTTTTTTTTTTTTTTTTTTTTTTTTTTTTTTGCAGTAGCAAAAGTGTTTGCAAAACTTTGGAAACTCCTCTTTTGGAAACAGATGAATCTGAGCAGACACTCCTGACTCATTGTGATGGTTGATGGTGCCATCAGCCTTCTAGACCTTGTTTTCTGTTGCTGATGTTTTGAAAGCACTGGTGATTGGACAGAGGGTCTATGGCCAAGGAACAGAACTTGCAGATTTCTTGAAAACAATTTTTCTGTATTATAAATGTTCACTTCTATATTATTTGACATTTAAGCAACTTGAATGAAAACTGAGAAGATACAGATGCATATTAATTTATATAAAATGATAGCAAGTCCCTTCCATGTAATATACTTTTATAAATGATGGGGATTTGTTTTCAAGCAAAACAGTAGCTTGCAAAAAGAGTTTCCTTTTGAATGTCTATTTGACATGTCTGCACAGGGTAGCTGTGTCCTCCAGGCTGGCTCAGAACTTCTCTAGTTACGCTGTTTTACTGGAAGTATAAAAATATGGTAGTCTAGCAGCTGACAAGAAGGGTGTCTGTGGACTCTGACAGGGTACTCAGGACCCCTGAAGTCTTGGGCTTCTTTTCAGGGAAACTGTTAATGGTGAAGAGTGTTCAATTACTTCTCTCTATAAGAAACTGGGGATTAAGTCTGACAAACATCTCCTCTTTCTTTTCTTTTTTTTTTCAAAGATTTAATTATTTATTATGTATGCAGTGTTCTACCTGCATGCCAGAAAAGGGCACCTGATCTTATTAAAGATGGCTGTGAGCCACCATGTGGTTGCTAGGAATTGAACTCAGGACCCCTGGAAGAGTAGCCAGTGGTCTTAACATCTGAGCCATCTCTTCTCTTTCAAAAGTCAATCTAAACTCTCAAAACAAACAGACTAAATAGGCTGCTGAGAGGGACTAAAGAACTCCCAGACTTAGCCATCCAAAATCGAATGGAAAGAAAAAAATTAGGACTTTATGGTGTTCATTTTCTGGAACCTACAGAAATCAGTGAATGTGTCTGTTCATTATTTCTTATGAAGTTGCAGTTTATTGTAACTTAAATTCTCTTTATATCTCATGGTCCTTATTTTACCCACATACATTCAGAAAAAAATACAAGATCAATACTAGTAATAATATACTTTTCTTTGAAATGAGTACATGAAAATCATAGGAAGTTCAAACACCATTTAATTTCTTAATTAAAAATAATTAGAATGCCACATTCTCCTACGCCCAGTTTGCCAGCCTGTGGCTGCGTCTCTATAGAAGAAATAGTTGTTTTCCCTGTGGTGCTGGGGTGGAATCAACAGCATCTTCAAATGTGTTGTCATGGAAACCATTTGGGGTAACTATGGAACTGTAATTTATAAGGTTTTAGTTACCTGTGGCTTATCTCAGAATGTCCAGGCCATGAGATTCTAAGGGAGTCTACTATTTTCCATTATGTGTCTGCTCATGAGCCAGGATGATAAGTTTTCTGGTTTGCTGGTCATTTAATCCAGGAAGAGAAATAAACCCTTCGCTACCCACAAACACACCCAGTGCCCCCTGGTAACAGCTGAGTTCTCCAGCCCCTGGGTGGGGAGGCACATTCTCACTCCAGGTGATTCTAAATTCTCATAGAGCCTGTGTGTGTACAACATAGGAGAAAATCTTCTCATTGCAGTCTAATCCTACGGGAGGCAGGCAAAATGCCCACACAATTAGGAACCCAGCATATTTTCCTCACACTTCTTATTGTTTGTATTTAAATGTAAGAAATGTGTTTATTGTGGAGATCCATGAATCAGAAATCTTCACATTTTAAGTTTCATACATACACAAAAAGCCAAACTAGACCGTTAAAAATGTATACAGAGAACTTTGCCCATGTCCTAGACCTGCCCCCATTGCCTAACTACCAATCCAGAGTTTTCTGAGAGCAGATCTTTGGCCAGCTGAGGTATGGGATGGCTTCTGTGGGATCCTGATGCTAACCAGAGTCATGTGCAGACTGAGAGCTAAGCACAGGCCCATGCACAAAATCAGCACAGGCATTCCATCCTCCTGCTTGAGTGGCACTGCTGTGCCATCTATTATTAGAGGGGACATTGTGCTTCATGGACTTGAACTTGGGAGACACATTAGTAGCTCTAGTGTGTACTCACTGCTGCAGGGGCAGCTGGTCTCATCATGAGCATCCTCATCTGGGTGAAGCCTTTATACTTATACTCAGGGACAGACCATAGCTGTGGGCCCCTAGACCTCACATAGTGACCCAGGCCGTAGCCCAGCCTCACACCTTTGTGTGTTTACAAACAACCATCTCCAGGCCTCTGAGCATGTCCTGCCTCTTCTCTCACACAGCCCAGTGTGCAGCTCTTTGACTAATCATGGTCACTGTGAGCTGCGCATGATCATTGAATCATTATTGACTATAGCAGTAGAAAGCATCAACGCTTGATCCTGATTTTAAGAATCCATGCTGCTGACAGGAATGTCGGCCTCATGGTATGAGAAAACACTTGCCAATGGGTAACAGTTTCAATGTAGATTTCCCTGTGATTTCTAGTGGAGAGGAAAAGGAAGCTTGCCTGTAGGGAGTGGCTTGTCACCCACCAAATACAATAGAAAGACAGCATTCACAGGGAGCTCTCACAGGGTGCCTTCTGGGTGCCCTCAGCTTGGCACCTTCACTGTGCAAAGACATCCCTCCACCCCAAAGGGTTCTGAAAGGCCTGTGGATTGTGGCTGTGGACGCATTTTCAGTGGTAGGGAAAAAACACAGCTAATGATTCCATTTTTGGAGACTAGGAGAGACAATAGTGTAGAGATGGGCTTTCTCCTTGTTTTGTGACAAGGTTATTTTGAGCAGTGATGTGCTCTCCCAATTAGGCTTTTCCAAGTTGCTCTGCCACCCTCACTAATGAGTGGGAGTCACAGCCAAAGGAAACTCTAAGCTTAGAATCCATTATCCTGCTGCCCAGAAGCCCAGTTGTTGCTTCGTTAGTTCCTTGTGATCTAATGAACCTCATTAGTGGATAGACTTTAAATAGTCTCCTTACCTGAATGTGTGAGCTAAGGCAGGGAGGACAGAATCCAGTGTGAGCCTCCTCCCTGCTCTACTGCTAAAGATATGTGGAGCTCCCAGCTAGGAAACTGGTCCAGCTTTGTCATTGAACGCATTCATGATAAGCACTGGAAGTTTCAACATGAATTACTAAATATCACAGTTCAAGGCAGGGTTCACACTGTGTTTGGGAAAAGGCTTAGAGAAAAGTTCACAGCAAATTATAAAAAACCTAAATCCCTCCTGAATCCATTGACATTTGGTATGGTACATGCTAGCAAATTATTGAAAGCTTACACTTGCTGCTGTGAAGGTTTAGCTTAGCGGTCTCAGACACTGAGAGACGTGGAGGCTGTCTCAGCAAGATTTTCTCTAGAGGTGGACTCTTCCTGCAGAGTGACCCCTATAGATCATTTCTAGAATGTAAGTCTGCCAGTTTACTTGAAACTGAGTGTGAGTCACACATTGGGTTCAGACAGGGTAAGCTAAGCAGGGATTATTTCAATGGTACATTCATACAGTTTTTCTTCCTCAGACTTTGTGCTAGATTTTTTAATCACTATGACAAATACCCAAGAAAATGGTTTTTGAGCAGTCTTATATTATAATTTGAGACATAGTCTCATATAGTAGCCCAGGCCTTCTGGGACTTCACAGCTATCCTCTAGCCTCAGCTTTCCAAATTGTGGATGGGGTTATAGACAAGAGTCACAGTACCTGGATGGGAACAGCAACTTAGGAAAGGATTTCTGTTGGGCCACAATTGCAGAGGATCCCATAGGTTTATGGCTAGGACACTTACATTACTTTGTTTCTTGATTGTAATGAGACCTTACTGAGTAAGAAAGAAAAAGAAAGCTGTTCACCAGAACAACTGTCTCTGTTTCCAGAAAACAGAAAGAGACAGAGGAGGGTCATGTATAAGATGTGCCTCTAAAAGTACCCTCCTCCAGCTAGGCTTCACTTTTCATGGTCTCTACAACCTTGCAACAGTTCACTATAACTTTTAATGCATCATTGGATTCATTTCACGATGAGGTCAAAGTCCTCATGGCCCACTCACATGTCATCATTGGATCCACTGCCTGGGGTCCAGGTTATCACTATGTCAGCCTTCTGGGGTCAAGGCAGTGATGGTTTAACTGTGAGATGTTCCTACAGACTTGTTTGAATATGCAGTCCCCAGCTAGTGAAGCTGTTTTGGAAGTAGTGTTTGCAAGGCAGAGCAGATCACTGAAGGGGTCAAACTTTGAAGGCTCATGTCTCTTTCTGCTTCTTTGTTGACTGGGAAGAAGTGAGCAAGACACCTCACACTCATGGGAACAGTTTCTACTGCTCTAAATACCACCAGGCCTTTTCCTCCATGAAATTGCAAGCTCAAATAAATCTCTTTCCTTTAAGTCGCTTTTTTTAAGGTTTCATGCCACAGCAATGAGAAAAATAACCAAGATGCTGACCACCTCGATATTCGCACTGATGACTCAGTTTCTTACAGAGGCTTTTAGGAGGTTGGCCATGCTCACCTGCCTAAGCAAAAACCTTACTGCATGGTGGTGCTTTCTTCCCATGTCTTGCCAGTTTACAAAGCTATTCAAGAGTTGGGAACTCTTGTCTTTTTGACACTCACTGGCCACAGCCTAACGTACTGAGCTTGACACATCTGACTACGTGATCTAAACGCTTCTCCTTGGGTAGCTTTTCCAAAACTTGTATTCTTTTGAGCCTCTGTTATTCAGTCATCCTTGAAGGTTTTAGGACTTTTCTTCCTTCCAGGAAATTCAGTGGGTTTTTGTGCTCAAGTATTTATGCATCTGAGATGTAAATATGGCTGTCATTAGTATTTCAGCTGTGGGTAACCATTAATTAACCTCCCTAAATGGACTAATTTGGGGGTCACAGCAGCTATGCCCCATCATATCTAGATACTTTAAGCAAGGATACCTTTAAGACTTACAGCTACCATGCCTGGGCCCACCCAAGAATAATATGCTTCCGGTTATTGAAAATGTTCCATTAATGCCGTGCAGTCAGTCATTTCACAGTGCTTCTCACTGAAACAAATCCTACAAATAGCTGGAAGCGCAATGATCTAGGAACTTCAGTTAGAGTCGAGAATGCTGGGTTTTTACCCACCATGCCCATGTGCTTGGGCTGGTGGTCTTTGAGAAGATACTTCTCATGTTCCTGTACATGTGAGTGCCCCCACCAGCCACACCATTCTTAGGACAGCTATGGAAAGGAAAGTGGGCAATCAGCTAGCTTGGAAGGTAGGCTTAAGGGTCATTATGCTGCATACTTCAAGAATTTTGAAAAAAGTGTTATCAGTCTATGAGAATGAAAAATCAGTGGATCACTGCAGTGACCTTAGTGGCTTTAGAATATGCTAGAATTTCTGAGGTTTTGTGTTAAGACTAACAAAGGAAAATCCAACTGAGACAGCTGACCTATCAAGCCCCAGCAGACCAACCTCCCTGCTTCATGCTCTGTAGGAAAACCAACACCCAGAGTTTCTGCTTTAAGCCCAGGCCTAGCCTAATATGGTTTTTCTCTTCCAGTCATCTCCTGTGGAAGCCTGTCCTTTCCCCCAAATGGTAACAAGATAGGAACACTTACTGTATATGGAGCCACCGCCATCTTCACCTGCAACACTGGTTACACACTTGTGGGCTCCCACGTCCGGGAGTGCTTGGCCAATGGTCTCTGGAGTGGATCGGAAACAAGGTGTCTGGGTAAGCTACTCGTAAGTTCCCATGTGGTGTAATTCAAATAAACTGAGAATTGATCACAATGGAGAAACTGTGGGGCTTCTGGCTGTTAAAGCTCTGACCACCTCAGTGAATCTGTCCACTGTCATGTTACCTGCCCCTTTCTAACTCTCACCATGTCTGATAAATAAAGGATGGACACATGATATGTTTTGTGTTGTATAGTCTTACTGGGGCTGGAGGTATGGCTCCATGGTTAAGAGTGTTCATTGCTCTTGCAGAGGACCCAGAACTTAAGTTGGATGGCTCAAAACCACCTGTAATTCCTGCTCCATGGGATCTCTTCTTACTCCTGAGGGCACTATAGTCATGTCCACATGTCCATCACAAACACACATATACATCTAATTAAAAATAAAAATAAAATCTTTCATTTAAAAGGGCTGTCTTATAGAAGACTGAGACTATATGACTCCCAAAGACATTCATAAACTTAGGAAACATAAATAGGAATTTCTAAAAATTAAATACATTTTGTGTTTTCAATGGCTTAAAATTCTGTCAGGAGATTGAGGTGTTGGTCATCTAACCATGGAAGTATTGTGAGCTTTAAAGTAGTTTGTGTCTGTAATTGTGGCTTTGTTTTTCTCATGTTACTCTTTGATCATTTTAAAAGGGAGGAGGAGGATATTTCCACTGGAATTCTCTGCGTAAGTGTGCACAAAGCTTTGACTGTGCAGTTCAGATGTTCCAGTGCCTCAATATTGCTCCAGTTGATCATCAGCATTAAAATATCACACACATCCACAGCATTTTACCATCATCCTACCTGCTTCCTAGCTCCTTCCATCACCCTGTTTATCTATCACTTCATCTTTCCAGTACCCTACTCCCTCCTTACCCCACCTCTCTCCAGTGCCCTAACTCCTTCCAACACCCCACCCTCTAGTATACCACCTATGTCATTATCTCATCTCCCTCCATCACCCCACCATTTCAGTACCCTAACCCCTTCATTACCTCATCCCTCCAGTATCCCATCTCCCTCTATCACCTCATCCTTCCATCACCCCATCCCTCCTTTACCGTGCCTATGTCTCTCATCGCATCTTTTTCCATCACCTTAGCATTCAAGTGCCCCACCTCCCTTCATCACCCTTCAGCCTACCATCTCCCCCCACCATCCCATCCCTCTGGCACCCATCTCTTTTCCTCATCACTCTCCCTCTGTCACCTCAATTTTTCAGTACCCTACCTATCTCCAGCACCCCACTTCCTTCCATCATTCCACCCTTCCAGTATCCCAGCTCTATCTATCACCCCATCATTCCAGGATCCCACCTCTTTGTGTTATTTTACTGATTTGCAATGCCTTCCTTTGTCATAGCCTCACCTTGCTCTAGCAGCTTCCCTTACTGTAGCACCCATCCTATCTCATGTCTTTGAGAAATTTATTGGTGCTTTCCTGAATGTTCTTAAGGGTTTGGTGGGTATTGTGAAGTCCTTTCCACGTGACAGTGCAGGTGGGGACAAGGCCTTCATCTACTTCTTGCAATTTAGCACCAAAGAGATGGGGATGAGTGATCCAAAACACACCTCTTCAGCTTCAACCTGGGCAGTGAGTATGAAGGCTAGGCTGTGTGGGAAGCTAGGGAAGTTTAAGTGATTTAGTTTCTAAAACTGTTAGGGCCTAGGGTCACCTTATGCCCTATTAGAACTGAGCAAGCTCCTACTTATTCTTTTATCCTGCTGCTCCAAACTTAAGGCTTGACAGGCGGAGGCACGTAATCCATTGCTGGTCCTACATTGTCACAAAGGTGCTCTTGATAGGATACAATCCATCTTGGAAACCTTTGGAGGCTGAATGGCTCAGAAGTGAGTCCATTTGCCCAGAAAAAAAAATAAACTGAACATAAGAAGAGAGAAAAAAAACCTCCAGGTTTTAATAAAGAAAATGTTAACAGAGAAATGTTAGATGAAGTTATAAAGAGAAATAAAGTCAGAGGGACAGGATAGTTAACATGGGGGATGAACAGCCAGGAAAGGGTTGAGATGGCATGTAGCCAGGCTTGTGTATGGCTGGCTCAATAATGGGCAGTAAATTTAGTGGAAAGATTTTTCAGCTGAGCAAATAGAGTTTCACACTGGCCATTGAAACTTGACTGTTGAGATTCATAATCTGCCTAATTATGATAATGAGTGCATCGCTGTACCAGAATAACAGATTGCTGGTGGGTAGATCACATAATCTAACCCAAGGCAAATGTATGCCCAGGAGAAGCCACGGTCAGCTGTACAGCCCATGGAATATGTGTATGAGTGTATGAGCAATGAGGGAGCAGGGCTGTACTCTTGCCAGGGTAGACTATGGGATGTTCAGACAGATGGTTCAATGGAGGTATATTTCCAAACCTGGCTCAGATACTGTGTATCTGGCACGGCAATTGCAACAGAGTTTGGGAGCCCACATGCTAACTAGATGCCTCATGAGAGATAATATCTGTGAATGTTGTCTTTAGTGATAACACATGTGTGGCAGTTTTAAGCTTTAGTTTATTGAAATCTTAGTAGAACACAAAGGAAGTTCCTGTTACTCCTGATATGGATGGGGAAAAGTGCTTAGAGAAGTGACAAGCTTGCCCATCATTGTGTTTCACCAGGAATAAAAATGGCATTGAAATGTAGGCTGTGTGGTTACAGCTTGGGGCTCCTAACCAAGGACTTCTGGTACTCCTCTGAGTTCATTCTCAAAAGGTGGTGCATAGGGCAGAAGCTCTCTCCCATGAGGAGACATTGACAGATGACCTAGGTATGACAGGAACTGTAGCACCAATAATTCCTTTCCCTCCCAGGATGCATACCAAAGAAAGGGGCCTATGCCCTGGCTCTTCCTCTATATTTCCACAGAGCTCAGTTCGACTCTCAGGATGTTCCACCATCCCACTGCATCCTCTATGCATCTAAATACTCCATATCCAGTGTCTTAGTTAAGGTTACTGATGCTGTATTGAACCACCATGCTCACAAGCAGTTTGCAAACGAAAGGGTTCATTTCAGCTTACGGTCCCACATCATAGTCTTTCACTGAAGGAGGGCAGGGCAAGAACCTGGAAGCAGGAACTGATGGAGAGAACAAGGAAGAGTGCTGTTTCCTGGCTGCTCCTGTGGATTACTCACCTGCCCAGGTGGAACCACCTGCCCAGGGGTGGCACGGCCACCCAGGGTGGCCTGGCTCTCTCATGTCAATCACTTGTTAAGAAAATACACCAAAGACTTGCTTTCAGGTAAATCTTCTGTGTCTCAATTGAGATTCCCTTTTGACAACTGATTCTGGCTGTGTGCCTGGGACACATGTTAGCATTATTTGGCCAATAGAAATATTGGAAATAACAAATAGAGAATTTTAGATATCTGAAATGTCGTGGGACGAAAGATACAATGAGCTCATTGTGGTTAGTTTTTCTTCTCTTTGCCAGCCATGGAAGGGTAGGTAGAGATAGCAGAAAAGGCTATTTTGGGAAGAATAAAACTAACTAAGCTTATGTGACTGGGAGCTCTAGGATTCTCTAAATTACTGAGGACTTGATCTATGTTCCCTTCTGTAAGTTGCAGTGCTAAATATCTATCTAGGCTGGAGCATTAAGCTATGAGAACACAGACCCCATATCTCGCCTACCAGGTGTCTTGCAGCCCATCAGGAAAGTTTTATGATCACAGTGTTCTCTTAATTATTTTCTTGCGGTTATCTTTTTTGTAGTAATTTCCCTTGAATCCAACAGTGAGAACAGGAGCTAGGAGGAGGAGGTATGTTTATAATCTAGAGCCCCTGTTGTAAAAGTCTTCATTAATCTCTTGATAACACACTTATGGCATGTAGATTTTCCTAGCAGAGAATGACCTGTCAGTGCTCCCACTGGGCTACCGCTTTAATCCTTGTTGTCAAAGATGCCTCCGATAAGGAGTCCTATATGAAAACACCAACTCTTGGGTACAATGGATTGCTGCTTGAAGTAGGTTTGCATTTGTTGAACTGTGATGACTACAGAGACACGAATCCTGTTGTGAATATAATGTGGTGACATTCACAATGGCTGAAATAGCTAGGTCTCATCATTCAAGTTTTATTTTAGATTTTTTTTTCTTTCTAGATTGAAGAGAATAAAATCATAACATATTCTTCAAATACCTTGGAGATTTTGAGAAATCTATGTAAAATGTTAATAAAATAGCTGAGAAAAATTCTGGTGACATTACAGGAAGAGTGATTTTATTAGAAGAGAGGAATTGTTTCTCTCTTCCATGAAGTTGTCTACTCTGCCATATTTTTGTAGAGTATTCATGATATCTTAGGGATGGTCACCAGTTTGGAATCTTCTCACACAAATTCGCAGATTTTTTCCATTAATTTATGTGTTCATTTTACATCCCAATCATGACCCCACTCCCTGCTCTTCTCCCAGTTTCACCTTCCCTCATTCCCCCTTCCCCCTTCCCCTCCCCTGGATGCCAACCCCCCCCCCCGGCACATCAAGTCATATCAGGACTAGTTGCCACCTCTTTCACTGAGGCAAGACAAGGCATGCATTCTTCTTGAAAACTGACCAAAGTACATTTAGTGGCAGAGGAGTTAGGCTCTTGGTTGTTGTTGCCACAGGAGGCATCGGATGTAGCCTAGCTTGTCAGGCTTTTGTCCTGGGCAGGACTTTATGTTCTCAGGATCCATCATCTCTGTGTGGTAGAGGGAAATCACTCAGCATCACCCTTGCAAATTGCACTTAGGAGTAGAACAGACTCATGAGTCAGGATTCTACAGTGTTCTTTTAACAGGGACAGATACATAGATTTAAAAACACCCATGGATGTTTAATGCCAGCACTAGTTTTTGTGCCTTTCACAGCGCAGGTCTGCCTGACATTTTATCACTGCTTGTTAATACTTACAAAGGGTCTGTAAATGGCTCTGGTGTTCGCTGTCTATATAAGCCTGGCTTAGCTCAAAGATGCTCCCCACACAGATTGCATCGCAGCATGCAGCCTGCCTTTCCTTAGAGACGGGATATTTTTAATACTCAGTATTTTGTTGTCAGCACAAAATACTGATAATCACCGGGCAAATACTAAAGTTGGACATTTGGTTTGTAGAGTTTCTAAAAATGGTTACAATTTCATCCTCACGGGAACGTCGAATATTTTCAGTAACAGAAAATGACATACTAGAAGGTGAGCTTAAGACAGCAAGATCTCAGGGGAGAGAGCACTAGTGGACATAGCAGCATATTTGGGTTTCCCTGTAGAGCAGAGGGCTCCACCCTCCACCTCCTTGTAAGCCATTTTTTTCTCCAGGAATACTGCCGGTTCTGCCCTTCAAACAGGTATGGTTCCATACAATGCACTCACAGGCAGAGTTTCCATGCAATCAGCACAAAGTTGTTTAACTTAAATTTCCAGCTCACCATACTCCTTTCCACAACCCCAGAGATTATGTTCACCTGCTCCTGCCCTGCTCATCCCTCTGGGAACTTGGTTCCAGGATTTCTGCAGATAACAAAATCAAAATTCAAAAAGTCCCTTATGTAAAGTGTGAAGTTTTTGCACATGGTACATGCTCTCTTGTGCCTTACAGTTTGTTTCTGTGTGACTTAGGATAATCAGCATTCCAATGTGTCCCCAACACGTAGGCCTGCACTCTGTGAGCCCTGTGTGTCTGACTGTCCATCTGTAGTCAGTCTTGGGGCTCTCTGATTCTCTCAGGAGTTCCTCAGGCTGAGCCTGTGGTCTATGGCCTACTGCCACATTTCCGTGGCATGACAGATTCATACCCCTCCAAAATCAGAAGGCCACATTAACCCTTTCCTCTGTAAGCTGCCTTTATCATGGTGTAATACTGAAATACTATAAAAAGGAACTGTTGTGCCAGGTTATACCAGATCACTCAAAGGCAGCATAGAAGACAATACAGTGGTCTTGGGGGGTGGGTTGGCGGGGTGCTGGGATTGAGCAGCCATACCTTAGAATGGTGAAGCATCTCTCTCCACATGCAAACTCACTTCTGAAAAGGGCTCTAGATAACCCTCCGGAACAAAGTCTCACACTGATGTCATGAGGAGGCCTTTCCAGGTGTATTCCTCCATTACCTAAGTCTAAACTACAGCAAGGACTTTTAGAAACCTTTCAGGGTTCAAAGAATATTATGCAAAATATTATGTTACAATGGCATCTTAAATTCAAAATGAAACTCAGTGCATTTAATTTAAGTGTCACCTGGGGGCGTTTTTTTGTTTGTTTGTTTGTTTTTTATTCCTTGTGATTTTTGACATTTTATTATTAACATTTGGGTTAAATACTGCAGATTAAATTATTGTAGCTATTCTGTACATGCAAATAGCTTACGTTTTTCTAACTGGAAATTTTAAGAATGCTACACCTGGAAAATGAAGTGGGAATTGAGTATTTCAAGTCAGGCCTCACCTAGTGTGATATAGTCAATAGTAATTGTCAACTGGACACAAACAAGACTCATCTGGGAGAGAGTCTTGGTCCAGGACTGTCTAGATCGGGTTGCCTGTGGGCATGCCTATGGAGGATTGTCTTGATTAAGTTAAACAATGTGGGCAGATAGAGCCCACTGTGGCCATGGTCTGACTAGCTCTCTTAAGATCCTGCCACTTAGATTTCTCTACCGTGATGGGCCATAAACTGGAATTACGAACTAAGATAAACCTCTGCTCTAAGCTGCCTCTTGTCAGGGTGTTTTATCAAAGTAACAGAAATGAAACCGGGGCACCTTGTCTACAGTTATTCAAATTAGGAGTGTAAAGTACCGCGTCGTCTTCCTTCCATTTGGCAAAGGGCTGGAGAGCAGTGATTTTGAAGTATATCCTCTGTTTTCTTTAAGTATTTAGGTCAGTTCCTCAGAGAGAAGGATAGCCAAATTGGAGGTGCAATGCCTTAGGAAATTTCCCTTGCAGATTTAGTACAGCTGGAAGGATAGCAAGGCTTAGTACCTGTGTGAAGTTGTGTGGTGGCTTTTGTGTGCTTCCTCTGGTCCTTGTGGCTGGGGTTGGAGCAATGCTTCCAGCCCTCATAAGAGCACACTGCACTGATGGTGGTGTCTGGGATGGCAGCTCTGCAGCCAGTGTTCTTGCTCTACACCATCAATAATGGCTTTTGAGACTGCTCTGCCAACTACAAAGCATTCAGTTTTCCTTGAAAACCTCCTGATGGCAGTAAGTATGGGCGTGTGGGAAGTAATCTGCATGGACAAGAACTGACTGGTACCAGATGGTCAGGAAACCTTCCAAACGATGGAATCTGGCAGTCTTGGCTTAGATTATGTGATATATCTTAGCTACTTATCTCCTAGCTGAGATAAAATAGCTTAGAAAGAAACTGAAAGAAAGAGTGATTTATTTTGGCTCACAGTTTGAAGGGAGCTTGAGGCATTGGTCACATTGAACCTACAGGCAAGAAACAGAGGGTGAAAGCTGGTGCTCAATGCCCTTTTCCCATTTTAACTGTTCTGGGAATCAGGCCTGTAGAATTGTGCCACCCTTATTTAGGATGTGTCTCACTCCTTCAACTGATCCTCACAAAGCAGCCCAGGTATTGGTTTCCACAGTGATTCTACGCCCATCACTGTGATAATCAGGATAACTCACTGCACTTCCTATTCCATTTGCGGCATCCTTCAACTCTAGGATGCCATTTCTTGGTCAAGAGCTGGGTTGTGAAGGAGAGGAGAATGTTGTTCCAAGCAGAAATACTGATTGCTATTCTCTTTGCTCCAAAGTGGTGAAGGGAAACTCGATGTAGCATGACAGTCACTGGATTAATTTTTCTCAGTTCTGATGGTCCCTGGCTTCTCTGCTGGAGAGTTTACAGCCAGAGAAAGCCTCACCTGTACATGTGCATACTTCTATCTACATGTGGCTCCTACACAGGCTTTGCACTTGGGAACTGTAAGCAGTGGTCACTTTGGCTCCTGCCAGTCCAAAACCCAGGTTTCTAAAGTCAGCTACATTCTTTTTTCTTGCTCTACTGAGTTAATAGGAACCTATTTCTATATGTGGGAAATATAAAAGGAGCTGCAGGTAGCCGAGTGGGTGGCACATGCCTTTAATCCCAGCACTCTGGGAGGCAGAGGCAGACAGAACTCTGTGAGTTTGAGGCCATCCTTGTGTATAAAGTGAGTCCAGGACAGCCAGGGCTACACGGAGAAACCCTGTCTTAAAAAAAAAAGTTGAATTTTAAAAAAAGTTGAAAAAAATGTAAAGACATGAAACAGAAAAACAGAGAGAGAAGGAGAGAGAAAGAGGGACAGAGAGAAGGGTGACTGAAGATGGGTCATAGTTGAGAAGAAAAGCCCTGACCTGACTCTTCTCTTCCTGACCTACAGCTCCTCCCTGCTCAGTACCTCACCCCTGCATGTTCAGCAAGAACCACAACCATCCTTTCCCTCTGGCTTCCCTTGCCTGTATATAGTCCATGGACACATTCTGACATCCTTTTGCTTCCCCAATGAGCAGTGAGTTTGCTCCTCCACAGTTGCTATCATCTTCAGTATGACTCTGAACTTAGTTATGCATCCTACTGATTACAAGACATTTTTCTTCTAATAGTGGTTTTCAGATGGCTCAAATGAACATCCCTCAAATTGGACAGATTATGCAATCTGTGATTCTCCCTCTGGAATTTCATGAATAGTTACACAGCCCCATGTCCCAGGTTGGCTATCTTTCTCTTCCTCGTCATCTCTACTGCGTAGTGACTTAGGAAAGCTATAACTTATCTTGTAATTTTTATTCAAAAAAATAGATCACAGTAAGAAAATAATAGGATAGGTGATCAGGGAAACTTTAAATTGGGTGACTAGAAATAAATAATTTTATATAAGAAATAAGACTTCCCATAATTGTTGAGAAAGCTATGAAGAAGCAGAAAAGAAGAATAATATAGATTAAAAACTACATATGTCAGTGAGGGCAATTCTCAGTTATGTATTCATATCTGTTACTGATTTGACAACAAAGCTAAGTGAATCATGAATATCATGGCCTCATACCTACATTCCCTGATGAGTTTTCCACTTTTTCTTCTGTTTGTCTCCTCAGCGGGTCATTGTGGCTCTCCAGACTCCATTGTGAATGGCCATATCAGTGGTGACGGTTTCAGCTATAGAGACACAGTTGTCTACCAGTGCAACCCCGGATTCCGACTCGTAGGCACCTCTGTGAGGATTTGCCTGCAGGACCACAAGTGGTCAGGGCAGACCCCTGTTTGCGTTCGTGAGTAGAGTTTGTGGGACTGCCCTGAAGACCGCTTTTTCCCATTTTTCTGTGTAGTTCAGTCATTGTTCAGACCTGTTCCCTCTTGTGAGTCAATGGGAGGAGTGGTCTTTCCCTCTCACTGTCCTAAGTCAGAGTACAGTCCTGCTCTGATGGCTCCCCCTTTCCAGCATCCACTGTACTATCCCTCTAGATGCTAACCCTCCATACATTCTCTTGTCAGTTCACTTAAATGGCACCTTGTGACTCATGTCATTTGCTCATTTATAGAACATTCAGGGTGATTAGAGGAGGGTCTGGACACTCGCTTACTCTCATATATTGCCTGGTATTGGGGTTTCATGCAGAATAAAGAGTTTTGCTCTTCATTTACTCAAAACAGATATTTACATAGTGTGCCTGTTTTCAAAACCCATGACTTCAAAGGTGAACACTGAGTGTTTACACACTTCCCACTTCTCAGTGCAGACTTTCTGTCAAGAATGGCCTTCACCTTCTCGTGAAGTAAGCAGAGGTGTTGTCATGTCTCAGTAGCAGCTGTTGTCTCCAACGGTCCTCTGGACATACCGAGTCAGGCATGAGGCTTCACTTGGAAGTAAGAAGATGCTAACCAGATAAATAAGGAGAATTTTAACATGTCTTTGGCTCCTTAGTTGAGAAGTCGGTTAGCGCTCTGCTGTTTTGAGTAAACAGTGCTGGTTCTGAGGTGAAGGAAGTGGCTCTCCTGGTGGGAGTCACTTCTCACCATTACCCAAAAGGCCATAATTCTACATGTTGTTCCACTTCCCAGATCTTCCAAACCAGAACCCCACCTTTGATGTCTCTAGGAAACCCTTCCATTTCATGCATTTTTTTCATGTCTCTCCATTTGTTCTCAGTGACTCCAGGTGGGAGTGGGACCGTTATTGTGGGCAGTGACACTGACTTTGTTCCCACAGCCATCACTTGTGGACACCCAGGAAACCCTGCTCATGGCCTCACCAACGGCAGCGAGTTTAACCTGAACGACCTTGTGAATTTCACCTGCCACACGGGCTACCTGCTGCAGGGTGCCTCCCGAGCACAATGCCGGAGCAACGGCCAGTGGAGCAGCCCCTTGCCTATATGTCGAGGTAGGAGAGGTGTCTGGGAAGGGAGTATTCTGCCCTGAGGTACAGGCAAAGCACACACACACACACACACACACACACACGACCTGTCTCCATGCCATTGCCACTGTTTAAACTCAGTACATGCTCACAATATGTTCGCCAAACCCAAGAGTCTCATGAAATTCAGAGAACATTGTTTCATAGTCCTGAGGCAGCTTCATGAACCCCGTCTCTGCCTGAGTTTTCACCCATCCCAGCTAAGGAATCAAATGCATATACTGGGACAGGTTTGTCTCTGGCTTCTAATGCTTACCATGTGCAGTGGCTGCCGAGAATTGTGTGCACAGGTCTTTTCTGAGACAGAGATGTCTGGAGAGGGTGTTCCATGGCAGCTGTCCCATTCACTGGCATGGGAGGGGAAGCGTGAGGTAATCAGGCCTTTTTCTATTCGGCACCTGAGGATGCTTGCTACTAATTCCTCCCAAGATGCCCATGGGCCTTTGGGCTAATGAAGGCCATTCAGCATAAACAGAGCGTGTCCTGTACTGCTGAGACTGCCTTCTCCTCTCCTCCTGAGGCAAGAGGGTTCCCATCAGAGGTGGCCTAGCCTATATTTCCATGCGGTGCTGATGAGAGAAGCGCCATCTTTGACTGTGTTTGTGGTGTATTGACAGCAGCATTCCTTTAGGGGCACACATTAATATGTGCAGGCAGGTGTGGCTAAATAACAAGTATGTCCCAGATCTCCAACACTGCACTCGAAGAAAAATAATCAAACCATCACTGGCCAGTTCCATTTCACCATTTTTACACTATAAAAGTTTAATGGAGAAGACTGATTTGGAATTTATGCTGAAGAAGCCTATTTTTAGGAAGTAGTAGATTGGCCCCATAACTTCAGAACTACAGTGGTGGTCAATCTGATGCCTGATGAAGTGTAAGTACAATCCAAGGGGAATCAGGAAGCCATGAGGTGGCTTCCAGATCAACCTCTCCTTCTAAAGACTGTCTACATTGATTTAGAATTTACTTTCTTTTCCAGTTTGGATTTTTCTCGTTTGTTTATTTTCTTTGTAATTTATGGCTTTGTTTTTTTTTTTGTTTTGTTTTTTTACTCATTGTGTACTCATTGTACAAGATGTTGCTTACATATGGACATTTTCATCCAGCTATATATCGTCTGTTGAGCATATTCTTTCATGCCCCACATCCCCAGGTTTAGTCCCACTCTGAACAATTTCATACATATTTTCTTGTCGTACATACATACATGATTTTATGTAGCTATATATGAAATCTAGGGGCTACAAATGAGAGGAAACAGATACCTATCCTTCTAAGACTCATTTAATTTGCTTAATATGGCTCTACCACTTTCCTCTTGCCCCTACAAGTTGCATAGCTTTATTCTTCATAATGACTGGGGGAGAAAAGCTTTACGAACATGATATGCTTCGTTTTCTAGTGGTGAATTGTTCCGATCCTGGATTTGTGGAAAATGCAGTTCGCCATGGGCAACAGAACTTTCCGGAGAGTTTTGAGTATGGGATGAGTGTGATGTATCATTGCAAGAAAGGGTTCTACCTGCTGGGATCTTCTGCTCTGACCTGCATGGCAAATGGCTTGTGGGATCGCTCCTTACCCAAGTGTCTAGGTGAGTGGGACTTTTCCCAGGATTCTTGGACACAGAAACAAAGGAAACACCAGCAACTGAAATGTATTTCCACATAGTCAAGTAAACAGTGTATGTTAGCTCCTTCTCCTTCTCTCAGGGGCAGAACCACTATTTCTGCCAATTGCCCAGAAATTACCAAATATCACTTAAATTAGTTTAATATAAGAGGAAAGGAACTCTCACTTCTGCCTCTGTATGGCCACCTTGTCTGCTTGCTTTATTCTGTGGCACAGGCTTACTCTTTACCTTCATGGTAGCCATAAATCTCAGTGTCTTCATGCCTCAGCCTTCCTCTCTGCAGTTCTAGCCAATGGCTTTTATGTAGACTTCTGACCTGTTTACTCAGCATCCATGAGTGAAAAGGTGGGCTTACCAGAGAGAATGTATCTGACTTCCATGGCCCTTTCAGTGAGGCCAACAGTGGCCCCAGCTGACAGACAGTATCAGACAAACCTCACATGGCCAGGGGAAGGGACAGCTCTGTGAAGGGTAGAGGTGATTTTCTCACAGACAGAGACCTACATGGCCACCATGGTCCCAAAGAACTTGTCTGGAGATGGAGATGGACAAGAATATATCTGTCTACACATGCTCCCATACTGTGGTGCTTTTCTCTCAAAAACAAACAAAAGTAGACAATCCTGTAGCACTAAAAGAATCATCTCCCATATTTAATATGTACATATAGAAAGTCTCATTGTCTTTGAGCTTCTTAAGTCAGGGAAACAAAGCAGTCCTTAAAATCTAAATGCCATTCGATATTCCTCTATTGAGAATTCTCTGTTTAGCTCTGTACCCCATTTTTTAATTGGATTACTTGATCTGTTGATGTTTAACTTCTTGAGTTCTTTATATATTCTGGATATTAGCTCTCTGTCTCATATAGGGTTGGTGAAGATCCTTTCCCAATCAGTAGGCTGTCATTTTTGTTCAGAGGACAGTGTTCTTTGCTTTAGAGAAGATTTTCAGCTTCATGAGGTCCCATTTATTGGTTGTTGATCTTAGAGCCTGTAAACAGAGAATTCTCAATAGAGAAATACTGAATGGCAGAGAAACACTTGAAGAAATGTTCAACATACTTAGTCATCAGAGAAATGTGAATCAAAACAACCCTGAGATTTCACCTTATAACTATCAGAATGGCTAAGATCAAAAACTCAAGTGACAACACATGCTGGAGAAGATGTGGAGAAAGGAGAACCCTCTTCTATTGCTAGTGGAAATGTAAACTTGTACAACCTCTTTGAAAATCAAAGTAGTACTTTCTCAGACAATTAGGAATAGTGCTACCTCAAGATCCAGCTATACCACACCAAGGCATATATCCAAAAGATGCTCAAGTATACAACAAAAATATTTGCTCAACCTTGTTTGTAGTAGCATTTTTGTAATAGACAGAAGTTGGAAACAACCCAGATGTTCCTCAGTTGAGGGGTGTATACAGAAATTGAGGTACATTTACATGATGGAATACTATTCATCAACTAAAAACAAGGAAATCATGAAATTTGAAGGCAAATGGTGGGAACTAGAAAAGATCATCCTGAGTGAGGTATCCCAGAAGCAGAAAGACACACAGGCTATATACTCACTTAAATGTGGATATTAGACATATAATATAACATACTAAAATCTGTACACCTAAAGAAGCTAATCAAGGAGGATGACTCTGGGTAAGATGTTCAATCCTCATTCACAAAGGCAAAGGGGATGGACATCAGAAGAGGGAGAAAACAAGGAACAGGACAGGAGCCTACCACAGAAGGCCTCTGAAAGACTTTACCCAGAAGGGTATCAAAGCATATACTGAGACTAATAGCCAAGCTTTGGGCAGAGTGCAGGTAATCTTATGAAAGAAGGGGGAGTTAATAAATGCCTGGAGGGGACAAGAGCTCCACAAGGAGAGCAACAGAACCAAAAAATCTGAAAACGGGTGTTTTCTGAGACTGAAACTCCAACCAAGGACCATTCATGGAGATAACCTAGAACCCCTGGCACAGATGTAGCCCATGGCAGTTCAGTGTCCAAGTGGGTTCCCTAGTAATGGGAACAGGAACTGTCTCTGATATGAACTCAGTGGCATGCTCTTTGATCACTTCCCCCTCAGGGGAGTGCAGCCTTATCAGGCCACAGAGGAAGACAATGCAGCCACTCCTGATGAGATAGACTAGGATCAGATGGAAGTGGAGGAGGACCTCCCCTATCAATGGACTTGGAAAGGGTCATGGGTGGAGAAGAAGGAGGGAAGGTGGGATTGGGAGGGGAAGACAGAGGGATCTACAAAGTGAATAAACTGTAATTAATAAAAATAAAATCTATCTTTAAAAAAATCTAAATGCCACCTTTGTGGTAATAAAGGAAAGAGGTGGCACTTTGGCAGCAGCTTCCATGCTACAAAATCCCACCTACACCTTTCAGTTGCAGCGCTTTGAGGTGGATAAGTAGAGTAGAATTGCAAGTACTGCCACTTCAAGTAAGTATCCCTCATAAGCCCCATACAGAAGCAGCCTTAAATTCAAACTTTAACACTATGGCTACTTTCAACAGAGAGAAAGAATGATGCTGGATGCTCCGTGTAGATAGATGTGCTGCCTCTATGAATGTGCCCAGAGCCTTCTCCCTTCAGCCTGTCTGCAGCACACTTTCCTCAGCTGCACCCTGGCAAGTTTTCCAGGGAACTTAGTTGGCTTTGTTGCTTCCCTTTTGCATTGTTCTTGCCTGGGAGATTCCCATCAACCATTGCACTGATGCTGATGTGATTCAATCTGCAGGCCCTGGGATTTAACAAACTCCTTGTTCCTTGACTAGCTGCTCCCTCCCCTCACTGTCCCACTTGTTGTCCTTAACAACCAGACTGTGGGAAGGGGAATCTCAAAGGAGAACTTTGCTTGCTCCAAAGAGGTTCAGCCTCTTCTTTCTGCTGCTATTGCTTTGTGTCTTGGATTGTTTCCTTTTGTTCTCTTATTTAACCCAAAATTGGTCATTTATTCAACAATTGAGTGTTTGTGATCTAATTGGCTTCCTTTTAGGACTCTAGATCAATCTTGGGTCTGCACTGAATGAATGCTAATGCTATACAGATAAAGAAGGCTAATGTGACCCTGGAGAGGGCTCTGCCTTCCAGCTCCAGAGCCTCCTCTCTGGTCCACATCACTCCTGAGTTGCTAGTAATCAAATGGAGTGAGTCTTGGGTATTGAATTCGTGCTTCTGAATAAGTATCTGGCAGCTTTTGCTTAGCTAGTCACCTACATGAAGCATTGCGGTTTATCAGTCCCTAGCTGTATTTGGTAATGCAGAGGGAAACGGATCTAGAGTTTTCAGTACTTAAGGACTCTATTCATCCAGATTCTAGAACTTGCATTTTTGAAGGGTGTTTACAATATATTATGAACTTGGGTGGACATGATTTTAAGTATATGAGAGAAAATACTACGGTGATTTTTTTAGACTATGTTGTTGGTGAGTCAGTTTTTTGCTTGTTGGTTTTACTTACACATTTTAGGTCACAACCCAATAAAAAATCCTAACTAGACTAGACAGATGAGCTTAATTAAGTACATTTAATCTTGTCTCCAAGCAAAATGTATGATTATCACATTAGCTGACAAAGTAATAAAAATAGTTCTGATAGATTCATATGGCTTTTCACTTGAAAACAATGCCCGTTCTGCTCACATGGAATACAATCAGAGCCAGACAGGTAAAGTTGGGCAGCTGTTTTTCTCCTTGAAGTCTGATATGTAAAGTGCAACTTTAAGCAAAGCTCTCTTAAGAAAAGATATTACATCACCACAACCTTTCCTTTCTTCAATAACTAAGTATGAAAGTACCATCTGGAAATAGCCATTTCTTATCTGTAGAGACATGGTTAGGTCCTGTTCCTTAAAGAGTAATGCTTGTAGGACCTGTATGAGATCCTTACTATGCAAAACATGTATCTTCACTTATTCTAATCTCACTTTCAGCTATATCTTGTGGGCATCCTGGGGTCCCTGCTAATGCTGTCCTAACTGGAGAATTGTTTACATATGGAGCCATAGTTCAGTACTCTTGCAAAGGGGGCCAGATCCTCACAGGCAATAGCACAAGAGTCTGCCAAGAAGACAGTCACTGGAGTGGAGCCCTTCCCCACTGTTCAGGTGAGGAACTCTATGCTCAGAATATTGGATAAGTGCACACCTGTTTGTAATGATTCGAAATACATCACTAATAAAGACTGATCACTGTAATCTCTGGCCCCCACCACAGGGGTCACCAGCACTGACATCTCCATCACAGCCTTTAGCCCTTATCCCATAGGTCAATACCATCTTCACCATCATCCCTGGTCCCCATTACACAGAGCACCTTTAGTCTATCACAGATCCACATCACATACGTCAGGAACAGCATCATCCTCACCATTATTGCTGGTGCCCACCACGAAGATCAACATCATTTCATTCACATCCCTATCAATAAGACACATCACATAGTGCTGTATAATTCTCTTCAGCATCTCTGTCATTATCCCTGCTTTCTATCATATGAGTCAGCAGCAGCACCTACCCTGTCCTCACAAGCCCACCTCATACCATTTCCTTTGCGTAGATTTCTTATTGGCCTGCTGGATGGAATTATTGCTTGCCTTGGTCAAATTTATTATAAGCTTTTCACTCTATTTTCTTACATTTTCACCTCTATTATCAGTAATCACCTTCATCTTTTTATCATATTAATTTTCCTAAGGGTGATTTTACAGGTGAAATGCAATATGTAGATTTAACTATAAAAAGCAGAAACCTTTGCGTTCCTTTGTAGCTGGTACAGCTAAGCCCCCATTTCTCTCTTGCTGCCTACATCACTGTCCTGGGATGCTACTGTGATCGCATCTCAGTATCTCACTTTTTCCCAAAAGATCCCATTTTCTCATTGGCCATCTCTATATTTTGGTGACAGAGAAACAATGCCTTAAGTCTCTTCCATGTTAGGAAGTATGAAGAGGAAAGGTTTCTTTCCAGATGCCCTGTGTTGCAAAAGCATAGTCCATGTTAAAAGCATATTTAAGAAACCTTTAATTTCATAGCTTTTGAAGTTTTACCTGAAAACAACTCTATTAATCAAGTCCTGTATTCCCTGTGTTTTGTCCTCCACAGGAAACACTCCTGGATTTTGTGGTGATCCAGGAACTCCTGCACATGGGTCTCGCCTTGGGGATGAGTTTAAGATGAAGAGTCTTTTGCGCTTCTCCTGTGAGATGGGCTACCAGCTGCGAGGATCTGCAGAGCGCACCTGCCTAGTGAATGGGTCCTGGTCGGGGGTACAGCCTGTGTGTGAGGGTGAGTGGTTCAAACCCTGCCGTCCTCCCATGCATTCAAACCACAGGCTCATCCTCAAGTGCCCGGAACCATCCTGAGGGGTTACTACATGGTGATAACCCTTGTCCATTTGACCCCTTCTCCCAAAAGTTTTAAGAGCATCAGATAAAGTTATGAGTGAGCCCTAGAGATACCCAGACTGTTCCAAGGACCCTATCACAGTAGCTCTTATCATTTGACTGTTTATCACACAAACGTGAGTTTCTAAACTGATACTAGGCTGTGACTGGTGCCTTGTTGTGTGGATCCTGGAGGTGAAGAAAGGAGGCTGAGGGACAATAAGAAGACGAAACTCAATCAGACAGGATCTCCACAGGCTGAGAGAACTTCAGTTCCCATAGATTCCACCCTGCTGATGCCTTCATGCACAGGAGATGCAAAGCAATCTAGAGTTATCATTTGTGTGGCATTTTGGCATAAGTACATCTGACTTCAGCAGGAGTTAGGGATGGTCCAACTGTCAACAGTGCACACCATGAGTCCTTTCTAGTACCAGGCCAGGAATCTGCAAAGTCTGCCTTAGGCAAAGATGAACTGAGATGTGTTCCATAATGATGTGCTTAAAGTTCAGGAAACAGCATCAGAAGGTGGGCAGTGTCCCTTTAACTAATAGATGTCCATGTAACTCAACATCTCGAGTTTTAGGTCTCAAAAGATTATGCTGGCATACTTTTTGTGTGGGTAAATTCTTTTCTATACAATTTGAAGTACTTGAAAAAGCTCTTGCACTCTCACCACAGGGGACAAAATCTCTAGAAGTGTTAAGCAAGGCTTCAGGCAGCAGTTCCCTAGTCAAGAATATTTCTAACCTGACATAATTGTCTCTTCTTAATCTACTAAAAACCTTACATCCCCATGGGAAACTGGAATGAATTGAAAAAGGAACTCATGAGTCAGGAAAGAAAAGCTTTTAAAACTTTCATAAAGATGGAATGATTTTTCTACCCATAATAGTTTAATATTACATACCTGTAGATTTCTATTACATTATCTTGGCTTTGGTTAGTAATTGGTCTTGTGATCACAGGCTCATTAGCAAATGCTTCCAAGTCCCCTGCTCAGGAAGTTCTTTCACTATAATGATGTCATTTGATTTAAGTTGCATTGAGTAAGTCTTTATTACTTTCTCATAACTTTGATAAACATTAAATTTTAGTAAGCAGTAAAAGTGTTGATGGAGATAACCTGAGCTACATGGTGTCTTGTCATTACTACTTATAGGCAGAATATGTGACATTCCACACATTATAGCAATTGGGAATGTCTTCTATAACCCTTTACATGTAAACTTTGAAACCATTGTATACATTAACTGAGAAAAAAAAATCAGAGAGTTCAGTATGGTGCTACTGCCACTGTCTAATGCGACATCCTAGGTGGGCTCTGCTGATATTAAACAATAAAATGTTGAGTATTAGCTAAGTTATATTTCAATGTAAATTAAGTTAGACAAAACTGTCTTAGCAAAATATGTTACATGATCAAAATAGGAAGTAGAAGATACTTTTTTAAGTACAATTTCTTTTTAATTTTGACATTTTTTTAAAATTTTTATTAGTTACATTTTATTAACTCTGTATCCCAGCTGTATCCTGCTCCCTCATTCCCTTCCAACCCCACCTTCCCTCCCTTACAGCAGGGAGGGTAGAAGATACATTTTAAACAAAGAATAAAACCTAGAAACAGAATATAGTGGTCATACCTTATAATTTACAAAGTGTCTTTCTTCTTTAGAAACTGCAAATAGAAACTATTTCTTTTAGTATCATCTGTCACAGGTTATCAGTGTCACTCCAAAAACACAGACTGACAGTACCTTCTGTCTACACTTCACTGGTCTAGACATCCAGTGGATGTTTTCTTACTGTTAAATGGAAAATAAAGAAAAAATCTAATTATAAGTCTTACTTTATAAAATGCGACATTTAAAAGGAAATGTCTCGGTGTTCAGATAGCATCACTGTGGTATAAGCTCATTAGCATACATTTGCTTATAAGATAAACTGAGTGATTCATGCCAATTAGTTGATTCACGTTTTCCTGCATAGGTGATTTGGAAAGCTGTACACATGGGTTATTATAGCAAATATAGTGAGTTAGAAATGTCACTCTCATCTTTGGACTACATATGATCCCATTTTTAATGTTTACTTTTTGAGAGACTTTCTATCAGTAAAACTCCACAGTAGCTGTGACACTCTAGCTGCTAAACAAGTGTGCATACTGAATGAGTATCACTGTTGATTAGTGGTGACTGACACAGGCATAGTCAGGGGGCACGGATCAGTGTGCTTTGTATTTGTCTTACAAACAAGAATCAACTCAACTGGAGCTCATGTGCATATTCTACATGAAATAGCAATTGGCTGCTTTATTCCGTATTTTAAGGGAAATGCATCTTTCTTTGCTCTCAAGACAAGCTTTGAAAGTGGAGCAACTAAACATGAAAGAATGTTTCAAACTCGCTGACCACTTTCAGAGAATTTCATGCTGTGGTCTCCTTATTGCTTCTCCAGTAACTGTCGCAGGACACATCCTTGTGCTGAGGCCGAGGTAAAAATATGACAGTTATTCTGTTGATGGTCTCATATAAAAATGGCAAAATAGTCAACACTGAAGCCATCACTCTGGTCTGTCTCCAGAAGAGGGTGTTTCCTCTGTGCCATTGCTATGGGGCACACAGTGAGTGAGAGTCCTGCCCTGTTGCACTGAGCATCATTAACTGAGGTCTCAGTGCCTCTAGGGAACATCAGGATACATTTTGGAGTAATGCAAAATGAAATCATGTGTCAGTCAGTTACACATCTGTGTGTAAATTAGATAACATGAGGGAGACTGCTCTCCAGTAGGTACAGACGTTTACATTCCTGAGACGTTTTCTGCATCCCAAGTGAACTCTCCATATAACATATGACCTTATTTTCCCAGATTTCCAACAGATAAAGACTGCTGTGAAGGAAATCTTTGAGCTCTAATGCTTTTATAATACTTTTTAAAGTTCATGCTAATTCTACCTCGCTTAAAAGTATGTTCAAGCTTAGAATAGTAAGGCTTTAGATTTCTTAATACTATAAATCATGTTTTCATTCAGAAAAGTTGTGAAAGTATAGTTTTAACTTTTGTGGCTAATAACAAATAAATGTGCAGGTGAGGTAAGATAAAGTCATAGTTTATCCGATATAAAGATCACTACATTGCTATGAGGAAGCTAACCTCATTGCTCTCTCTCCCTTCCCCCCCTGGCCCCCCATCTTATGCTTCTGTCCTTGCTTACTCCCTTGTGGGCCATTGTCTTTGCTTCCTGACAGCTGTGTCCTGTGGAAACCCTGGCACCCCCACCAACGGGATGATCCTCAGCAGCGATGGCATCCTCTTCTCCAGCTCCGTCATCTATGCCTGCTGGGAAGGCTACAAGACCTCAGGGCTCATGACTCGGCACTGCACAGCCAACGGGACATGGACAGGCACAGCCCCTGACTGTACAAGTCAGTACCTGCTCAGATGGAGGCAGGGTTGTGGTGTGGGGGCTTGATGTCCATCCGTTGAGAATTTGGAATTTCCATATATATTGATTATTTAAAATCATTTGGTGTGATGCTTTAAGATTCTGCTTCTTAGCTGGGCATGGTGGTACATGCCTGTAATCTCAGCACTCTGGGAGGCAGAGGCAGGCAGATCTCTGTGAGTTCAAGGCCAGCCTGGTCTAAAAAGTGAGTCCAGAACAGCCAAGCCAAGGCTAGACACACACACACACACACAACCTGTCCAGAAAACAAGAACAAAAACAAAGGTTCTGCTTATTTATCTTATACAGATGAAAGTTATTTAAATGGTGTAATTAAGGAAGAATGGTAAAGAAAGGCAAGGCCTCTTTAGCTTCAGATCACCCACTTTAAAAAGAAATAAGTTGTTTGTTCTTGCCTGTAGCTATGGCTGTGTCTTCATCAGGAACACCAAGGAGAGCATCCATACTGCCACCTATCAATAGAGCAGCAATCCAAACACAGCCCCTTGGCTGTAGGTCTATAGAATCTGAGCTCTGAGTTTGGGCACCCCTCTGGTTCCCTACTGTATCTCAGAGTTTGGTTTCTATTGTGCTAATTTGCACCTCTCTTTTCTGCTACCTGCTTCTTAGTCATCAGTTGTGGGGATCCTGGCACACTTCCCAATGGCATCCAGTTTGGGACAGACTTCACTTTCAACAAGACGGTGAGCTATCAGTGTAACCCTGGCTACCTGATGGAGCCCTCAACGTCGCCCACCATACGCTGTACCAAAGATGGCACATGGAATCAGAGCCGGCCCCTCTGCAAAGGTATGCATCACCATTTATTTGCCATTGTGGACAGGTTTAGAAGTCTTTAAAAGATTGTGCTGTGTTCACTTGTGCTTATGAAGCTGTGCTTCAGAAGCCAGGAGTCCCCGGAATTCCTCTCAACCCATTTGTGAATATCTACTCATTTTATTTTCCTGATTGACTGGTAGCAGTTTTATAGATGGGGAGATTGAGTCATGGAGGGGTACAGTGAGTGCCCCAAGCTTAGAAGTTCTTCACTTCTCCCTGAGTGGAGAAGGTAAGGCCCGGGTGGTGCACCCTAGTTTTAGAGTAATGCTCCTCAACCTTCTAATGCTACAGTCCTTTAACACAGTTCCTCATGTTGTGGTAACCCCCCAACCATAAAATCATTTTTGTTGCTACTTCATAACTGTAATTGTGCTACTGTTATGAATTGTAATGTAAATATCTGTGTTTTCCCATGGTCTTAGGTGACCACTGTGAAAGGGTCGTTTGAGTGCCCAACTTGGGGTCGCCACCCACAGGTTGAGAACCACTGCTCTAGAGGGTGTGTTTGGGAAGGTCTCTGAAGGAGGCTTGTGAATTCGTTGTGAGGATCCCTGAGTTCTTGATGGCCACAGCTCGTCCCCATCCCCCGCCTGTGAGGGGACATGCTGTTGGGTTAGCATTGTTCTTCCTGGTGTTTCTAAGGATTTCCCACTCTCTTTTACTTCATTGGTCACTCAGCATCTCATTTGCTTTGTAACAGGCACCAATGAATGTGTCATGACACTTTTCAGCTGTGTTGGACAGGGTAGGGTCAATGGTTCACAGTGAGAATTGATGATCCCACACTCTGGCTGCTTCTCTCTTTAAGTAACTGTGTCTCTTTAAGTAACACCTATCATACTCCTAGTCAGCACCAGCCCCTCTCCCCCCATTTTCCACTCCAACTTGGCCTTTTCCCCACTATTCACATGTTTACCTAGAGCCTTTCCCAGGACAGTCCCCTTGTACCAACACGTGTTCCTCCGGTCAAGTTTTCAAGAAGTATTTACTGAGCAAATGACTGAATGGGCAGAAGGTCCAGTGTCAGGACCAGGGCACTCTTCTACCTGCTGAGTCTGCATGGCAACTGGGGTGTGCCAGCATGCGCTACCCCCAGGAGCCGGCGTGTGAGTACACACACTTGCAAGCCTGTCCTCTTCTTGCTGCCTTCTGCCACTGGTTCCCAAGTCAGGAAGTTCTCATCTGCAGAGTGAATTTTCACGTGTGGCTTAGGGACACTTCCCGTTTTATAGTGACCTCTGGAGTCGGGGAAGGATGGGCCGATCAGCCACCACCACAGAGAGTGGATGAACTCCAGAACTCTAGCAAGTGTCATTTCACAGAAGCATGTTTATCCGTTTATGAATTCATTTTTCTAGAAGTCATTTGGGGTATCTAGGGAGATGGTTCATTGCCTAAGAGAGTGCATTGCCCTCACAGAAGAGAAAAGTTCGTTTCCTAACACCCATGGCGAAGGCTTACAACCACGTGTGACTTCAGATTCAGAGGATCCAACACCTCTGACATCCTCAGACATCTGTACCCAGATACACCTAGGCACACAAAAATACATGTAATTAAAATCTTTAAAAAAATCTTTATTCATAAGTGCATGAACATTTTTGGGTAAACTATATGCTACCTTTAAGTAAATAAATTATGGATGCCAGGAGAAAAATCTTACCATCTGTAACATAATCCGAAGGTGTTACTGATGTCATGTGACCAAGTCCTCCTTAGATTTGTTCTTAATATCAGGATTAAAATGGCAAAGTCAGCTGTTTTCTTTCTTTGGCCGTGTGTGTGACCAGCACAGAGGATCTGATCCTGTCTCATTTTGAGTTGCTTTGTATTTTTACTTCATTGTTATTTTACATATTCAGTCTGAGCTAAGGCAGAAATATCTGGAGAAAAACTCTTGTGTTGTTAATGTTTTTTGCCAGTAGTTATTTCTGTTTCAAAAGGACTTAGTGATCCCTGGGGAAACCATGAGAGGAGGCAGAGTGGAAGACGTGGCTGCAGGGACATAGATACAGGTGTCTGAGGAGACCAGAGGTGTTAGATCCCCTGGAGCTGGAATCATGGGTGGTTGTAAGTCCCCAACGAGGGTGCTTGAAACCCATCTCGGCTCCTCTGCAAGCGCAACGCACTCCCTTAGGTGCTGTGGTGGTATGACCGATGGCAAGATCTAGGACGGGTGCTGTGGCACCAGCCGTGGTCAGAGTTGTGGTAAGAGGCACAGAAAGAGATGTGGTAGGGGGAGGGGTGGACATAAACAGCCCTGCTGCCACGCCGATCAGTGTTTGACCTGTTTGTTCTTGGCAACAGCTGTCCTATGCAACCAGCCTCCCCTGGTGCCACACGGGAAGGTGGAGGGATCAGACTTCCGCTGGGGGGCCAGCATAAGCTACAGCTGTGTGGACGGCTACCAGCTCTCCCACTCGGCCATCCTGTCCTGCGAAGGGCATGGAGTATGGAAAGGAGAAGTCCCTCAGTGCCTGCGTAAGTCCTACTGTGATGTGTGTCCTATGACCCTGGTCACTCCGGGGCACTTCCAGCAGGGTAGAGATGTGTAACTGGTCAGACTGTGTAAACGCTGAGCCTTGAGCATATAAGGGCAGGTGCTGTTCTATGTCTGGGGTCCCCCAGAGATTCATCAGTCTGACCATTAATATATTTTAACAAAGAGCCATTTATGTAGAAACTGAAGCCAGATCTGCACCTTCTACCACCAGGGATTCCAGAATGCAGCACCCAGCCTCCTCAGTCAGGGATTTATAAAAGCAAAGAATACAAAGTTACAATTTGTTCTTGCAAGCAGGTCAGACCCTGCAAAGCTTATTTACAGCAGCAGAAACGGGAAGTAAAATTTTAACCCCTAATAGCCTTTGACAGTTGGAGGTCTAATTTGCTTTATAGTTCTCTTAAGCGCAGAGATTTTAGATGTTTTGAACATAAAGTTACCCATCAACACAACACTAGCTATTGCAGTGCCTTCTCCTTAGGAGTATGCTGGCTTAGAGCAAACTCTGAAGAATCTGAAATATCTAAACAGGATTAAGAGGGTAGTCTGGTCCAAACATGCTGAGTGCTGACCTGGCCTATTTATTTCCCCAGCTGTATTCTGTGGCGATCCTGGCACTCCAGCAGAGGGACGGCTCAGTGGGAAAAGTTTCACCTTTAAGTCTGAGGTCTTCATCCAATGCAAGCCCCCGTTTGTGTTAGTGGGCTCCTCCAGGAGAACCTGCCAGGCCGACGGCACGTGGAGTGGGATCCAGCCTACTTGTATAGGTAAGGCACTTCCACAGCTGAGGATGCAGGAAGGGGGGCTGCAGAATGAAGAGACATTACTACAGAGACTCATTTGTGGGTGTGTCATTGATGGTGTCCTTGTGTTATAGCTCTGAAGGGAAAGGCTTTCCCATTGGAGGCATTGCAGCTGTGAGGGGAAAGGCTTCACCAATGAAAGTGTGACATCTCTGACAGGGGAAGATCTCCTCTATGCAAGTGTTACATCTCTGAAGGAAAAGACAACCTGTCAGTCAGTTGCCAAGAAATACCACAAAGTCACACCACACAACAAATCTCAAAGATTTATTGGGAAAGACATACAAGGGTGGCTACCCGAGCTTGGGCAGGAAGCAGCAGGGACCTGTGCTGGGGACAGGCTTATGTAGGGTTGGGGGAGGATTTTCCAGCATGGAAATTTCCAGGGTGGAGAGTGATGAGATTTCAAGACAGTCCTAGGGATTTGAGGGTCAGTGATGGGTGGGTGTTGGGGCTCAGGGATTGGTAGAATTTCATGCTCTGGAATTGGTGGGTTGGGGGCCCAAGGATTGTGAGGTTGGGTAGGTTTTCAAACTGGAAAGTGGCCTCTGACCTTTACCCTACAGCCCTGTGCAAGGACCTGGTCAAAGTAATCATAATCAGAACAGATGAATAATGTTCAACCTCCTTCAAGCCATGTAAACTGGGTCATGAGCATGCTGGTGCTCTGACAGATTCTTCCCATCCTGAGCATCTCCATCTCTAGCTAGCTCAGTTTGCATCTTTGTCACTGAGGGAAGACTGTTCTGAATGATGCAGTTATTACCATCCCCTAGCAAACATCCCCGTAGCAAAAAGGCTGCTCTTACTGTGAATTAATATTAACCACACACATTTACTGAGGCTCTTATGCAAATTTACAGTAATTAATAAGTTGAGCCTGGGAAATTTTCTAAGAAATCAAATAGTTTTATGCTTAAAACTAAAGACAACATTAGAAATAATTTCCATGAAACTTTTTATTCTGACTCTGGGAGTATCTCCTGCCATTTTTCTTAAGTGCTGCATGGCAGACAGCTCTGCATTAACTGAGTCTACCCTCTCCAGACTTCTCAGTACATTAGTACATCCACAGGACAAGGAAAAAAAAACCTTTAAAAACAGTATCTGTGTTACTCTGTGCAAGCACCTGGGATCAGCTACAGTGTAGCCACTTCTCCAGTTATATCCCATAGTTTTGAAAAACACCCCACAAGTTTCTGGAAGCTTCCACTTGATTATATATGTTTTTCATTTTGAAAACTTAAGAATAATTAGGAACTTAAGGAAAACAGGGACTAAAACTAATATGGATAAACAACTGTGATGACCATGAAGTAAATCTGTACAAACCAAAAGATTAGAGCAGAAAAATGATTGGAGAGACTTAAATATTCAGGAACAAGTATCTGTGAGCAGAGGGACTTACTGGAGAGAGTGAGAAAGGATGGCCTGTTCTCAAAGAGAAGCAAATATGCAGATTAGATGTGAATATGCAAATGCACTCCGAATTGATGAAGCAACACGGATGTCAGAGAAGATAAATGCAGCCACTTATTTCAACAATTCATATAAATACCATGTGCATTTGAAAATATATTCTAAATTTGCAAGATCTTTCAATAAAGGTGTTATAACTTATTTTTAATTGTGTATTGCAGATCCAGCACACACTGCCTGCCCAGACCCCGGTACTCCCCACTTTGGAATACAGAATAGCTCTAAAGGATACGAGGTACTTCATTATCATTTTCTGTGTCCCAGATTCATGAAACCAAGCTGATGGCAATCATATGTGTACATTGATTATCTCTTAGCTTATTCATATTATATTTTTGCAAAGAAAATCCATTTTCTCAGGACTTCTCCACAGGAGCCTGTGAATATCTTTATTAGCATGGTGCCAGTGACTATATTAATTTTCATTGGGAGGTACACATGACTCTACACTTTCTGTTTAGTGACAAAAAGGACAATTATCAAGTCAGATTGATTTGTTACTGACACATAGAAAACTCCCTTTGAGGAGTTAGCCATTGACACACATGTCCAGAAAGAAAAGCAAAACCAGAAGAACTGTGTTCCGGCCATGATATCCATTCTCTATGTGAACTTGTAAAGCACCTTGGATTGTTGGCAAATGCATATCATTTTGGGCCATCCTTTTTGCCTCTAATAATGTTGTGCATTGTTAATACAGTTAATGGGAAAATGACTCAAATGAAAGATGACAAATTTGATCTGGCAAGCATCAGCCACCCTAAGTGTGATTTCTTCAAATGACACCTGGCCCCCTGTGACCTCACTCAGACACCCAAAGTTAGATGTGTTTGCTGTTTTCAAGTAAATCACCCCTCCTATTTGGAATAAAAGTCTTTTCTCTCAGGAGTACTCAAGTGTTCCCATTTTTACCAATTCTATCCATCTTTTATTTTCTTTTCTTCCCTTTTGCCACTTCTTTTTGGTGTCTCACAGAGTAATTCTCACAGTAGATGAGAATACAAGCACAGTTTGTATTATGATCCGGGTATGGCCTCAGGCTTCAGACAAATGCCTTCTGAAAGGTAAATGTTCAGTTCCAAATTACTGGTAATTTAGAAAATAAATGGCTGCTGTTCTCATTGGCTCACCTTACTGTTGGTCTTAGCCTATCGAGGCATGACCTACAGTCACAGAGATGCTAGAAATAGCTGTGTTCCTTAGATGCACACAAGAAGCTGATAAAGATGGAGAAATGCCTCAAGGAGAATTAATAACGGACAGGTCCTCACAACATGCCTCTCTGTCTTTTAAAAAAGATATGGATATGGCATTTCAAAGCTATGGCTGGACCTGGGAGATGCAGCCTCCCCTGGGTCTAGTTTCTCTTTCACTAGAACCAGATGTTTGTTTTCTTGAGCTGTGTGCTGGAATGCCAGCACCATGAAGGACGCTCAAGTTCTGGAACTTTCCTACTTGCCTTGTACAAATTGTGTATGTGGAGAGAGTGCCTGTGATTATCTAGTCAGCCCTATCCCATTCAGTCAGAGCTCAGGTCAGACACCTCGTCAACTACCACAGATTGGCACATCCAGCTGAAGCTGCTTTCCCGAACACAGTGCTAGGGTTTCTTCTGCCAGGAAATGGCAAGACTCTTCTCCTCTGCCTGCTGGTACATTCTGTCACTGTGTCACCATGAACCTTGAGAGGTCATATCCAGTAGAAGCCATCCCTGATTGGAAGTAGGCAGGCTGTTATTTCTCTCCAATTGGTACCCATTCTTAATTAGAACCTTCTGAATTACAGACATTTGCTATCATGCTAAAACATACTCTCTCTACCCAGATAAACATGTTGATTATCAGATCTTGCTCCTGCTCCCTCTTCCTTAACCCCCAGTACTCAGCACATAGTCCCTTTGGAGTGTGATGCTCTGCCATGCATCTAGACACTGTGAACTGATCCCCACAGTGGCTCAGTACAAAGATGGCTGGTACACCTTCCCTGGTCCTGGGGTGCTGTCCTTCGTCTGCAGCCCTCTTCCTTCTCTCTTCAGGTTGGAAGCACTGTGTTCTTCAGGTGCAGGAAGGGTTACCACATCCAAGGCTCCACCACACGGACCTGCCTTGCAAACCTGACATGGAGTGGGATCCAGACAGAGTGCATACGTAAGTGCGGGTTCTTCCTCCACGGCAGAGTGTCTGCAAAGAGCTCTGCTTCCAGGGAAGCCAGGAAGAGAAGTGGGCTTGTGTTGTTTCTTTCTCATCCTCTAATTCTAAATTTGTGTATTTCTCAAAATGCTCCTAAGGTTCCTAGACTAGTCAAACCAACAAGGATGAGGGCTTGGTGGTAATGATCTTCAAGATCTGAAGCATCAAACATTTCTGGGGGTTAGGGGAGTGAGTAACAGTAGACAGCAGACGACATAGAACTAGGTTCCCAGGGTAAGTGAGGCAAATGCGAGAAACCCAAGACAAGGAAAGGCTTCAGGCTTGGCAATGCCTGGCAGAAGATCCTGAGCCTGCAGTCATCTTTCCGTCTGTTTATGCTCCATTTACCGAACCAAGGATTGAGGCCTAGACTCAGCGTGGTGGTTCAGCTGGAAATGCCCTGGAAGTGTGTAACAGCTGATCATTTCAACAGTGATGGATGGAGGGGATTTTACTTTGTGATTCATCCATGAGAATGAGAAAGTAATGTGGGAATGTGAACTAAACGATTCATGTCACCCGCCACGTAGCATAGGCAACCCTGTGCCTCGCTATGTTGGCCATAAAAGCGTTAGTAGAATGCTTTGAAAAGTTATTGTAATGGCAGGCAAGGTGGAATTTATTGTGTATTTCTTTGTCAGAGTAATCAGGTGTGCACTTATTTCAAAGCTAACATATCTCGTGCAGTATTCAGCCATGTGGAAAAGCCATGTACAGAGTGTGTGTTATACACCCACCCACACAGGTGTGTGTATGTGTGTTGTAAAGCTTGCTATAATGCTATAATAAAGATTGAAAACTTGCTAAAATGTCAACTACTAATAATACTTAAAGCAACTAAATTCACAGCTGTAAAATGGCAGGCTTGTTTTATATTCTTCTTCCAAATCCTTAATTGAAGACACTTGTGGGGCTTAAAAGGCAAGGTTATTTTTTTCCCAATTTATAGTTCTTTAAAAAAAATAAGAACTTATAATTTTATAATTAAACTTCTAAAACACATCAGATTTTAACATTCATTTCGTTAAGCCATAAATATAATCGATGTCACTCGACAAGAGTCAAAACATATATCTGAGTATGCACTGCTCCACATATGTTAGCTTATTGGAATGGTTATTAAGGGCTTTTAAAGACTTGTTTTCATTTTCTGTTTGTACATGTCTATATGAGTGTTGCTACGTGTGTGTGAGTATGTACAGAAGCTAGCAGAAGGTGCCAGGTCGCTGACGTTGGAGCACTAGGAGGCTGTGAGCCACCTGACAGGCTGGGGTCCACACTCAAGTCTTCTAGAGAGGGGCAAGTTATCCTTTACACTGAGCCATCTCTCCTGCCCACTTAGCATTTTTTTAACTTTATTTGATGTGCATTAATGTGAAGGTGTCAGATCCCTTGGAACTGGCATTACAGACAGTAGTTGGGAGCTGCCATGTGGGTACTGGGAATTGAACCCTGGTCCTTTGGAAGAGCAGACAGTGCTCTTAACCACTGAGCCATCTCTCCAGCCCTGCCCCCACTTAGGACTTTTAATATTTCTCTTATATTTTGCCACAGTATTCTGTTTTTATCAAAGCTAGGATCTGCCTCTAAATTTACATACATAAGTATACACACATATGTGTATGATATATATGTGTGTATATATGTATATAGAAACATGCTGTATGTGTGTGTGTGTACCTATATCTCACATATGTAACCCCTAACCCTGTGTAGGTGTTTTCTCTGTTAGTTCCTCTGGACATCTGTAACGTGGTAGTTTCACGGCACACAGGGAGTCCCACTGCTTTGTAACGGAGTGAATGCCTTTTCAGCCCATGCCTGCAGGCAGCCAGAGACCCCAGCCCACGCAGATGTGAGAGCCATCGATCTTCCAGCCTTTGGCTACACTTTAGTGTACACGTGCCATCCGGGATTTTTCCTTGCTGGTGGATCTGAGCACAGGACGTGTAAAGCAGATATGAGATGGACAGGAAAATCACCTGTTTGTAAAAGTAAGTCCCTGGTCGAGGTGTGAAGTACAGATGTAAAGAGCAAGGGAGAGCTGGCCCTCTGGTCAGGCTAGTGTGCAGGCCAGGAGACCCTCAGGCGACATTGTAATGGAGCAACAGTGATCCATAGTGCCTGGATCTGTGAGGCGGACATGTGAGTGTCTTACACAGGGCCAGGATTAAATGGACACATAGTCTTTGTTACTAACTGAATTTTGAGGTAAAGAGGAAAGCTACAGAGAATGAAAAAAAAAACATTCTTAGTTAAGAGGACAATGTGCACTAATGGTGTCAGAAAACGCATTTCTTTAAAATAGGATGAGTCATTAGAAGTCATCAGCAATCTGAGAATGTATAAAATAACCTGTGTTATTTTTAAGAGCACAGCCATTGGGTGGTAAAACCCCTGTTTTCTCTGTTACTGATACTGGTTCTCCTGTTTAACATTGCAGACACGCTTAGCACAGGAACAGTGCCTTTAATCACTCACAAGTGCATGTGTTTGCTAAGGGGAGGGATGAGTCTGGGTTGGATCTGATGTAGAAAGCCAACAGCATCGGACCCAGCACACCCTATGCGACAGTCCCTGGGGAGTGGGGGCAGGCATCTCGGAGCACCAAGGTTCCCCAACTTTAGCTTGAATTTCCTGGAGCCTGTTTGTTCAGAGTTGTCCGTTACAGTCTCATTCCTTACCATAAGTAGGGGATAACAAAGATTTGGAAAATAGCTTGTAGTTTAGTATAACGCTGTAAGAGCCGAGGGCTTAGAAATCTAACTTTGATCAGATTCAACAATGTATGTGGGAAGAGTGATGACAGTCTTCAGTGCTAACTTACACATTTACAGATCTGATGGGATTAGACAAGGAGGGATTGTGACATTCTCCTCACTTGGAATATTTCCTCTTGGTAGAGGCAGTATCCACTCAGAGGCTGCTGTCAGGAAGTCGCCCTTGGCCACCCTCATTTGCAAGGCTCTCTGTTGTAGCACCTTCAGTGCACACCTTCATACCAGAGGCACAAACACGGGGCCAGCCGCCAAGCGCAGCATTTCCACAAACAAAGGAGATTCTGCTTGTAAATACCCGGGTCTGAAGTGTTTATGCATCAATATTTTGTACATTTTTTAAAAGTCCAGAGAAAGGAGAATAGCTTCAATTTGACATTTTTTTTCGACCTGATTCCCCCAAAAATAAATGTTTTTGAAAATGATAATTTGTCTTTTTACTTGTAGGTAAAGGAGTGAGAGAAGTTAATGAAACAGTTACTAAAACTCCAGGTTTGTATACCAGACGAGTTCTAGCTTCCAGTCAAACTGATTTGTCCTCAGCCCTGCACATTGAAACCACTCTTAGGATTTAACTTTCTGAATCTGTCGGTCCACCTTAAAGCACCACGCCTGCGCTCATTCCCTTCACCCTAGTGGCTTGTTAGTGCAATGTCACCACATAATCACAGGGCTTCATTAGAAGACACATTGGGCTTTTTGACCCCACATGTGGTATGATGGAGAGCCTTATAAATAGGGTTGCAACCCCCCTCCTCAAGGGAGTCAGCACACACAAGGCATTTGACAGCTTAAAGTTGTTATTCGAGCAGTTCAAATGTGGAGCCCTATTTTTTTCCTAGTATCTCCATAATTCAGGAATCCTCTGCCTTCTAGAATGAACATCATAGCCTGCCTTCATATATGGCCCCTTTCGAAATGTGTCATGTGGAGAATTCAATAGTCACCATGCTGTTCTAAGGAAAGGAATCACAGTTGGAAACCATCTGCACAGTGAATCTGTATTAGAAATTTAAATGTGCTTTGATTGAACAAAACATATCCCTTAGTTGTGTCTTGAGCCATGATTGACTTTGCTTTTAACCAGAAATAGTAAAACTCTGTAAATATACAAAATAATTTGATTAGCAGTTTCCTTATTTATGTTTTAGCCCTGGCTTCTTGGATATAAAACTCTATTTCAGATTATACCTGGAAGGCTGTTTGCAATGCTGATAGTTTAAAATGCTACCTACTCCTTTAATTCTCAGATTAGGAAAAAAAAAAAACAAAACAAAAAACAAACAACATCAAAAAAGAAAAAAACCTACCCGTGGGAATAGAGAACTCTCCCAGTCTACACAGGAGAATTAAAAACATGCTTTGATCTTTTGAGTCATCTTACTTAAGTATAACTTATAAATCAATGACAAACCAACACTTTGCAAAGCAGCATTTACCCATGGGGAAATGCTGAACACAATATGCTTTTGCTATTGTCGACTTTCCCCCTGATTTTTATTTGCCAACTTTGTGTTACAGATGTTGAAATAGCTACAAACACCTTTGCGGGCGTAAACATTAGCATCAGTATGCCTCTTCTTCTCTCTAAAGTGAACAGATCATTAAAGCTGGTATTGGACAGAGTGCCGCATTGTACTGTAGCTCAGCAACCTAATCCTTGTCTTATTCTTGCATGTGACCAGTAGTGAGATCATGATCTGAGAAGGCACCTCCTCCATGACTGATGATCATAGCTCAGCTCAGAAGCTGAGATGCGGTCTAAGCCTTAGGTTCTTCCTAATTCTACACAGGCAGGCTGTCCTGTCATGGCAATGCACCCACAGAGGTGGCTCAGGGCAATAGTTGCACCACATATAACCATGTCCCCAACTGAGCATGCAGATTCTAGGGGAGAATTGTTTACTTTAAAGGCAATTGATTTAAGTAACATAAAGTAAGGTACTTTGTGGGGCTTGGTTAAAATGAGGGTCTCTGATGAGACCATTTATAAATAGAAATGTCTGATGTTGGTTATTTATAAGTATCATAGGTGCTTGTGCTGATACACTAATTTAACGTTGTTTTATTAATTTAATGTTATTCCATTCTTATCTTTATTAGTAAGTCAGTTGTACTCAAGCCACAGGCAACTGTCAGATTGGCTTCTTCCATGATGATTAAATTGCCAGTCTTGTTTCTGTAGGCTTGGCTGGTCTCGTGATGTGGAAATAGGCGTTTGTGTGCCCGTGACATCATCATCACTTGTCACACCATTAGACTTGCTAAACGTTATATATTTACAGAGAAATAAATATTTCTTCCCAAGAAGTCCACCATTTTCAAGAGCCGTTCTACCTATAGTTGATTTTTTTCTAATTAAATAATAGAGATGTGCTATAAGGTACAGAACACTAAAAGCCTTGGTACTAACAGCAGTGGGAACTTACAGGCTGTTACACTGTTCAGATTTACAGTAATGTCATCAGGAGGACAGGAGTCTATACAGGACAGTTGCCAAGAAGATATAGAGATCATATTTATTATGTGTAATAAACACTGAAACCTAAAAAAATAATAATAATAATCTCAATTCCCTTTCTGTCTGTGTTTAAGCGACATATATAAAAGGGACAATTGAGATTATCATGTCTGTCTTTCAAATTAAAATTGGACTATATTTTTCCCATAAAAATTACCATAGGATCTGAGCTATGGTTACACCTTTTGTCTTAAAGCAGGAGTCATCATGTTCTGGGTAGTGCCAGTTTGTTGGGAGTGGAGCTCCTGACAGATGACCAGCATCACTTCCTCCAGATTTTCCATGGCTGTCAAAGAGTAAATCTGGAGGACAGTGATTTAACAGCAGTAGTCAGGGGTCAGGTGAATGTATCTCTTACTGGCTAAATCTAATGCAGCACTGGTAGGCCCAGTTTACGGAGCCCTCTGTACCTGGCATGTCCATCAAATGCTATACACCCAGGCTTCTAAATAACATCCCAGAGCACAGAGACAGCCCCACACTGTGAGATGTGGCCTCCCTGTTCCTTTGGTGTTTTTCTTAGAACACAGTGTTCAAGGTCACCCTTGGCTTTATTCTATCCTTAGCTGAGCATCCTTGCTGGGCAGTCTTAGGCTTTCCTGTGTTTAAAACTTGTATAGATTTCCATGCCTGTGCCTGTCTTAATGCTGATTTTCCCCTCCTTCCACCAACAGTTCCTTCTGATGTATTTTTCATCAACTCGGTGTGGAAGGGATATTATGAATATTTAGGAAAGAGACAGCCCGCGACTCTCACTGTGGACTGGTTCAATGCGACCAGCAGCAAGGTGAACGCAACCTTCACCGCAGCCTCCCAGGTGCAGCTGGAGCTGACAGGTGTGTGGTGTGGTGATGTTTCCATGGAGAGGGCCTCACGGCGCATCTTCTTACTCAGGTGGTGCTGTCTCTGCCTACACTGAATGTTATTGGAGTTCTCAACAACTGTGGGCTGCTCCTGTTAGTTTTTCTTTCTGAGGATTATGGAGCTGATGGAGAAATGGTACCTTTTCCCCCTCAAAATTACATGCATGACATATTAAATTAAAAAGCCCCCATTTATATCCAGAACTCTGTGGTTCTCAAGTAAGTTGTTTTTGATGTTTGTTTCTTGACTCGCATGTCTTATGAGGCCTGAGTAACACAGCAAGCTCTGGTATAAGTGTCAGACATACTCCAAGGACTCCTTGCAGTATCATTTTCTTCTTACATGGATGCTCTGGTATAAGAAATTCATCATATGCCCTTCAAAGAAAAGGGGAGAGCAAGAAAGATAAGAGAGACTCAGTCAGATATTCAGTCTGAGGAAAATCAAATGTCCCTTACAAGTACTTGAGTGAGCAGAGTCAAGCTTCCTGCTAAGCCATCTCCTCTCAGCTCAGATCAGTAACCCATAAGGACAGGACCATCGTGTGCACATCTAGTGACATTTCTGTAGGGGAGACTGACATATTGCTATGGATAATCCAGGAATCATGATGCAGACCAGGCTAGCCTAAAACTTGAAGGATTGTTTTTACCCAGACTCCCTGTGTAAGGACTATGGGTATGAGCTACCACGTCTGGCTTCTAGCATTATTTTTTAATTAACCCCTTCTTGTAAGGACATATTATTGTCCCTGATAAACTCCTTAAAGCTTACATTTGTTTTGAATGACTCAGTGCTGTGGGGGAAAATGTCCAAACAATCTTAGTGAGCAAATTATTGAGACTGAGTTTCGAAAATATATCATAAATACAAGAAACTAAGGAATTTTGGTTTTTTGATGGAGTCTCAATCTATCCTGACTGGGAACTCACTCTGTAGCCCAGACCTCTCTACTGCTGTGTGTGTACCACTACACCCAGCTTATATGAAAATTTTAAGTGTTTAACTTCCTTAGTCTTACTCCTCATAGAATTGGAACTTGGTATTTTTTTTCAATCAAGTTTTCTCCAGCATTGGGCTGGGTCAGTGGCTCAGTGGGTTAAACTTTTACTGTCCAGCTTTAGATCCTGAGTTTAGGCCACCAGCACTCAAGTAAAATCTCTGAGTGGTGGCATATGTCTGTAACCCTAGTGTTGGAAATCACAGGTAAGGAGGATCCCAGGGGCTTGATAGCATGGAGACTAGCCAAAATGGTGGGTTCCAGGCTAACTGAAAGACTGTCTCAGAATCAAGTTGGAGAACAATAGAGAAATCTATCCAACATCAACTACTAGAATGCATTTAAGCCTGGGTGGGTGAGCTCTTCTGTACACACAAACACATACCGAGAGAGAGAAACAGAGAGAGACAGAGACAGAGAAAGAGGAAGGAAAGGAGACAGAGGCACAGAGAGAGGCAGAGACATAGAAAGGCAGAGAAAGAGATGGGAGAGAGAACCAATGGTATTAAAGCCCTCTCTCACCACAGAGTAGAATTGGGAATTCAAATGTCAAGACCTGGGAAGTATTTGAATCTTGGGACACCCAGGGTTCCCACCGTGAGACATCTAAAAGGGAATGGCCAGAGGAAGGAGGGAGTTGATATCTATGGAGCTCTTGCTGGATATGTGACATTTTTTTTTTCATTCTTGTTATTTTTTTTTTAACCATGAAAAATGTCATGAAGATAGATTTCTTATCTCTTCCTGCAGCTTGTAGAACTGGAGTCTAGGTTCAAAGATTTAGAGGTTGAATGCATGAAAAAAAAAATAATCACAGCATTGCCTGTGATAGGAAAGGCCCTGACCAGAGCAAGGCTTAGATGGTCTCTTGCAAATTGGCAGAAGATTCCTCCCTCTTGGGTGTCTGCTGGTAGAACTCACTCATGGAATGCTAGGAGCTGCTTTGGTGAACTGGTAGTGGATTAATGCATTCATTACGCTACTTTATGCATCATGGCTCCTGGACCTGGATCCTCTCTGCCTATAGGATATGGTTTGTGCATCCCTTCCCTTGGTAAGGCCCTAACTACCCATGCAGAACATCTTTCAGTCACATCTCTCGTAAACACCCAGGTCTTACTAACCCCCTTCTTTCATATGATTCCCTGCACTCTGCCTGAGGTTTGGTTATGAGTCTCAGCAGCTGCTTTGATACACTGCTAAGTAGGGTCTTTCAGAGGCCCTCTGTGGTAGGCTCCTGTCCTGTTATTTGTTTTCTTCTGCTTCCAATGTCTATCCCATTTGTCTTTCTAAGTAAAGATAGATCATCTTACCCCAAGTCCTCTTTCTTGTTATCTTCTTTAGGTGTACAGATTTTAGTATGTTTATCCTATCTTATAGGACTAGTATCTACTTATAAGTGAGTATATACCAGCACAGGGATCTCTTCTGAGACTGTTTCTCCAACCTAGAACCCCTGCTCAGATGTAGCCCATGGCAGTTCAATATCCAAGTTGGAACCCTAATAAGGGGAACAGGGACTGTCTGTGACATGAACTCATTGGCTGGCTCTTTGACCTCCCCCCGTCCCTGAGGAAGGAGCAGCCTAGCTAGGCCATAGAGAAGGACATTGCAGCCAGTCCTGAAGAAACCTGATAAGCTAGGGTCAGATGAAAGGGGAGGAGGACCTCCCCTATCAGTAGACTTAGAGAGGGGCAGGGAGGAGATGAGGGAGTATGGGATTGGGAGAGAATGAGGGAGGGGCCACAGCTGGGATACAAAGTAAACAAACTGTAACTAATATAAAAAATAAAATTTTAATTAAAAAAAAGAAAATGCTGACTGTGTTTGAGTTCATATTAGTTTCGAGCTTGAGTTTGAGTTTGAGTTCATATTAGTTTTTTTATTGGATAGCGATGTTGAGTTAGTGAAATGGGTTATATCTGTTTAGGAAAGATTCAGTCAAGGAGTTTAGTAGGAAGTGACCCCCCCCACCCCACAGTGTCAAAAACACCAAGGCTCAATCTTCAAAGTAAAACTTGTGTTTCAGTGTTCTCTTGTCTGTAGCATGACTCCCCATTGTGCCTGTTCTTTATTGGAGGGGTGAATGGCTGAGGCATCGACTCTGACTTCCTCCATATAGGACTGACATCTGTGACATTTTTTCCAGGGGTCTACAAGAAGGAAGAGGCCCACCTGCTTCTGAAAGCCTTTCATATCAAAGGCCCAGCAGATATTTTTGTAAGCAAGTTTGAAAATGACAACTGGGGACTTGATGGTTATGTAAGTTCTTTCACGAAGTTCTTCATATGGTTCTCCCACTTCAGGTCTGGGCACAGGAGTTCATGATCTGCTGAGTTTTATGGACAGGGGAAACACTGTCCATCTCTCAGGAACTCAGAAGGCACCCCTGAAGTATGGTCACCATACCACATCATTTGATATTGGCAACAACCAAACCTCCGAGATGAGAAATAAGTTGGCCCAGAGTTAGGGGATTGTTGCTGCTGAAGCAAACAGGTTCTTGAGTCTAAACTATACCCTGTTAATACCACAACTCTCACTGTCAGACCTATGGATATTTGGAGACCATCTAGAGAAAATTCTTGGAAGGTTCCAAAAGAATCAAGATCAATGAACAAAGGAAGCTGGCATGTTTGCCTTTTATACAGCCTTACATGATGCTCTCTAGGCTGGTACTCATCAAAATGAATCCATATTAATACACACTGTTCCCCAGTACAGAAGGTCATTGCCATGTGACCTTGTAGAATGGATGATCATGTTAGGTATCATAACCCTTCCTATTTTGCTTGAACTTTACCTCTGTACTGATTTTCAATTTATTATGTCACTGAAGGAAGTAAGGGAAAATTACACACTGGGCATGCAGCATCTGAATCTAAGGTTTAGCAGTTATGTTTGGGTGACAGCTAAGTTTCCTCTCCTTCTTATGCCTTGCCCTCCTTTCCCTGCATACCAGGTGTCTTCAGGGCTCGAGAGAGGAGGATTCTCCTTTCAGGGTGATATACATGGAAAAGACTTTGGGAAGTTCAAGTTGGAAAGACAAGGTAAACTTACCTATTTTTTGTTTGTCTGTTTGCCTAAAGCAAAAGTCAAGGGCCTTTAAATGATCTTGCTGAAAAGAAACTGGAAAGAGATGACACAAAAGATAATTTGAAGTTTGTTTGTTTTTTTTTTTCAAACAAGTCTTTCACTTGCTTGGTTAGAGTCACACCAAGGTACTTTATGTTATTTGTGGCTATTGTGAAGAGTATAGTTTCCCTAATTTCTTTTTCAGCCTTTTTGTCTTTCATATACAGGAGGGCTACTGAATTTTTTTAGTTATTTTTTTATCCAGCCACTTTGCTGAAGGTGTTTATCAGATGAAAGAGTTCTCTTGTTGAATTTTGGGACTCACTCATGTATACTATCATAAAATCTACAAATAGTAATACTTTTAACTTCTTCCTTTTCAATTTGTATTCCCTGGATCTCCTTTAGTTGTCTTACTGCTCTAGGTAGGACTTCAATTAATGTGTTGAAGAGATACAGAGGGAGTGGGCAGCCTTGCCTTGTCCCTGATTTCAGTGGGATTGCTTTAAGTTTCTCTCCGCTTATTTTGATGTTAGCTATAGCCTTGCTTTATATTGTTTTTACTATGTTTAAGTATATGCCTTGTATCCTTGATCTCTCCAAGACTTTAAATACCAAGAACCATACAAGGAGATAACCCAGAACTCCTGCACAGATGTAGCCCATGGCAGCTCAATCTCCAAGTGGGTTTCCTAGTAAGGGGAACAGGAGCTGTCTCTGACATGAACTCAGTGGTTGGCTCTTTGATCACCTCCCCCTGAGAGGAGAGCAGCCTTAGCATGCCACAGAGGAAGACAATGCAGCCACTCCTGATGAGACCTGATAGGCTAGGGTCAGATGAAAGGGGAGGAGGACCTCCCCTATCAGTGGACTGGGGGAGGGGCATGAAAGAAAAAGAGGGAGGGAGGGCAGAATTGGGAGGGAATGAGGGAGGAAGATACAGCTGGGATACAAAGTGAATAAATTGTAATAAATAAATAAACAAACAGTAAATAAAAACAAAAAAACAAAGATGAATGGAAGTAAGGGATGTGCCAGCAGGGAATTTTTTAATAGTATTTTTTATTAATTCTTTGAATATTTTATGCAGTGTAGAATATCCGCCCCTTCCTCCACAACCTCTCCCAGATCCAGCCCTACCTTCCTACCCACCCAACTTCAGAATGACTCACTGGTTAGATGAGAAACAGTGCTTGCTTTGTGCACACTGAATTCTGCAACATGGAGACCATTATTCATGTCTACCAACAAGAAAGCAGAGACGTTTGTGAAATGAGATTAGTGCCGTATTTTTTCCTGAACGGCATAAACTGCTTTACTTACTTGTATGCTGTCATCACCACATTGATTTTTGTGGAGAAGAATACCATCATGCAGACATTGATTCCAGAGACTCATACAGAGGGAGAGAGTGCGGGAGAATATACTCGTGTAACTGCCCCTGATGGCAAGTTCACAGGACCACTAACCAGATACCCAGGGGTCATGAAAGAAAGAGGACATCAACCTGAAGGTTACAGATAAAAATAATCAGTAAGGACAAGCCACTGTAAAATATTGTTTCCACCATCCCAAATTTGGTCTTCTAATCAGAAGAACTTTAAATGAGTGTCAGCAGTGGCTGAGACAGTCTTTAAAAGTGGGTTGTATTATCAGGGTAGGGTGAAATAAAATAAGTACTTCAGATGAACACTAACCATAGCTAAGGTGAATAGCGCTCATTTGCCCCCTTTGCTTTCTGTTAATGACCCTCTAGCAATGGTCACACATGCCAGTGAGCACCTCCAGAGATCAGAGATCATGGGGATGTCAGGGTTTGCCCATCCAGTGGATGACAGACGTTATTACTGACTGGAACACGTCTTTTTCTTCACATTACTCCATCCTTCTTAAGAAAAGAAAATAACAGCTAGTGTTAACAAGAAATCTTTATTCTCCTGGGATGGTGACCTTATTGTCAGAAAAAAAAACAATTTGCTGTAGAAAATAATTTGGGTCCCAAGTGAGTCTTCTTTTTAGCTAATTAGAAATGCCAAAGTTTTAGTGGTGCCCCAGTGGCCATCATTCATTTAAGACTGCTAGATAAAAACCTTTTATACATATATATGAAAAATAACAACCTCCTAATAGTCTCCAGTTAGTAGATAAATGAAATAAAAGTGATTATGGTTGAATGGAAACTGAAGTCAAGTTAATCTGAAAGATTACTGTAATGTAGAAACATCCACAAGAAACTTAACATGGATTAGTTTTCCCAATACACACATTGAGAAGAAATCTGTGAACATGATAAATTTGAGAATTGTTTGTGTCTAGGATACATGAAGGACTCACAACTCCATATAACAATAGCTGATGACCAACAACATAAGAAAGGGTTTGAATATAAGTTTCTGAGATTATATGCAAAAAGACAGCAAGACCCTAAGTGAAGTTGGACAATGTGTTAGTTTCCTTTCCTGATGCTGGGATAAAATATTCTGACAGAAGTAGCTTATGGGAGAAAGGCCTTATTCTGGCTCACAGTTCAAGTTACAGTCCATAATGATAGGAAGTAAAGCAGGAGTTTGTGGGTCTCATGCACAACCAGAAAGCAGAGTGTAATGGATCCCTGCTCAGTTTCTTTTTTGTACCTATACAGTTCACGATGCCAGCCATGGAATTCTACCACCCAGTTTAAGTAAATCTTCCTACCTCAATTAATGCAATCAGAAAAATTCCCCATAGGCACACCCAGCAGCTTATCTGACAGGTTGTTGCAAATGTCATCTGACAGTAGAGATGAACCATCCCAAACAAGAATAGCCACTGGGCAAATAGAAATCAAAATCATATGGAGACATGACTTTGCAGGTACCATTATAGCTAAGATATAAAACTAAAGTAATTTTGGGCAAAGAAGCAGTGAGATTAGAGTTCGGATTCTGCCAGTAGAATGTTCAACAGTATAGCTGCTATGAGAGTAGCATGCAGTTCATCAAGATTAGACATAGGATGACAGAGATAGAGCATTTTGTCCCTACTCGTCCTTCCAAGAGAACTGGAAACATGTTTTTACACATATGTCCCAGATGCTTCTGGCATCGCTCTTATTATTGCTCAAGAGAAAAATGCAAAAGTCCATTATCTAAGGAATAAGAGAAAATGTGCTAAATACATTGATACAAGAGAACATCAGACAGCATTAGAAATATAATAAGATGCTGATGATTGGTATGATAGGGGTTACTTGTGAGCCATGAGGCTAATTGAAAATCTAGAGGATTCCATTTGAATACCATGCTCAGGAAAAGGAAAGCCACAAACAGGAAGTCTAAGGATCATTCTCTAGGAAAGAATACTGGGTTGCATCACCATGGGATAGAAACTATGATTCTTGTGTTTATCTCTAAAATATATTATAGACACTTTTTGCCTAGGCAATACACAGTAACTTCAAATTCAAATTCCCTTTTTGTCTTCTAGATCCTTCCAATTCTGATGTAGATTCTTCAAATCATTACCAGGGCACCAGCAGCGGCTCTGTGGCAGCTGCGATCCTCGTTCCTTTCTTTGCTCTAATTTTATCAGGGTTTGCATTTTACCTCTACAAACACAGGTACTGCAGAGCTGTGTGGGGGCCGTGCATGTTCTTGGTGTGGTGTATTGGTTTGAGCAATGTGTGCTTGAATTCACACACACACACACACACACACACACACACACACACACATGTTGTATTGCTAAACAGTTGGCACAGAACGCGAATATGCTTTCTTATATGTGAATGAATGACTGGTGTAAGAAAGAGCGTATACTGGTAGCCAGCTGTCAGCCTTGGGAGAGTTGCATGTTTCTAGCAGGAGAAGAAAAAAAAAGGGTTTGTGGCCCTTTTAACTCAGTGAATCAAAGATTCACATATATTGTTGATGGCTTTATTCTTCTTTATTCTTTCATTAAATTAGCAAATTAATTCTTAATATGTCTGAGAATTTACCTGTTCTTGCTTCCCATTCCTTAGCCTAGACAACATGAGACCCCATTTAAAATGAGCAAGTGAACACGGATTGTGAAGCACTCAAACTCCTTGTCTGTATTCTCTTAAGTGGATAATATATTTCTGGAAAAACTTGTTACATGCCAAATCACTCTGCAATTCTTAGTATTTTGAATACTAGCACCTTATAAAAATAGCATAGTTGGCACTTAAGTGCATCACAAGTTTGTTTATATACTGCACAAGTTTCCACTTAGTCTTTATTATACAAAACTGAAGTGAGGGTATTCTTTAATAAGATATGCAGTGAACTTCTTTAAACATATACTGCCTTACACTTAAGAAAACATGAAATCCTAACACTGTTCATAGTTTATAGCTAAGTCTTTCCTTGCTGTAACTACCAGTATTCTTACTTTAAAAACACAACCACAGGAAAGAAAACCCATATATTAGCCACTTTCTGCAAGGCTTTGGTCCTGAAACCCTCAATAAGGTGGTAAAGGAATGAAGAAACAACAACATGAAGATACGTTCACAGAAAAGCTGGGCCACACATGCTCACCTTGAACAGCACCAACAATGCAATAACCCAGAACCTCAGCATATTTATCACACACAGCGTCAGGGTCTGAGGGTGGGGGCGGGGACAACTATCATCTTGGTAGGAGGTCTCTGTTGGTGAGAAATCTCAAATTGCATTCATCCTAGAGAAGGAAGCTGGTAGCATTTGCACACACTGTCAACATTCACGCTTGGACCTAAGAAAGGCTTTGTCATCCCCTAAGCATCACCCCTGAGGGGAAGGCTTTACCACTCTGGTGCTTCTGCCTCTGAGTCCATGGGTCCTTGATAAGGTTGTGCCCATGTCAGTCAATTCACATTTATGCAAGGCTGCCTCTGCTCCCACTTAGAACTACATTGTCATCATTTATGTGTAAGAAAATAGTAGCCTAGACAACAAGTGCCAGGGACTTGGCCTCTCTTCCTGCTGATGCTGTCACAGCCGCCACATCTCCCACAGTACCACGGCAGGAAGCACTTTTCTTTTAAAGAGGCAGAAATTAAAATGCTTCTTCTCATGGAGTTCCTTTGGTGTTGAAAGCAACGATGGGGATTCATAATTCCTGTAAATTTATTTTTCACCTGCCTACTGTCCTCAGAGGAAGGACAGGTCTGGCCTGTTAGAAATGCTTACTTACCTTTTGACCCTGTCAGGTGTGTTTCGAGCCTCTGGTCATCTCTAAGCCCTGAGACCAGCTGGACAATTCCCTGTCTGGCAAAGAACCAGGCCTTGGGCTATATCAGTTGTCCTTGGCAATGACAATACTGTACAATCATCCGTATTCACCCATGAGCTAAATGAGTTCTGATTCTATCTGAAGTCTAAGATTGGGTAGCATAGGTCTATTTAGAACATTACAGCACTTGTCTTTAGAGCCAGGAGCTTCCTCAGAAGTCTCAGTGATCATGTATTTCCATGAAGGGATGTGGGGAGTGCCCCACACTGAGACACCAGCTAGCAATGACCTACTGCCTTCTCTAGTAAATGGAGCTTTCCATGTCACTGTGATGGATCCCTCCACCTTAGTCTGTACAAGCTGAGAGGGCTGCATGGTGAATAAAGAGAGAAGCCATGGCTTCCTCTCCAGCTCACTGGGGACACAGCCAGACCACTGGAATAAGCAGATTTGTAGGATCATTCCCTCTACTTCCTGGTCATATCAGAAAGTTGAATATCTTTGAAAAAGAAAGCATGTGGAGATCAGGGTCCCAGCCCTTCGCTGGGTGATTTTCTTCTGAGTTCTTGCTATGAGTACTAAGGTGTTTGGGTTCTCTGCCCCATCTTTCAGCTCCAGTAGACAGAGGCATTCCGTAATAACATGGGTGGAAATCGCTTCACAGACACATCAAGGTCACCACAGGCTAGAGTCCCTTCCACTCATTAGTCCATATTAAAAAGAGGTTCTCCAGATACAAAGAGACCCACAGCCAAACATTAGCTGAAGCTCAGGTAATACTGCTGAAGAGGGGGAGAAAGTACTGTAGGACTCAGAAATGTCAAGGACACTGCAAGAAAATCTGCAGAATCAGCAAACTGAACTCAGGGGCTCACTGAGACTATATCAGCAATCAGAAATCATACATGGGTCTAATCCAGGCCCTCTGCATATAAGTTATAGTTGTATAATTTGGTGTTTTATATATGGGGCTTCTAAAAGAGTAAGCAGGGGATGTTTCTGACACTTTTGCCTGCTTTGAGGACCGTTGTCCTCCTAAGGCGTTGCCTTGTCCAGCTTTAAAATGAGGAGAGGTCCCTAGTCTTATTACAAGTTGAAAAGCCAGGTTTGGTTGTTATTCTTAGGAAAACTGCCCTTTTCTGAAAGTAAATGGAGGAGACATGGATGGGTAGCAGGGTGCAGGTAAAGACTAGAAGGAGATGAGGAAGAAGAAACTGTGGTCAGGATGTAACATATAAGCCAATAAATTAATTAAAAATTAAAAACTAAATAAAGAAGAGGTTCTCAGCCAGAGCCTGTGGTCCTGATGCAACTGGCCTGGATGAGCTAGCTCTCTTACGTGCTGTGTCTGTGGGCTTGTGGGTATTATATGTACATTACTTCAGTTGGTGTATACATGCATAAGTACAGGTACCTATGCACATATGCATTTCTGCGTAGGCCTGAGGTCTACATTGGGCCTCTTCACCTTATTTCTTGAGACACAGTAGCTCACTAAACATGGAGTTCACCAACTTGGCTAGGATGGCTGCAAGCCAGTGAGCTCCAGGGATCCACCTGTCTTTCCTCAATGCTGGGATTACAGATCTATACCACTGCATCTGGCTTTTTATGTGAGGATTTGAACTTAGGTCCCCATGCTTGTGAGTAAGTACCTTACTCATAGGGTCACCTACTCATCCCCATATTTAGATTTTTTTTTTACTCAAAAACCTCTCCTATAAACATGGACTGTGAATAAGGAGTTTCCTTTAACTATGACATATAGAAACATTTAATAATGTTTTATTTCAATAAACAGGCTCTTTAAATTTTTTATTTATTTTTGTTTAATATATAATGTTTGCCTGTGTTTATGCATGTGCACCATGTATGTGCACAGTACTTAAGGAGGTCAGGAGGGGGCACCAAATCCCTTAGAACTAAAGTTACAAACAGTTGTAGGCTGCCATGTAGGTGCTAGGATCCAAACCTGGATCCTCAGAAGCAACTGTTCTCAACTGCCATTTCTCCAGCCGCAAACTGGCTTATTTTTTACCAGCCAGAGGAAAAACAAATTGTAAAAGTAACTAGCATTCAGTGGCTGCTGTTAATGGTGGTGAACTTATTTGAAATTAAAATGGTTTTGAGGTTCCCCCAACCTACAGGATGAACATTGATTTCACCATGATGAAGACTAGTCACTTCACAAAGTCCTTGCTGCCTACTAGCAATAGATGGCTTTCCAGACCTAACATCTCTGTGCATGCTACCTTTGACATCTTCACAGGTCCCCTAACCTTCATTTAATGCATAGAAAGGTCTTTTTGATATGGGAAATTATCTCTAACTTTGTCTTCTCTTTATAACCCCAGCCACCAATTTTTAAAGCGTCAACTATGCTAAAGTAGCTGCTATGCCCCACCCTGTCCATATCCTTACAAGGGCACTACTTTCTGCTGAGAAAGCATGGAGACTGAGCGGAGGCTAGGATACCAGACTGTGCTGTTGCAGTTAAGGATCTGACTGTATGCTCTCTTTTCTCTCTAGAACAAGACCAAAAGTTCAATATAATGGCTATGCAGGCCATGAAAACAGTAATGGACAAGCTTCATTTGAAAACCCCATGTATGATACAAACTTAAAACCCACAGAGGCCAAGGCTGTGAGGTTTGACACGACTCTGAACACAGTCTGTACAGTGGTATAGCCCTCAGTGCCCCCTAGGACCGATTCATAGCCATACCTCTGATGGACAAGCAGTAAAATCCTTTGGTGCCATATACCACCCTCCCTTCTACTCTTGCCTTGCTGCAGCAACCTTGGCCATCGTCTGCTGGCATAACACAGTGGGAAATTTCTATTCAGTCATGACCGAGTCTTCTGAGGATCAAATTGCAAACACATATTCATCTGGAAAGTGGATTATAAAAGCCTCGTTGCTGCATCCACCAGAAACCAAGATACCGACAATGGCGAGGGCAAGGAAGACTGCAGAGTCTGAGAGACAGGTGGTACTTAATGCCTCTGACTTCTGTGTCTCTGTGTGGCCAGGATGCCTTTGGATGTAGTCTTCTGAGCACATGGATACATCCTTCAGGTGCGGCGACAAAATGGTAGCAACCTGATAAGTGTTTTGTGTTTTTCTTTTCTTTTTAACCCTATTCACTGGACACAAATTCTCTACAAAAGAAAAGCCTTCCTGGAGAATACACCTTCTGGAAAATGCACACGCATACACTTGCTTCACTCTGCCCTGCCTGAGACATGAGCTCTGAGGATCTTCTGGCTCCTCTGGGCATCCATCAACCACTAGGGATGTTTGCAGATCTCACAGTCCATCCCAGAATTCTTGATGCTCAACATTTTGCACTAGTGTGTTAAGAACGACTGAGTCTGATTTTTTAAGCAAACTATTTACACAGGGTTTATATACACTATACATTGTACATAAGCATTTTTTCATATTGTATTTTCAAGCAAAAGATCCCACCACCAGTTAAGTTTGGGTGCAAGGTGAAGTATCCCCAGATACTGCACAGGCTTTGAAAAGGAGATAGTACTGGTATGCTGAAATGTTATTTTATTATCACATCTGTTAGCCACATTTATGTGTCAAATTCACTGCCACCTTCTGGTAGTTGCAATGAACCATTTTATTTCCAGTTTTCTCCCTTTCACGTGCATACAACTATTGTCTACACTATGCTAATCAGTAACGCGTCTCCAGCGATGTCTGTTTTCCGTGTACAGATGTGAATAGTAATTTATTTTAGGTAGCTTGTGACCTCGTGGGTCTCGGTTCACAGTACAGCCTTCCCTCTGGGTTTTTCTCATTCTCTGTTCTGCAACATCACCCTCCCATACTGCGTTGAAAGTCTATCTCACAGCCACACCCAAGCTCAGAGGAATCAAAAGGAAATCAAAGTCAAAATCAGAATCGGAAGGGCAGGTGCTGCTTGCACACCCTCATGATGATCGGTTTTTATAGATTATTTGCCTTTCTTGCAAAAAAAATTCCTTATTGATAGACTATTGTGATACAAATAAACTAGGTGGCATGGCCAACAAGGGTAAAAATAAACCGCCTAAAGAGAAGGCAGGGCCAGAGAAATGTCTGTAAGAAGCTCAAAGAGAAGATCACGTTTATTTTTATTTATATTTGTTTGATAAAAGTATTTTTGGAGAGATAATGCTTATTTTATTATTTGATGTTTCATGCACAGTCCGCACGGTAAAAATTCCTCCCCTCTGCACTTCCCAGATTTGCACGGATATATGGGTCAGGAGGTCATGCTGACGTTCTGTTTGCTGCGGTGACTACATCCACACCTAGCTTTAAGACAGACGAGTCTGTCTATCTCCATGAGGTTTAAATGCAGGACTTCCCAGAGTTCAGTGGGTAAAGGAGCTCCTGGAGTATCTTGTAGCTTGCTGCTTTGGGACTTCTGCATTCTGAGCATTCCAGAGACCTCACAGGGATCCCTCCAGCCTGCTCTTCTTGCAAGGGCTGTCTGTTGTGTGTCAGGGCCCCTGGCCTCTTCTGGTGACCAATGTCCACTGGGTTCCATATTGTAGGAGTCCACGTCCTAAGAAGGGATGTTGGCATAGGTTCCTCTGGCCAAGCCGACAGATACACAGGGTTCCTCTGTGTCCACAGACGTTCTTCATTGGCTCCTGGGAAATTCAGATGACATCAACAAGAGTGTGCTCCTAACCACACCCTGAGCCAAAACAGAACAGAAAACGTCAGAAGGTCCAAGGACCGTAGTGCGCAAGGGAGAACAGGGTTACTATATATATTAGATGTATATAGAAACACACACATTTATATATATTGTACATATCTAAGTTTGAGTCACTCAGACTAGGTGCAAAATGCTGACTTTGGAGTCTAAACTAACGTCTCTGTCCCCACATCCCTGGCCTCTTTGCTGGCCATTACATTAAGAAGACTTGATCCAGACAGGGCATACATCCATGCAAGGAGCCACATTATCTTTGTCCTTTGTGTGCAATCTCACTTACAGCTACCGGGCTGCATCATGGTATTTAAAACCAATATACCAACATTGAGTGGGACTCTCAGGTGAGAGTCTAACTCAGTTCTTCCTAGGGTGTGTGTGTGTGTGTGTGTGTGTGTGTGTGTGTGTGTGTGTGTGTATGAGCGTGCGCTCTCGTTCGTGTGCGTGCAGTGTTTCACCAGGTCTCAGAGGCATTGAAGACCCAGCAGGGCAGTCAGGAACACCTTTCTCAGTGAGGTCTGACAGACTTTTCCCTGAAGCGCCCAGAGCACAGTGAGGAGACACTCCGTGTATGACAGGTTATATGCTTCGAAGCTGTTCAACTGTTGCTTGTCTTTGCCCATCTTGCCTTCAGGCTAGCTGCAATAATTTTTTTCTTCTGTAAAATATTTTGTAAACAACAACAACAAAACAACAACAAAAGCTATTATAAAAAAAGGGGGAAAAAGAAAGCTGGCATTATGATCAGGAAAACCACCCATTGTCGCCGCCTCACCCTCCTGTCCCCTCCACACGCTGCTGCCACAATGTAGGTGCGGAAGACCTTTTTGTACAGAGATATATTTTTTATGAAGAATTTGTAAAATTATTAAATATGCTGTAATTTTTTGATTAATGTAGGTAAATTGTTAAAAAAATAAATGTTTTTACAATACAAAACTGTAATTTTCCCGATGATGTAACATTACCCTCTCTAGCTGGTTTTCGGTTCCAATCCTATTCGAGACATGTATTAGCATATTAAAGCGGCCTGTTAAAATGAACAGTATCTTTTTTGTCAAAAAAAAAATTATAAAGAGAGTGTAACATAACCTGTGTAATGCCACCCATCTTTAAAGCAAATCAGAGTTCTAATTAAATATTTAATTTTAGATTTCTATTTCTGTGTGAATTTATTTTAGCTGTAACACACACAAGGAAGTTTCTCCTCCCCTCCTCCTGGGGAGAGAAGGAATTAGAAGTGTTTTAGTAATCCTTTTTTTTTTTTTTATGTCATGATCGCTATTAGAGATTAGCACATGAGGCTGGGGTGATGGCTCTGGTAGTTAACTTAACTGCTCTTGCGACCCAAGTATGAGAAGTTTGAGTTCAGTCCCCAGCACCCCTGTGAAAAAGGTGAGTGTCATCGGCCTAAAGGAATGGTTCTGGTTTTTGCCTCTTCAGTTGGGAATTATCTTTTATGAACTTTTACAACCCCAAGAGGTAGCAGGCCAGAGGCTCGTAGATGCCTATAACAACACATCAAGTACTGCTCTAGAAGAAAACTCCGAAAATAGCCATCCTCACTGGCTGCCACGCAACCATGGGAAGAAGCTTATTTCCTGGCTTCTGGGCTGAGGGATCAGGACCCCTCTAGGCCCTCAGTGGTAGCATCACTGAATGCTTACCAGGTAAGTAGGAGGGTGTGGTAATTTCCCTGAGAGTCAAGTTTTTACAAAATGAGTAACAACCGATAATGAAAAATAGCCCCACACCAGCTTCTCAGTGAAAAAGCATGGATGTTCATTATCCATCGAATCCATGGCTCTCAGGGCCCTTGATTATCTGTGGCTGCAATGACTGGTTTGGCCTCACTGGAGACTAACAGCTTGTAGAGATCATTAATGACACTCAATGATCAAAGCAAGGTGGGCTTTGCCATTCTGAGATGACAGGTAACAAAGCAAGAATTCAGCGAGAGCTGGATTGCTCACAGGTACGTGCATTGGCTTATGGGTGGCCTCAGCTAAAGGCAGGTTTCTTTAGCTATGAAATCCCTATTTTTTCACAACATATATCACACTGATAGTCTCTGGTTCCCTTCTTTGTCAATTATTATTTTTTTAATCTGAATATCTCTGTTACTCTGTAAACACTTCCCCCTTTTAGCTGGTTGTAACTGCAAATTAACAATCCTAAGAGAAACATATTTTGTTACTATTTCAGTCCATATCTCTTAATATTGTCGTGCCCTCCAGGGGCATCTGATGGGCTGATGTTGGAGCACAGCAGCTCCAGTGCCTGTGTCTCTGCAGGTAAGGACCGGCTCTGTAACTGAAATTTCTACCAGTGCGTCTTTGGGAGTTGCCTATGAAATATCAAATGTCTCTTACTTCTGGAAAGTTCTTCCTGGGAAGGATTCTCTGTACAAGGTAGGTCTTCTGACAGCTGTTGGACTTGAACCAAGTACCTTGTCTCTGTGCTCCTTGTGGCTATGTGCTTTTTCAAAGCACTTCAGACTGACAGCAGAGTCCTGGATGCACCTTTAACAGTGAGAGTATAGCCTGTCTGAAGCCATGGTTCTCAGAGAAAAGTGCTGTCTGATAGCGCACATGGCCCACACATAGCATGTCTAGCTGATCTTGCCACACATACTAACCATAATAGCTAGTCTTGGCTGTCAACCTGACTATGCCTGGAACTAAAACTCCAAAATGGAGGGAGGGACTTGCCTGCCTGGCAAGTCCCTTCCCTCACTGGTATTAGAGGCTACTTCTTTGGGATCCCAGCGTATACTGAAGTCCAGCTGAGACATCCAGTCTTATGGACTAAATAACTACTGGATTCTTGGCCTTTCTGTTCATGGCCAGACATTGTTAGAGTAATTGGACTGCAGCCTGTAAGTCATTCTAAAAAAAAACCCTTTATATATAATTTATATATAATATACATATTATATTATAACAAATATATTTTATATGCTTAATATAATAAATATATATAAATTTATACATTTATATTTATATATGTAATTATATATTATATAATATACAAATTATATATAAAAAGAGGTTTCTTAGAATTTAATTTTATAAAATTAAAAAGTAAAAAATTGTAAATTTTATTTTTTTATAAAATTTTAATATATAATTATTCATAAAATATGTATCTATATATGTATATATAATTCTATAAGTTCTGTTACTCTACAGAACACTGACTAATACATGCACCCAGCCCAGGCAGATCTACCATTCATTTCACGCAGCACTTGCTTCCCCACTGGCCAGCTATGATCTTAGAGCACGTACCTTAGAGCCTATACCTCATAACATTCTTTTTTTTTTTCACTTCCCAGGCTGTCATTATGCTTTAGGAGACTTAACATCTGCAATGGACACAGATGGAGAGAGACCCTTAAAATGGTCTTTTCTCTTCAAACCCAGGCCTAGCTGTGCCCACATCTAGTTGTGCAGATGCTCCCCAACCCTATAAGGACAGAGATGCTCATGGTAGCTAAGAGGCTTGCACCCTCCCTAGCATACTGGCTCTCAATGTGTTTTCGGAGAAGACAATTCCCCTGTGCATGCAGCCACCTCAGAGGACATACCTGTCTCCAGAGACATTTTGGTTGTTTGAAGGACAAGATGGCATCCAAAGTGAAGCTTTCCAGTGAGGACAAAGCTTTGGCTAAGTGAAAATTTGTAATCCTTTGGAGAAGATGTATGTTTCCATACCTCTCTTCAGCATCACTTTCTCTGTCATGGTTATTTCAAGAGACGGTGTTTGTTCAGAACATGCAGGTAAGAGAAGTGTATCTAAGCATAGAATGCTACTGAAGAACAGCATCCCTTTCCACTCTAAGCATGTTCCCAGTGTCCAGGCACTGAGAATTCATGTGTGTGAGACTGATTTTGAAACCTGGAATACCTGTGCTATCAGCCCTCACTTGCAGATGTGCACAGGAGATGCTGAATGTCTTCTCTGTGACCTCTGATACCTGTGAAAGACTTTGGTGTGTAGCTATAGTCAGTCTTCCTGCCCAGAATCACCTGGTAAAGAAGTACACTACAGTCTCGAATAACCTGGCTGCGTTCCAGTGTGCACATGTCAATCATTTGGTCCTCTATGTATGGTCATGGGTCATATGATCCTGTATGAGTCATGTGATCCTATATGATAAAGTGACTAAAATCATTCTGATTCTCCATTTTGTAAAATTAGTAGAAACAGAGGGACTGCATTGTTGTGTTCAGGTAAGTGGGTGAAGGAGGAGTGGGAAAAACAGAACTAAAGGGTGGGATTGGGTGGGGCGCCCTACAGGTCTGGGTGGTGTCTGTGGCTTCTCATTGATTTGAAAATATGCCCTCTTTCTCACCGCTGTGAGGAAAATATGTGACAATGACTGTTAAACGGGAGTATGGTTTGCTGTACACAAATGCTTACTCACCTGTCTGTCATCTGTCTATAACACCTATCAGCTTAATCATCACATATCAGTCTTCACTCATCTGTACCTGAATATCTGTCATCCGTTGCACCATTTATCATTCGCATGTTTAAAATGTAATCTAAAGGTACCTTTGCCAATTATTGCCGCGGACAATTCTTTTTCAGTCTTGTGTATGTTAATTTCATTACATGCTCCCCACTTATTATAATGTATAATTAATTCTAAGTGCATTGTATTTCACATTCTAAAGTAAGGAGCCTAGATTCCTGGCAGAGTTCTGAACCAGCACTGCTCTCTGCTGACTCGGAGAGATGGGAGCCCATCTTCTGAGGTACTCTCCTCCACGCTGTAAACATGACCATGAGAGTATCTTGTTTTATCCACAAAGCTGTGTCCTTTTGTCAGTAATGGCAGCTTATGTAGGTTTTCAGTGTTCATTGGAAATATTCCCATCCCAATGAGGTTTGAAGATTCCTCTTATGGCCCAAATCCATCTTCTATATCCAAGTACTTCCCTATAGTGGGTGCATCATTCCTGGATAGGCTGAAGGACCAAGCCCTTGCTGGACAGAGTCATAGAATCTAGGACAGTAGCAAGGATGCTTAAGGGGTCTAGGTGAAGGGCTATCTAGAGATGAGATTGTGGAAGGTACTAAGGCTCAAATGAGATCCTCAGTGGGGAACACAGAGTGGGATCAGTGACCTACAGAGGGGGACACTGAAGTTCTGTTTCCTTCTCTCCACATGTGAGCTCACAGTGAGGAGGACAGCCACCGAAGACAAGCTACAGGCTATCTCCTGACCTTCCCATTACCATGTGAAGCACATCCATCCTGTAGAGCTTTGAGAGAAGTCCCAGGAGAATATCCAGCTCTCTGTCGGGGGATGCTGGACCAAGCAGGCCCTGGCCAGACTCTGGCTCTTTGACCCTGGTTGTCTCTATCTCCAGAGATGTGAATTCATGTTTCTTTTCTCTTTAAACTTGATTTTTCAATACAATTATAGCAAAACAAAGAAATAGATAGCAGGCAGATTAGTTTGGCTGTGGTTTCTCAGCCTTCAAGGAGATATATTAAAGGAAGAGTGTAAGGGAAGGGAAGCCTAGTCATGCCTGGCATTGATTTGGTAAAAGTCAATAGTGTAGTGGGAATTTTAACATCTTTTGTGATCTGCCAAACCAGAGAAGAAGAACATAGATTGGAGTCTCTAGTGGGCTTGAGTCTAGGAAGGTCACTCAGGTGAAGTGCTCACTTGCAAGAGTATGAGTTTTATCCCCAAAACCTGAGCATGGTAACCTGTACATGTAATATCAATGCTGAGGAGGGAGAGACAGGAGGATCCTTGGGGCTTACTGATCCACATGATATAGCCTACTTGAGAAATTCTAGGCCAGTGAAAGACCCTGTGATTACTTTTCTTTTGATATAACAAAGCACTGTTACAAAGGCAACTTCTTTTTTTTTTTTTCAATGCAGTTTATTCAGGAACCTTGAACAATCATCTGACCCTGGGGAAAGCCAGCCCACAGCTTAAAGAGCCTCTGGGTAGCCAACCCCAGCGTGCCACGTGGGCAATGCAGATAGGTCCACATACATGGAAGCAAGCCAGATCCTCAGCCTTAGCCAAATGTGGAATTGTTCGTGACAGAGAGCACTCACCATCGGGAAGGTGGAAGGCGGAAACCAGCTCCATCTTTAAGGCATAGCATTCCGCAGCTCTCTACAGTTCCCCCTTTTTGTTTTAGACGCATCAGGTAAGAGTAGAGGTCTGATCTCTGATATTAGAAATAAATTGGGACTTTGTACTGATGTTTATTTAGGTGTCATCCACCCAAAGAGCATCAGACCCGACCGATACCTTTTTCTCAGAGGCGGGACCTGGGGCATCAACCTGCATGCAATCAGACATGCTCTTCTCTGGGTCCAAAGCGGCTGACCCTGAGTGCAGTGCTTAGCCTTGCATCCTGAGCGTAACATTTTAGCTTTTTATGGTAGCCAACCATGCTTGGGGAGACTGTCCTGCTTCAATGGCTGTAAAGGCCTGAATGATCATGGCTGCATTACGCTGTTGTGAGACTCTAATCTTGCATATATACCACAGGCAAACCAAGGAGACCAACACCAGAAGGCCTGCTAACGCTCCCATGCCCGCCCATTCCTTCAGATGATTCATGGCTGCAGCAATCCATGATGATAATCCTCTAAAGAAAGGGTTTTAATTAGGCTATGGTTTCAGAGTACTAGAGGCCCTATGGCAGAACAAAGGAACAACTGGAAGCCTACCCTACATCTTGATCCACAGCCATGAGGAAGAGAGAGAGAGAGAGACAGAGACACAGAGAGAGAGAGACAGAGAACTGGAAATGTTGTGAGTCTTTTGAAACCTCAAGACTTGCCCCCAGCATCACACACCTCATCCAACAAAGCCATGCCTCCTAATTCTCCTCAAACACTTACACTGACCAGGGACCAAATATTCAAATACATAGGCCTATAAGGGTCATTCTCATTCAAATGACCACAGACTTTGTCTCAAAATAAATAAGATTTAGGGGTCAGTGTAACAAACTCACAGGAATCTATGAGGATGACCCTAGCTAAGACTCCTAGTAATGGGGAATATGGAACATGAACCAGCCATCTTCTCTAACCAGGCAAGACTTCCAGTGGAGAAACTTGGATACCAACCCAACCACAAAATCTTTGACCTACAATTTGTCCTGCCTGCAAGATGGCTGGGGTAAAGATGGGGCAAAACTTGTGGGAGTAGCCAACCAATGACTGGTTCAACTTGAAACCCATGCCACAAGAGGGAGCCTATGTATGACATTGCCTGAAATTCTGGAACCCAGAAGCTGGATAGCCCAGAGACCTAGGATAGAACCAAACATGCCAGCAACAAGAACAAAAAGAAATGTTGTGGGCACGGTTTTCCCCCTGGCCCCAACCTCCCACAATAAAGACTTGTAAGACTCAAGGTATTATTTTCAAATACCTAGGCCATAGAGCTAAGCTCTTTTCTGACTATCTCACAACTTAAAATAACCCATTTTACTGACCTACATTTTGCTGCATAGCTGGCTACCTCCGCTTAGGTACCATGTGTCCATCTTTCTGCCATTTTGCTGGCCAAGTCTCATGTACCTTTCCCTATCCCAGAATCCTTTCTGCCTACCAGATGTCCCATCTCCTATTTTCTGCCTAAGATATAGGCAATTAGCTTTATATTGACATGTGATGCTTCCATACAGACACAAGATAGCCTCTCAACAAGAAATGATTCCTAATGATACTCTAACATACTTTAACAGACAGGAGCCTACCATAATCACTATCAGAGAGGCTCTGTCCAGCAAATGATATGAATAGATGCAGAGACCCATAGCCAAATATTAAGCAGAGCTTAGGAAATCCTGTGGGAAAAGAGGAGGAAGGATTGTAAGAGACAGAGTGTTCAAGAAAGAAATGAAAACTCACAGAACCCACTAACCTGGGCTTATTGGGGTTCACAGAGAATGAACTCACAATCAGGAAACCTGTATGGGTCTGACCTAGGCTCTCTGCATATATTTTATGGTTGTGTAGCTTGGTCTTCTTGTGGGACTCTTAACAGGGGGATGACTTTGATACATTCACCTGTTACACTTATCACTCTTTCCCTCCTACTGCATTGCCTCATCTAGCTTTAATATGAGGGAAATGCCTAGCCTTATTATAACTTTATATGCCATGTTTGAAATGATATCTGAGGAAGGATGCTCTTTTCTGAGGGGAAGTAGAGGAGGCATGAATAGGGGTGAGGTGGAAGGCTGGGAGGAGAGAAGGGAGGAAAAACTTTGACTGGGATGTAGTAGGTGAGAAAAAAATAAAAAATAAAAATAAATAAACAAATAAATAAGGTTGACAGCACCTGAGGAATGACAGATGAGGCTAACTCCTGGGACGCTTATGTATACAAACGTACATGCATGCATGTGTGTGCACACATTTGTACACACACAGGAAATATGATCACACAAAATAATATGTAAGAAGAAGTAAACAATGATTCTCTCTGATGTGGGAATCTAAGGTGAGACAGTCACACATTCCCCTCTGTAAAAATTTTACAGGATAAACTGTGCATCATCACCTCCTCATGGCATTGAACACATATGCTAACTCAAAAATAAATACCTATGTTAGTTGTTGGACATCTGTACCACCCTCAAACACATTCATTCCCAGTAAAGGAAGACGGATGACTGTGACTCAAAATCTAATATTGCTTTTTGTTTTTGAGTTTATGGACAAGCTGAACCAAGCAGGATTCTGAGAGTGTTACAGTTCATGTTAGGGAGTTCTGTACCACTTGAAGAGCCTGGGGCCACTGGAGTCCTTCAATTTATGTTTTTCTGTTGAGTTGCTCTGAAAATTTTGCAGCAACTGGACAAAGCCAAGCTGAGCTGCATTAATTTCTGCTTTACATGCTGTGCATCTTAGAAGTAAGGGGCAGTAATAGAAAGAAAATTCTAAAAGAGAAGTAAACGTTAACCAATCCATTTTGATCACGAGGAGCAGAAATTGGGCCAGTGGAGGTTGTAAAGAACTAATCCACTTTCAAGGTCTGTGGGATGTTGATAAATCTGTCCTAGAAGATTTTCCTGACGAGACATAACTCACACTGATTAGCTTTCTGCAGCAGGCACCCTTTGTGACCCACGAAGTTGTAAAATCAGTGTGTTTAATGGGCATTTGTAGAGCAGCCACCAAACGTCTAAGCTCAGGCAGGGTTCATAGAGCTCCAGGTAAGTGACACAGGGACAAGCCTCCTGGAAACCACAGCCCAGCTGGAGTGCTGGTTGTGCAAACAGGCACAACATGAGCTAAACACAGCTTTCTGTATTTACATTTAGAAATGCATCCTGTGACCAGAGAGAGAGCAGGTGGCTACGGTATTAAGGACCCCTGGACCAGTCCTTCCATGATGACCCTAACAGTGCATCCTTAGCTAGTTATTGAAATGAAGGTTGTGTTTCCATTTTTATTTTAATTCCATCTACTCAGCATCTCCCTTCTATAGCTTTACGGCTCATTTATTCATGTAAAAACACAGGCCCTAAATGATTTGTTTCCCCAAAGCAGCCTAGCATCAGCTCCCCCAGGTCTTCCTGAGATGTCACTGTCTTCTCTGGAAATCACTGGCATTCAGGATGGTCCATGTACTGTATGAAAGCAACAAAAAGCTCAGTTCAGTTGGCTTCATGGGTGAGATTAGCTCCCACTGTTCATCAAGGAAGACGGGAAGTTCCAGCAGGACACAAGGAAGCCATCTCATAATATCCTATGCCCAGGAAAGCCAAGGTGCGAAGATAGCTTCCCACTTCCACTTTCATCTCCAGCAGATTGCCATGTTCATCTTCTCAGCTACAATCTGGCCATCAGCCACCCATGAGTGCAAAGCAAGTGGGAAAAGCAATGGGGAATAATTGTTCAACATCAGTGTTCTTCACCCTCAGAAAAGTCAGGGATACCCCCCCCTACTTAAAATACAATCTATATTTTAAGACTAACAGAATGAGGTGATTCAATTTCAAATATTATCTTCCACTGGAAAAATTAATCTGCCTATCCATATTTATCCCCTGACTCAGCCCCAAGGCTCAGTTCTCACCCAGCAATATGTTATCAACCAGGTCCCATTATCCTGCCTCTTTAAGGTTTCAAATGAAAGGACACAGAAATGTTGATGACTGCATATGTTTAATTGATTTAGCAGTGTTCCAACACGGGTAGGGCAATGGTAACTCAGGTTCTTCTGCTACTGGAGTAACAGTACATGCGTGCATGCATGTGTGTGTGCATGTGTGTGCACGCATATGTGTCTACTTGCTTGCTTTGAAAACCGGAACAGATTTTGCTTTGGAATGAGAGGGAAAGTTTTATAAGCACGCATGCCCCTCAGACTGTTTGAGCATGCAACTATGTGGCTTGGGATTGGGGGATGGATTTAGCAAATGTGGACAAAGAAGCTTGCATGACTGTTACTTCATCTGAGAAAGAAGCTGCTGCAGTAGCCTTCATGTCAGCTGAAGTTACCAGTAGAAAAATATATTGCCTTTCTTTTGCTCCTAAATTGCAGCCACAGAGTCCAATGGAAACGCTGAAGGAATAAAAAGTAAAATTTAAGCCTTACATTTTTTGTAATATTATTCAGGTGTCTATTTCATTTTTTTCATAAATTTAATTAGATACATTGTATGGTATTAAACATGATTTACATCCAAGCAATATTTAGCTGGGATTATGTCTAAAAGCTCATTCAATGACAGATAGGAGTCTTATGCCATCTGAATTGCCTCCAATTGAACACCTACCCATCCTGGCAGTGAGAAGGAGCCTACTGTCTTAAACAGAAAGGACAGCCTTAGGATAACCAGGGCCCCCAGGTGTCACTGCAGTCAGTTAAATGGTCTAGCCTAGAATAGTCAAACAGTTCCCTAGGGCATCCTGATACAGGGTAAATCCTGGCATTGTCATCTGAAAGACCCAGTGTGATGCACGCAGGTCCAGGCTATATCTTGTAAATGCCCCTTACCCACTGGGTCACTTCCTGATCTCCTCCCACCCTTGTAGGAGGACATATGGCCCCTGTTGCTCTTTTTGCCATTACCTGCCATTCCACCTGGAATCTCTTCCATATCACTCACAGTCTTGCTCTTTGTTCTCCTTAGGGTCTCTCTGTAATGCTGTGAAGCCAATGTGGTCTTCATACATCTTCTGACCTACAAGTTACATGAGGTATTGTTTTACCTTTGTCCAACTTTGCTATGGACTCTGCCTCCTTTAGCTCAGTTACAATCAGCCTTTGTTGTTATCAATGGGACATGTGATAGGTTGGATTTTTCTTTCCCGTGGAATGGGACCATTGTCCCTCCATTTGCTTTTGTGTCCTTTGCTATTAAAACAAACCTTGATATAGGACCTGGCCTTGATTAGTATTGAATATTGACTCGACAAGACTATGTGAGAATAAGCTATGCCAGGGCTGGGCAAGGCTCAGTGAGCCACTTGTGACATAAACATGAACCCAAAGAAAACTCCAGAACACACAAAAGAAACTTCTGGGTACAACAATGCCAGGCTCTGCTCCCAAGCACAGGCAAGGCAGAGACAAGAGGATTCTGGGGAGTTTGGTGGCCAACTAGTCTAGTACAATGGCAGACTCTAGGCTTAGTGAACATGAGATGGTGAGGTTATAGAAGACATTTAATGTCAACCTCTGGCATACACGCATGTATGTGTGCACACGCACACACACACCCATACACAGCTATGCATGGTCATGTTGTTATTTCATAGTTATAAAATCATACTTTAGCTTTCATTTAAATATCCATATATTTTTAAGTAATAGTCTTGCCTTGTGCCTGTAGTTCAAAACAAATAGCAACATGTGAGGAAATGGTGACCAAAGAATAAAAACCTATTTGTAACCAGTCTGCCTTCTTAATTATGTGAAGCATGACTTCACTTATTTTTACTCTTGGTCAACATGTAGTAACTGCTCATGCTTAGCGGGTACAGTGGGACTATCTGGTAGTATTGGGGATAGACCACAAGATCTTTTTTAACTGATGAGGACAGTTTTTTTAATTTTTTAATATTAATTATAGTTTATTCACTTGTATCCCAACTGTAGCCCCCTCCGTCATTTCCTCTGAATCCTATCCTCCCTTCCTCTCTCCCTCGTCTCCTCCCATGCCTCTTTCCAAGTACACTGATCGGGGAGGTCCTCCTCCCCTTCCATCTGACCCTAGTCTATCAGGTCTCGTCAGGTCTGGCTGCATTGTCTTCCTTTGTTGCCTGGTAAGGCAGCTCCCCTGTCAAGGGAAGGTAATCAAAGAGCCAGTCACTGAATTCATGCCAGAGACAGTCCCTGTTCCCATTAATAAGAAACCTACTTGGATACTGAGCTGCCATGGGCTACATCTGTAAAGGCGTTTTAGGTTATATCCATGAATGCTCCTTGGTTGGCGTTTTAGTCTCAGAAAAGACCCCTGGCCCCAGATTTCTTCTTTCTGTTACACTCTTTTTGGAGCTCCTGTACCCTCCAGGTCTTTCTATCTCCCACTTCTTTCATAAGATTCCCTACACTCTGCACAAAATTTGGCTGTGAGTCTTAGCATCTGCTTTGATACCCTGCTGGGTAGTCTTTCAGAGGCCCTCTGTAGAAGGCTCCTCTCCTGTTTCCTGTTTTCTCCCTCTTCCAATGTCTATCCCATTTGCCTTTCTGAGTGAAGATTGGTCATCACCTTACACCCATCAGAATGGCTAAGATAAAAAAACTCAAGTGACAACACATGCTAGAGAGGATGAGGAGAAAGGGAAACCCTCCTCCATTGCTGGAAGGAATGTAAACTTGTACAATCACTTTGGGTATCAATCTGGCACTTTCTCAGACAACTAGGAATAGTGTTTACTCAAGATCCAGCTATACTACTCCTAAGCATATATCCAAAATATGCTCAAGTACACAACAAGGACATTTGTTCAATCATGTTCATAGTAGCTTTATTTGTAATATCCAGAACCTGTAAACATCCCAGATATCCCTCGGCTGAGAAATGGATACAGAAATTGTGGTACTTTTACACAATGGAATGCTACTCACCAATTAAAAATAAGGAAATCATGAAATTTGCAGGCAAATGGTGGGAAATAGAAAAGATCATTCTGAATGAGGTGTCCCAGAAGCAGAAAGACAACACATGGTATAGACTCACTTATAAGTGGATAGTAGACATATAATATATGATAATCATACTAAAATCTGTACACCTAAAGAAGCTAAGCAAGAAGGAGGACCCTGAGTAAGACCCCAAGACCTTGTATCTACAATTCATGCACTAAAGCAATGAACTATGGCATACCCCATCAGTGTGATATTTCAGTAAATGCAGTAGCATGCACTGATCAGAGCTGATGATTAACATTGCTGTCTTTTCAACAGTTGGTTTCTGCATGGGGCCTTCCCATTCACCCCTCCGCAGTTGCAACATGTAGAATAGGTGAGTAGCTGAGCCATCACCTCTTGTATATACACGACACTAGACTTTACTATGTACAGCATGTAATTTTACTGTTGACTCCCTTTAAGTGTTTGGAGCGCTGTTTTTCCTCTCTTGTTTTCCAGGTTTCTCTACTGTCCAGCCCTGGCGTGCACTTCATGCTGGTGCTGTGTTACCATAACTTACTGAGTGAGGCTACCTCAGTGTTAAAACCCTGTTACTTCTGAACAAATTCCAGACAATGTTCTGGAATTGTTCTTCATAATAAGATCCTACAAAATTATAACCCCAAATGCTCTTTTGTACAATTTTTATTGAAATTTTTCTAGGGAACCCAAACGTGCTGAAGCATGTCTCCACATCTCCCTTGGGGCCAGCAGATCTTATACAGGCTCCTTGGAGTAGTCCTCTATTCCTTAAAGCTCATCAGGGCTTGAGGGTGAACATGGGACCAGGGCTTAGGTAGAAACAGGCTTTACTCAAAGTCTTGAGCACACAGATTGCCACAACAGTTGCTGAATCCAGTCTCTCTACATCTATGGCCAGGGAACCTAGCCCCAAAGTCAAGGTGGCTGTTAATCACAGCTCCTTGGCCCTGTTTGCAAAACTACTTCCTATACCTGGGAAGATTTACTTATTTGAAAGCATGATCACATAAAACCTAATTCTAGATCTCAAAAAATATTTACCCAGTACAAACATAGAAATAAATTAATGCACTATTTAAAGGTTTTACTTAAATCACAAGCTCTTCTATGATTCAAATAGGTATCCACACAGAGGGTTTCTTTTCTCATTAGGGGTGAATTAATTTCCTTTTTTTTCCTTTTAAAGGATTGGTCAACTTTTAGAGTCAAGGCCTTATTATTTACAACTAGCTTTCCTGGAAAGACCTATGTAGCCTAGGCGGGCCTCAAGTCTCCATCAATCCCCCTGCTTCTACATCCCAAGGGCTGGGATTCAGGTTCACACAGGATCACGCTTAACCCTCTGCTACTCATAATCTTCTTCCCTGGGGTCGTCATACTCTCTGACATATGGTGCTGGAATAGAGAGGGTACCAACTGAACAGAGGCACAACTAATCATGCACAGGAGTTTTCAAGCTTTTCTGATGGCTTCATTTGCCAGTAAAGGATGCTTTTGCTTTTCATCACAGGTTTATTGTGCACTGATCATCTATTTAATACTCAGTGGTGAAATTATGTAAATTTACAGGGCAATGGTTCCACAGACGAAATTCCCCCTCCAAGAATTTTAGAGTAATGTGGAAACACAGTACTCACTATAGTATGTGGTTACACTAGTGTCCAGAAATGTTCTTCTTGACCATTTTAGGATATCAAAATAATAAACACAAGAACATACATGATATTTTTTAATACTAATGAAAATATAGGCACTTGACTCTTTTTGTACCTCATTTTATATTCATGGGGAGGATAACAATAAATGGTTTTTGAACATTGATTTGGGAATAACTGACATTTTTATTAGAAGAGAGTTTTGTAATTTATTTTGGAGTATTGTGCTTTGCCTATCAGAAATGGCAACAGCAAGATTTTCTGGATTGCAGAAGCATTCTTTTTATAGTAGAGGTGTATTTCTTTTATTTACAGTTCGCGACATTTCTCCAATATCTCATTAGGCTGAAGGCCAGAAACATATCTTCAGTAGCAGAGAAAGAAACAGCTTTTGTATCTGGAACAGCAGGCATTGTAGTTTCCAGTGTGTGCATTACACACACATATGTGAACTAAGCATAAGAAAGCTTCACGGTACATATGTCAGCTCACCCTGGCTTGAGGCACTTGAGCACAGACAAATTGAAAAAAAAAACTTTATTTTCAAATAGAGATAACATTTAAAATAACAAAAAAAAAAAATAACAGTGTTTTACCTGGGATTTTAAAGTCTTTGAAAATTTTTCAGAACCCAATTTATTGGTCATACTTTTATTATAATTATTAACACATATTAATAATACAGACTAACGGGTTTCACTGTGTCATTGTCCATTCTTGTTCTACCATTCTTATTCTGTTCTCTTTACCCCATTACCCACCATCCCTTCCTTCTCCCTAGACTGTATATTTGCCTTTTAGAATTGCAGAATCCATTTAAAAGAGAATTTGTTAGATACAACTTTCTAAAGAAGCAGACATTGTACTTAAAAATGTTACAGGCAGAAGTTAGTATAAATAAGGTTGAAGGCCAAGAGGCCCATTTCAGAAAATTATTTCTGTGTTGCGTTGATAAAGATTAATGTTTGCAACTAGTTCCTGTTGCTGCTGCAATGTGCCAGATATTTGATGGCCGAAACAGCATCAAATTCTGCAAGTCTGCAGAGCAGAAATCAGGGTCGTGAATCTCTCTAGCTGAAATCAAAGTGTGGGCAAGTTGGATTGCTGGTGATTCCAGCATGTGAACACACTCTTTATCTGTCTCCACAAAACAGAGATAAACCCCTAAGAGACTGTGTAAGAGGAAAAAGCAGAGTCAACCTCACTGCAAGTTACACGCATTGAAAAGGCTGAGCGTGGCTGCCATTCTTGAGGGAGGGAAACACATGTAGTGAGATGACAAATCTGTAGCCCTTCATCATGGTCATCGTCAACAGGATGACACCTCAGAGTCCAAATGTCTCTCATGTAAGACCCAGAAAGGTTGGAGTCAGGCAGCAGGCAGTTCCAGAGCTGGTCTGAACAAAGGGAGGTTCACAGAGAAGAGCCATGTAGAAACAAGTGCCTCCATCACTGTAACTGAGGACCAGGACACAAAGAGTGACACCTCATGTGGCTATGCCAATCATGGAAGAACTGTCCTTATCAACAGCGCCCAAGTTATACCAGCTCCTGAGACTTAAACACCAGCCAGCTAGCATAGACACTCACACAAGGTCATATAGTTTTTATGAGAATCTTTTAGGAATAATATCTTATGCCAAGAAGGTTTCTGTTACTGTGGCAAAATAACAGGGGAAATCAACTTAAATGAGCAGAGATTAATTCTGGCCTACAGCTAAAACGATACCTGTCCATACTTGCTTGACCTCATCATTTAAAGCTAGGGCTCATGACAGGATGGACAGTAGGTCATAAAGCAAAGCTACTCTCCTAATGGCATTGAGAACAGAAGTAGAAAGGGGATGGAGAAGAAAGAAGTGGAAGGAAAAGAAGGCATTCCCCCAATGACCACTTTCTCTAGTCTTATCCTACTTAAAGTTTCTGCCACATCCCAATGGTACAGAAATCAGTCGGAACAAATCTGGCAACACCTGGGCCCTTGCAGAACATTTAAGACACAAAGCATAGCATGAAAATGGGATATAGGGTGTTGCTCTTTTTTGCTCTGGCCGCCCTCCATGCTGCTCTTGCTATGTCTCTGAAGCTGATGGCTGAGTATCTATGTGTGGATCTTCGTGTTTATCCAGCTTTGTGTTTATTAAGTTTATGGCAGTTTTCTGTGTTGCTTTTGATAGCATTGAGGATATAGACAGTGTTGTTTTGAATATTGTTTTTTCTTTTCTTTTTGTCCGAGGCTCCATTTGTGCTTATTTGATGATTGCTTCCTTTGGGACTTTTTGCTTTCTTCTTCTGCCTCTTCCTCCTCCCCCTTCCTAAATTAGTTTTAATAAGTGTGTATTACTTTCATTTGAGAGGTTCCAGTGTGCTCTCTACACATGTACCCATGTCACTCTGATTTTCTTTCTTTTATTCTGCTCAATCTCTGCATTACAATTTTTTTAACTATTGAGTTTCATATCCTATTTTTGTTTTCTGCGTATGAGAGAAAACATTCCATATATGTCTTTACGATTCTAGCATAGTTCACTTCACACAAAAATCTCTTTTATTTTTGTAAAACAAACAGTTTCAGTTTTATTTATGGCTGAGGAAAATTCTATATAGAATATCATATCTTCTTAACCTATTCCTGAATTGAAACTCACCTAGGCAGAGTTTACAACTTGCTTATTATGGATTGATTTAATTTTTCTGGCCATATATTCACAAGGGGTGGCTATTTTATATAGAAGTTCCATTTTTCACTTTTTTGAGGCGACTTCATATTTGTATTCATAGGGCTGCATCAGTTTCCCTTTCTATCAACCATGACTTAGAATGCCTTTCTCCATCCACCTGTATGAGCATCTGATACTATTCGTTTTCTTTTCCTTTTTTTAAGATTTTATCTGGAGTTATGGACTCTTGTGTGATTGCTGGGATCTGAACCTTGACCTTTGCAAGAGCAGCCAGTACTCTTAGCCACTTATCCACCTTTCTAGCCCTCATCGGTTTTCATAATGTTAGCCATTTAGACTGAAGTGAGAGAGGATCTTAATGTAATTTTACCTTGTCTGGCTAGTGACTATGGTTTTAAGGGTTGGTCTGGTGCTATGTATTTTGATGCTAATTACAGGCCCCCAAGATCCCAAGATCGGTAGCTTCCCAGATACACCTGTCTCTGTTGTGTAAACCTCCCCCATGATATTATTCCTTATTGGTTAGTAGTAAAAGTCTGTGTCTGGGAAGAGCCTAAAGAAGGGGGTAGGTGGTGGCTAAGGATTAAGGGCTTTGAGGACAGAAGGATCATGGGAAGAAGCAGCAGACAGGTAACAAAGTCAAAAAGAAGTAGGGAGCCATGATGGAGTACATGGAAAAGAGCACGTGGCCAGATCAGAGCAAATGGAAGAAAACAAGAAAGGGGCCTAGATAAGAGAACAAGCAAGTATTTATAGAATTATGGATAAGAGGTAGTGCAGATAGGAATAGTTAAAGCAGAAAGCATGGGATGGGGGCTGGGAAATAACGAGATAGCATACGTAGAATTGTCTGTCCAGCCCAAGGTGAAATAGGCAAATCTAAAATCTATCAGATGTCTGTCTCTACTGAATGTGATAGGGGGTCAGACAATACTGACATTATAATTATAGGACTAATAATAAACATTATTAAACATTACCTTTAAATTAACAACACTGTGGTAATTTGCCTTGTTTTCAGGTGTTTACTGTTCACATTATCTTTGAAGTATCTGGTCATTTCAATTGTCCACGTATTGACTGAATTAATTATGCCTTTGAAGTTTAATGCTTCATACTTTTAGTGTAGTCTAATTATTAATCTACTGCCTCATGAATGTCTTAAGAATGGATTCTACTGAGGGATAAAACATCAAAACTAAAAGCAACTTTTGAAAGGGTTGATCTCAGCTTAGGGTCCCACATCACAAGTCTATCATCAAATAATTCAGAGTAGAAACTCCAGCATGGCAGGAACCACCTGCCCAGGAATGGCACACTGGGAGGGGCCTTCGCCCTTCAATTATTAACCAACAAAATGCCCCAGAGGCCAATATGTGGAGCCATTTTCTCTATTGAGGTTCCCTATTCTCAAATGACTCTAGCTTGGTTTTAGGTTTTTTTTTTTTTTAAAAAAAAAATCTAACCAGATGGATGATTATGTGGCAAAGATTTTTATTCCACTCTTCATGCATTCTTCTCATTCTGTCAATTGATTATTTTATAGGTGGAATATGTTTAATTTGATGCAGTCCTATGTACCAACACTTCCTCCTATATCTGGAACAAATGGAGTCCCATCAGAAAGTCACTTTCTATGTCTGTATTGTATTTTCGTTTGTTTCCTCTCTTTCCTCAAGGTTTCAATGTTTCAGGTCTTAAAACATGGCATTTGATCTATCTTTACTTTCTCTTTCTACAGAGTAATAGATAAGAGCATAATTCACATTTTTACATATGGATATATAGTTTTTAATATATCATTTGTTGAAATTTTTTCTCATATGTATGAGAAATATATAGATATATAATATAATTTTTAGTTATAATTATGACATATTTAAACAAAATATGCTTTATGATTCTTCTTTCCCCGGTAGCCTTTACGTCTGTTGACCCTGTCTCCTCTTTGTATCTTCATCACCAGACATTTTTCCTCTTTATGTCCCATATTCCTTTAGCACAATTCCCTCCTCATCCTTCTCCATCACCCGATAATACCCTCTCTTAGCCTCCTTTCTAAATTTTCAGACTTTACCATACCTGTTTACATGTAATGCATGGTATATCCCAGGCTGTGATTCACATAAATGAGAGAGCATGTGCTTTGCTGTTATTGTTGTTTTGTTTTGTCTTGTCTTTCTTAGTTTGGATCATTTAATGTTATGCTCTTTACATCTACCCATTTTTCTAAAAATTTTATTATTTCATTTTTCTTCACAGTTGAGAAAATTCCATTAAAATACCATATTTTAATTATCTCTCTATGGATGGCTGTGGTTCAACTTCTGTGCTATTGTAACTATATCAAATAACAAACATGGGTGCCTGTTGTTGTCAAGTAATGGTAATGGGCTAAATATGTTTATTAATAATTATTATGCCCTGTAATTATTATGGCAGTATTATTTAACCTGCTGCCACAATCAAACAAAACACATACACACATACCAGTTGGATTTTAGGTTTGCCTTATTTACCTTGGGCTGAGCAGATATTCTACCTATGCTGTCTCATAGTTTCCAGCCCCATTCCATGCCATATGCCTTAACCACTGCTATCTAGCTATCTCCCATCCATAATCCCAAATACTTGTTAATGTTCTTTATCTGGGTCACTTCCTCCATGTATAACCATTCTTGGAGTCCTTCCTTTCAGCTCACTGTGTTCTCTCTTCACCTAACCCATGGAAGCTTCCTCCTTCCTCCTGTCTTTCTTTTCTCTCTGCTTCCCATGATTCAACTCCCACAAAGCCCTCAGTCTTTGACCACACCTACCTCCTCTGCCCTGCCCAGATTTAGGACTTTTAATCAGCCAATCAGGAATAATTTCTTAGTCAAAGTTAAGCAGCAACACTTGGGGAAGATGACAGTTTTCTTGTGAAGACTAAGAATCTCAGGGGACATGCAATTAACAAATATAAAGCACCAGACCATACTCTAACAGGCGCCCAACTCTTCCTGTTGTAGGTCATGGAATCTTTGGATTTATGCCCTGATGTGTTATAGTTGGATCAGATAGTGTTTCTTTTTTTTCTTTTAATTTTTAAGGGACCTCTGAATGGCTGTACTTATATACACTGCCATGAATAATAAATGGAGGTTATGCTTTCCACACTCCCTTTCCAACATTTATTGTCAGAGTTCTTGATGATTGCAACTCTTGTGTGAAGTAGTCTTTCCACTGTGTAATTTTCAAGAATCAACAGTATTGTAGCTGCTTGGGCTAACTTTTAGATCTTCTTGTCTATTCCATTGGTCTATATGTCTGCGTTTTGTGCCAGTATCATGCTGTGCTTTCACATAACATTGTAAAGATAAATGTCTAGACACACCTAAACTCCCAATGTTAAACCACAAAAATGTCAATAAAGTAGACAGATCATTTAAAAAGTAAGAAGAAAATCACTAATAAAGAAAACTTCTGAACAAAGAAAAGCATGATACCAGATTTATGAGTGAAATTTAACAAACCCTTAAAGAATATTTAATACAAGTCCTCTTTAATTTATTCTACAAAACAGAAAAGTAAGGAACACTCCACAACTCAATCTACAAAGCCAGTATCATTGTAACACCAAAAGTAGATTAAGATTAACAAATATATATATATATATATATATATATATATATATATAATCTCATTTCCTTGATTACTGTGTTTGAAAAAACTTCAATAAAATTCTGGCAAACTAAATTCAATTATAAGAATGCAAGGATCATTTCATCCATCTAAAAAATAAACATAACCTACTATATAAACAAAATCAAAAAGTAGCACAATCATCAAATTAAATGCAAAAAAAGACTGTTGTCCAATTTCCATACCCTTCATGATAAAACCCATGAAGAAACTCAAAGAAGGCATAATTCTGAGCAAGTTTAAGGCTATGTTTGACAAATTTACAGAAACATTATAATGAACAAACATTTTTTAAAAATCACTAATAGCTTTTCCCTTAAAATTAGAAATGAGAACAGATGTCTTCTCTCACTGCTTCTGCTTGGTGCAGTAGTTGAAACATTAGCCAGAGCAACAAGGCAAGAAAAAGGAATTAAAAGAGATACAAAGAGTAGAAGAAGAAACCAACTTATCCTCACAGATGCTGCAATTTGTACTTAGACTCAGAAGACTTATATGTGAGCTCATTACTTACAGTGAAGCATCAGGATACAAAATCAACATAGAGTAAGCATCATCTTTTCTATGTACCAAAACCAGACTCACTGAAAAGGGCCTAAGGAAAATCTGAGACACAATAGCTTCAAAAAATAAAGTACATTGGCGTAAACTTGACCAGTAATGGTTAAACATCACTACAATAAAAACCATAGATCACTGAAGATCTAACTCTGGGAGGCATGAGAAAATGGACTAAGCTAGTGTTTTGGACTGGCAGAACAAATATTGTTGCTGTACCTGTGTTACAGTAGTATGTAGGTCATACCAATCTCAGTCAAAACTCTTATGATAGTCCTTAGGCAAATTGAACAAAACAATTCTAAAATTCATAAGGAAAAAAATCAAAAGACCCAAAACATCTAAAGCTGCTGTTACTAACAGGAGCAAGCAGGAGGCCCACAGTCCCAATACCTCAGAGTTTCCTAACTCGGCATTCCACAGCTTCAGGTGAATTGTTTGTTTAGATATTAGAGTTTTAAAATCTAGATGATAAGGACTATATTTTCTTTTGATTAATTAGACCTAGCATGTCTTAATATTTTAGAACACATTAAGAACAGTTTAATGGGCGGGACAAGATGGCGGTGCCAGGAGAACACTGCCTCTGAAGAGCAGGATAACATTTTCCTTACAGAGACCAAGAGACTGAATTCTGGGCCCTAAAACAACAGCAATCATAATTTCCCAGATGAGAGGAAACCCTCACCGCATGGAAATCAGTCAGGTCCATTTTCAGGTCACCTAGCCAGAACCGGGAAGAGATCCCGGGTCCCTCAGGCACTAGGTCCCCAGACCAGAGCCACACACCTGCGTGTCCTGATCACCTTCCCAGGATGATCGGTGGGCACAAAAACCACTAGAGACTGGGAGTCCCAGTTGTGAGGAAACCCAACAGGGAAGGAAGGGAATGGTACTGACATTGTCCACCCAGTCTTTCCCTGGAAAAAGTCTTACAGACCAGCGTGTTCGAGCCTCAATCACTGAACTGGGCTCCAGCCTCAAGCACAGACAGTTGCTGTGTACCCAGCTCTTCCACACAGACAGAGCTGTGCACTCCAGGACACCAGAGACTAGGAGTCACTGTCAGGGAAATCTTCACAGGGAACAAAACAAAGGGGACCAACTTAGGTCACCCAGTATATCCCTGGAAAAGGGCGCACAGACCTGCTCAACCCAGGGACCTGCTGTGTGCTAGATAACCTGCTGTTGCCAGGAGAGTGGTACCCACACAACACAGATTACCACTTGGGTACTGGAGCACAGAGCCCCAACCTCAGACCTACAGAAGCTGGAATCCCTGAGATCAACCCCCAGATACTGCTCCAAGGGGCAACCAGTTACCTCTGAAAAAACTGACCAAACCACAGGACACACAGGTTACAGCAGCAGATCACTGAATTTACATCAAGAAACCCAGAAACAGGGCAGCTGTCTTCAGGACTTCTCCCGGTGAGAGGAGAGCCCTCTCGACTAACAAGGACCACAGTTACCACTCAGGTCTCTATTCCTGAGGTGAGCAGCTGCAACTCCTGAAAAACACCGGCCATCCAGTAACTATACCCAAAAAGCTGAGAAGGCTTTCTTCAGGAAAAACCATCTTCCTGCCAAGGGGATTCTCTCCAACACAAGATTCCAGGAACCACCAGAAACTAACCCCAAACACCTATGATAGCCCAATGGGTAGAGGCCAGCGTAAAAGCTCAACCAACAAAAGACAGAGCATTATGGCATCTCCAGAACCCAGTTATCCAGGGGCAAGTAGCCCTGAACACCTCAGCATAATTGAAATTCAAGAAGATAACGTAACATCTATGCTCTTGAAGAAGATAACAGAGGAAACAAATAAAATTCGTAAAGACTTAGAGGAAGATAAAGTCAAACAGATATGGCCATCCATAAAGAAATAGAGGAAGATAAAAACAAATAGATTATGGCCATCTGTAAAGAAATACTGGAAAGTGCAGCCAAACAGTTTGTGGCCTTTAGAGAGGAAATGCTTAAATCACTGAAAGAAATAAAAGAAACAGACGATTGTTCAAACAAACAGCTGAAGGAATTGAAGGAAAAACAGGAATATACAGTGAGACGGGTGAAGGAAATCAACAAAACGGCTCAAGATCTGAAGTTAGAATTGGAAAAATTAAAGAAAACACAAATGGAGGAAATTGTGGCGAGAAAGAACTTAGGGAAGAAAACAGGAACTACAGAGGTTAGCATAGCGAATAGACTACAAGAAATGGAAGAAAGAATCTCAGGTTAGGAAGATACAATGGAAGAAATAGATGTATCTGTCAAAGAAAATATTAAATCTAAAAAATTCCTGACACAGACGGTCCAAGAAATTCAAGACAACATAAAAAAAAAGACAAACAAAAAAAACCCTAAGAATAATAGGAATAGAGGAAAAAGAAGATTCCCTGCTCCAACAAATTCATTGAAGAAAATTTCCCCAACTTAAAGGAGAGGCCAATAAGAATACATGAGGCCTACAGAAAAGCTAATAAATTAGACTAGAAAAGAAAATTCTTCCACCACATAATAATCAAAACAGTAAGTATACAGAACAAAGAAAAAATACTAAAAGCTTCAAGGGAAAAAGTCCAAGTAACATATAATGACAAACCCAATAGAATCATACCTGACTTTTCTACAGAGACTATGAAAGCCAGAAGAGACTGGAGGGATATCATGCAGACCCTAAAAGAACACAGATGTCAGGCCACCCAAAGAGCATCAGACCCGTCCGATACCTTTTTCTCAGAGGCGGGACCTGGGGCATCAACCCGCATGCAATCAGACATGCTCTTCTCTGGGTCCAAAGTGGCTGACCCTGAGTGCAGTGCTTAGCCTCGCATCCTGAGCGTATCATTTTAGCTTTTTATGGTATCCATCCATGCTTGGGGAGAATGTCCTGCTTCAATGGCTGTAAAGGCCTGAATGATCATGGCTGCATCACACTGTTGTGAGACTCTAATCTTGCATATATACCACAGGCAAACCAAGGAGACCAACACCAGAAGGCCTGTTAACACTCCCATGTCTGCCCATTCCTTCAGATGATTCATGGCTGCAGCAATCCATGTTGATAATCCTGTGGCTAGTCCTGCGTCCATTCCGGTAGAATTTACTGTGACAATGGCCACTCTCAGCTGCTCCATCGTAGTATCGAATTCTCCAGTCCAATTACCTAAAATATAGCTCGACAATTGTTTAGACAGATTTGCAACACAGGAAAAATTCTCATGTTGTATGCTAGTGACACACAAAAAAAAAAAAAAAAAAAAAAAAAAGAAATCCATCAATGTGATCCACCATATTAACAAATTGAAAGAAAAAAAAAAAACACATGATAATCTCCCTAGATACTGAAAAAGCATTTGAGGAAATCCATTCATGTTTAAAGTACTGGAGACATCAGAGATACAAGGCACATATCTAAACATAGTAAAGGCGATATACAGCAAGCCTATAGCCAACATCAAACTGAACGGAGAGAAACTTAAAGCAATCCCACTGAAATCAGGGACAAGACAAGGCTGCCCACTCTCTCCATATCTCTTCAACATAGTGCTGGAAGTCCTTGCTAGAGCAATAAGACAGTTGAAGGAGATCAAGGGGATACAGATTGGAAAAGAAGAAGTCAAATTATCACTATTTGCAGATGATATGATAGTATACCTGAGTGACCCCAAAAACTCTACCAGGGAACTCCTATAGCTGATAAACACCTTCAGCAAAGTGGCCAGATACAAAATTAACTCAAAACAAATCAGTAGTCCTCCTGTATACAAAAGACAAAAGGGCTGAGAAAGAAATTAAAGAAACAACACCCTTCACAATAGCCTCAAATGACATAAAGTACCTTGGCGTAACCCTAACCAAGCAAGTCAAAGACTTATAGGAAAAAAATTTCAAGTCTCTGAAGAAAGAATTAGAAGAAGATATGAGAAGATGGAAAGATCCCCCATGCTCATGGCTTGGCAGGATTAACATAGTAAAAATGGCCATCTCACCAAAAGCAATCTACAAATTCAGTGCAATTTCCATCAAATTACCAACACAATTTTTTATAGAGGTGGAAAGAAAAAGTCTCAGCTTCATATGGAATAACAAGAAACCCAGAATTGCTAAAACAATCTTCTACAATAAAAGATCTTCTGGAGTTATCTCCATCCCTGATCTTAAGCTGTACTATAGAGACAGATATAAAAATTGCATGGTACTGGCATAGAAACAGAATGGTGGATCAATGGAACCGAACAGAGGACCCAGAAATAAACCCACACACTTACAGACACCTGATCTTTGACAAAGATGCCAAAACCATACAATGGAAAAGAGATAGCATCTTCAACAAATAGTGCCGGTCTAACTGGATATCTACATGTAGAAAATGAAAATAGATCCATACTTATCACCCTGTACAAAACTGAAGTCTAAGTGGATCAAATACCTCAACATAAAACCAGACACATTAAATCGGCTAGAAAAAAAGTGGGGAATACCCTAGAACCCATTGGTACAGGAGAAAACTTCCTGAACAGAACACCAACAGCACAGGCTCTAAGAGCAACAATCAATAAATGGGACCTCATGAAACTGAAAAGCTTCTGTAAAGCAAAGGACATCATCATCAAAACAAAGCAACTGCCTACAGATTGGGAAAGAATCATCACCAACCCTTTATCTGACAGAGGACTCATATCCAGTATATATAAAGGACTAAAGAAGCTGAAAAGCAGCAAACCAAGTAATCCAGTTAAAAAAAATGGGGAACAGAGCTAAACAGAGAACTCTCTGTAGAAGGAATATCGAACGGCAGAGAAACACTTAAAGAAATACTCAACGTCATTAGCTATTAGGGAAATGCAAACCAAAATGACCCTGAGATTATCTTACACCCATCAGAATGGCCAAGATGAAAAACTCAAGTGACAACACATGCTGGAGAAGTTGTGGAGAAAGGGGTACCCTCCTCCACTGCTGGTGGGAATGTAAACTTGTACAACCACTCTGGAAATCAATCTGGCACTTTCTCAGACAACTAGGAATAGCGCTTCCTCAAGATCCAGCCACACCACTCCTAGGCATATATCCAAAAGAGGCTCAAGTACACAATAAGGACATTTGCTCAACCATGTTTGTAGCAGCTTTATTTGTAATAGCCAGAACCTGGAAAGATCCCAGATGCCCCTCAACTGAAGAATGGATGCAGAAATTGTGGTACATCTACACAATGGAGTATTACTCTGCAATGAAAAATAAGGAAATCATGAAATTTGCAGGTAAATAGTGGGACCTGGAAAGGATCATCCTGAGTGAGCTGTCCCAGTAGCAGAAAGACACACACGGTATATACTCACTCATATAGACATGTAATGTAGGATAAACCTACTAAAATCTGTACAAATATAGAAACTAATTAAGAGAAAAGACCCTGACTAAAATGTTCAATCCTCATTCAGAAAGGCAAAGAGGAAGGACATCAGAAGAAGAAGAAAACAGGAAACAATCTAGAAACCTGCCACAGAGGGCCTCTGAAAGGCTCTGCCCTGCAGACTCTCAAAGCAGATGCTGAGACTTATGGCCAACTGTTGGGCAGAGTGCATGGAATCTTATGTAAGAAGTGGGAAATAGTAAGAACTGGAGAGGACAGGAACCCCACAAGGAGAGCAACAGAACCAGAAAATTTGAACACAGGGGTCTTCCCAGAGATTCATACTCCAACCAAGTACCAGGCATGGAGATAACCTAGAACCCCTGCACAGATGTAGCCCATGGCAGTTTAGTGTCCAAGTGGGTTACATAGTAATGGGAAGAGGAACTGCCTCTGACATCATCTGATTGGCCTGCTCTTTGATCACCTCCCCCTGAGGGGGGAACAGCCTTACCAGGCCATAGAAGATGACAATGCAGCCACTCCTGATGTGATCTGATAGACTAAGATCAGAAGGAAGGAGAGGAGGACCTCCCCTATCAGTGGACTTGGGGAGGGGCATGCGTGAAGAAGGGGGAGGGAGGGTAGTATTGGAAGAGGAGGAGGGAGGGGCTTATGGGGGGATACAAAGTGAATAAAGTGCAATTAATAAAATAAAATTAAATTAAAAAAGAACAGTTTATGAATCATGTTATAAAATTGTCTGTAATTAAACATCTGGGTGAACCTGAAGTCTCTTAATTGTCATCTTCCCTGATACGTCTATGTGGAAAAAAATATACATCATAAAAACAAATATTTTAATCATTTAAATGCCATCACTACATATGCCCTGCTGTGAAACCAACAGCATCTTTCCTAAACCCTTCATCAGTCAAAGTAAGAAATCCTGTGTCCATGACACAAGTCCCCCCAGTCCCCAGCTCCTCCTCCTCTGGATTCCTTTTATTCTATTTTCTGTCTCTGTGATGTTATTGTGGTAAGCACCCCGTGCACCTGCAGTCACACATTTGTCCTTTTGTAACTGGCTTATTCACATTTATAAGATCCCTCTCTGTCACACTGCCATGTTCAAAGCTGAATGCTTTCAAATCAGTCTTCTGCTCATAGAATTTGGGGCTATTTTGCCCTTGGCTATTGTGACCCACAGATGTAAATATCTGCTTCATTTCATTTTCAGCTCTCCGGGGACGTGTGCGGGAGAATTGGTGGGGCATGTAATAAGTTTACATTTTACTTTATCTTCCAAACATCTATGTGGGGTCCATATGGGCCCCAGATTCTCGGCCTCCTTGCTAAAACTATGTCTTTTCTGTTTTGATGGGCATGATCCTCTTTCATGACCATAACTAGGACATTGATCCTACTTGGTGTGAAAGGTTTCATTTAACTTGACGAACCCCACTCTCTATGATTCTGTGCTCATAATTTGTGTGTATTCTTTGAGAAATATTTGTGCAAATAATCCAACCAGTTTTACTTTTGAGTTCTTAAGCTTTTAAGTATTAATTTTAAGGTTCTGATATGAATTTGGTTTTTAATTTTCATATTATATGTGTGTGGGTGTGCCTGACTATATGTACTTGCAACACAAATGTCAAGTACCTGCAGCGGTCAGAGTTACAGATGATTGTGAGCCACCTGTCTGTGCTTTTTTGTCACCGTCCAGAGACCAGTGTTAAGATCAATATTCTTAAAATTGCCCCACATTTACTTATTTACTTTAAGTGTTTTACTTTCACTTTTTACATATTACATTTTATTTGTGATACTTTTGTATATAAGGGGCTATGATGCACTTTTTTTTGTCTGTTTTGTTTTTTAGAAAGTCATATAACATGAGCCTTTCTGGGGGTTTCTCTTCTACTGAAGTATAACCTATCTTTTATTCCTTTGCCTCATTCGTTCTGATGACTTGGGCTTTGAAATAGATTTGAAATCAGGAAGTGCGTGCCTCCCTTCTTTGATGTGTGTGTTAGTTATCTTTCCATTGTTGTGATCAATGCATTGGAGAAATGATCTAATTCATGCTCACTTTGATGCAGAACCATTGGGCTCCATACCCTCTTGTTTTGCCTCAGCACATTCAGAGTTTAAGCCATCAGCTTTCCCAAGCCAGCAATTCTTGATAAATGGCTGGGGTAGAGCAGAGGTGGGAGGTAGTGCAGTCCTGGCCACAGGCCCGCACTCTCCTCGCTGTTCTGACCCTCAGCCCAGCAGCTCATCTTGGACAAACACTTCTCAGCTTGTTGTTTGCTCTGAGCCCATCTCCAGAGCACTGAATTGTTTGGGTTTTATCATTATGTCAATGTTTATTCTTGTTTGGGGAGAGGAAGGAAACTTCTGACCTCTTCATTCAGCCCTCTTGGGAGATGGGCTCATCCACTTCTGTTTGTAGACTGCTTATTTTGATTGATTTTTCTAAGCCCCGAAGAAAATTTCTAATCAGAGTTAAACAAGATTAGATAAAATCCATCCTTTAATTTGGAAAGATTGGGCAATTATTTAAGGAACACTCATGTTGTAGCTGGAGTCTAAATTTCCAGGACAGAATGAGCCTGCAGCTCTCTGACATGTGTGAAGAGTCACCGCCAGAGCAGAAAGCCAAGAACATGATGTAGATGTCACTGGTCTGGGCCTAGAAGGGAGGAGTATTTGAAGAGCTTGTCTGTCTGCCAAGATACTCCTTAGTATTTTGTGTTATTTAGAAACTTCCTTAGACAAATGATGTAATTGATTTGATTTGAGAGAAATGGGCTGGCAAAAAAAATAAATAAATAAAAAATCATGGTAGGTGACTTGGGGCCAGAATTTTCCCTCATGTGTTCCAATACCATTGTCTACAGAATATATGATTGGTAAATCAGAATTCTAACTGCTATTGTGTATAGCATATTATCTTCAATCTTACTTAGAGTGTTAGGGCTGTGAAAGGATGTTGGGTTGAGTTACAGAGTGCTAATGTTTGTTAATATTTTTCTGAGCACCAGAGTGAGATGCTAGGTAGATAAAGGACTGGATTGAGGAACCCATTCCCTTATAATTGTTGGTCTTTTTCTTCATGACTCTCAGAGTTTGTATTTGTTAAAAGATATAAGGTTTAGTTATAATGGCCTAATTCCAGAAGAACAGCTTTTCCAGAAAAAAAAATGCAATAGGTATATGGAGGCATTTTAAGTTTTCCTATAAGTATTTCCATTCATATCTAATGTTTTAAATTTCAAAAGATTCTGTTCCTATTAGTATATCAAAGGACAAAACAGTAGAACAGACAAAACACCTCCCAAATTATAAGAACAAAAACTAATTCATGAAAGGGCTGGAAAATTCACTGTATCTGAAATACAGCTAGTTCAGGATAGAACATGGATTTAAGGGGAGTAACAGAAATGGTTCTCTTCCTGCAATGAAGTCTGAGGCAGATGGAATCTTGTTGGATCATTTTCTTGGTGCAATGAAAGCTGAGAGCATTTTCAGAGTCTGTTCCCACTTGAGGCTTAACAGATTGCCTTTGGTATATCAGCAACCACAACCAACAGTTTGCTTACTGGTGAACAAGCCACATTACAAAAGCACTACCATAACAAGAACTGGAGAATTTCCCAGCATTCTGAGCAGCTCCCACAACTGTGTAGCAAGACCTTAGCCAGCAATAACCTTAGGTGTTCTCATTTCTCAGATCTGAGACAGCAGAGAATTCTCTCCATGTCTCTTAGGGGAGGGTCTTCATTTCTAGCCTGTGCTGAGCTTTCTGACTATGGAGTCTTCCTTGGGAAAATAAGGTCAGGTAATTGGGACATCACCCTGGAAGGCACTGAATCAGAAAACCTTGACAAGAACGGGTGTCAGGTCCCTGCTGTAAACCACTGAGAAGGGAGATGAGCAGTTACCCCATCACTATCACTACCTCAGTCTAAGGCTGGACATGGAAAAGGAAGGCAGCAGCCTCTGAACTGGAGTCCCCTTTCTATGTCTGCACTCTAAGTTGATTGATTACAATCCTGGAGAGGAGGGAACCTTGCTGGAATCGATAGAGTGTGGGGAGCATGACACTGACAAATGGACCTGCCAAACCTGGGCCAATGGAGTTGGCATCTTCCAAATACATTATAAATATCAAGCAGGTCTGCACTTCCAGGGGGAGAATTTAATCAGAGGTATAGCAGCCAACTTGGAAGACTTTGTCTCATTGGGGGGGTCTCCATTAAACCTCAGCTTGGCAGATTATAAAGTTAGATTTTCCTCAGGACAAATTACGAATACCACCGGGTGAAATGTGTTGGCCCCTCTCAGGCCAAGGCAGAGACTCTCAGCCTTTCTTCAGGAAGCCCATTTGTCACAGCAACGCTACCAGTCTGTTGCTGCCTACTCTCAATCTTCTTCACACCAGAGGACCCACAGCACGCTTTCATCTGCCCATCAGGGAAGCACCTAACACATATGTCACACAGGTGACATATGAGCAGATGTAAGTGGATGCAATGTTTCATCAAGGCTACAGCAGCAGCATGAGTGCCATATAGCCCAATAGTCTGTCCCCACGTTTGGATCTTGAGACCCAGGCACAATTTGCTGTCATAACAGGCTGTATTCACCAGTCACCTCCTCAGCATCCTTCTGGGATCCCAGTTTTCTTCAGCAGCAAAATCTGCTGTAGATTATCCGAAACACCTTCCACTCCTAACAGGAAGGGTTGAACATGTATTGGTTAAGTTCGGATGTCTGTCTATGCGCTCTTTGCTTCTAGTGAGAAGCTTTACCTACCTGAGCAGGCAACCAAACAGGCACCTTGTGCTCTGTGCACCGTAACCAAGCATCTGAGCATCTTCTCAGATATTGAACATCATCTGCCACTATGCTCATCCCTGTCTGGGCCAGTGAGGATAAAGCTTATCCTCTACTGCCTTTGGGAAACAAACTGTCTGTCACCCACCCTATAGACTTGCCTCTCCTTTCGCTGGGAAGACACAGCTGTGCCATTTGTAAGATGCTCTTTGAACAGAAAGGAAGGTGGGATGGTTCTGCAAACGCAGCTGAGATCTGCTCACCAGCTACGTACACCTGACACAGGAAAAAAGATCCAACTGTCAGGGAAAAAGGCTTACTGAGAAAGGACCATTTCTAAGAGGCCCACTTCACCCAGATAACCTTGGCTGTGAATATTCCCTAGGAAAAGATTTTTCCACCTGCCCCTGGGTATGACACAGCTACTCTTGCATTCCAAAGTGCCCAGAGTGTTCCCATGGCAGAAATGGCAAGATGTGACATGTCAGCCTAGTCCATATCATCCCTGCACATGGTGCCTGTCACTCAGGACACATTCATCAACGAGACAGGGCTCTGAGATGTGACCCTTGTTCACTGATCTTGGGGGCAACACTGCCAGAGCAATTACACAATCAGGAAAGGTGATACAGGGAAATTCAAAGGGAAGGAAGTGAGAAAGAGGGCAACCAGACAGCTTAACGGAGAAGTTAAAGGATAGTTGTGTGGGGGTGAGTTCGTGGTAAGGACAGAGGCTCCACAGGCTGCATGAGCAGGAATAATGAGAGATTAGCAGATAAAGTACAGCAAAATAGTTTATTTACAGGAGCAATCAAAAATATAAACTCCTGAGGAATGATGGAGCAATAAAGTTGATAAAAAACCTCTCCAGTCACATTTTTAACAAGCTTTGGAAATGCCTGAGAGGAAAGGGATGCATTAGAAAGATGGATACAGTACTCTGTAGGAAAACTCACTATGGAGAGTATTTCAAAATTACTCATTTGGGAATTTGTCATGGGCCTAATGAATGTGCAAACATTTTTTTTTTCTGAAACTAGAAATATGGAAATATGAACTAGAAACTTGGAAACTTTTTGACAAAAAAATATTAAAATGAATGACTCTGAGTGGAGGTTAGACCCATCAGATTTTAAGCCAGACTGAGAATCTTATTAATGAAAGTATAGCAGGGCAGTGCTTGAATATACTCAACAAAGAAAGAAAACGGAAATGGGGTGTGTGTGGTGAAACTTAAAATAGGAAAAAGGGCAGGCAGCACAGCAGTCAGGTACACGTTGAATAAATTTCACTAGAGCAAATAACAAAATCAGGAAAATACTGTTTGGCCTGCTTACACAGCTGGACTCTGGATACTTTAAAAATACAGCGCGTGTAAACACAGCCCCTGGGAGTTCTGTAAGAAAACAAGAGAAGGAAAGAAAAGAAAAAAAACACCATGGATCTTGACGTGATTCAAATGGCACACTTTGAATGTGTGGGCGTGTGTGTATCTGTGTGCTCCTACATATGTGTGCATGTCTCTGTGTGTTTCTATGTCTCTCTCTGTATGTCTATCTGTATGCATGTACATGTGTACACGTCTATTTCTGTGTGCGTATGTGTGCGTGTGTGAGTGAGTATGAGTGAGTGTGAGTTCATGTGTGCCTGTTGAGAACAGAAGAAGGAACCAGATCTACTGCAATTGAGTTACAGAAAGTAGTTGTGATGCACTGCACATGGGTGCTGGGAGCCAAATTCCAGTTCTCTGTAATAACTGCAAATTCTCTTAATCACCACGCCATCTCTTCAGGCCCAAGAAGCACATGTCTTTCATATTCAATAACCCGGAGTCACAAAAGATTAAAAACTTAGACTGACAGAAATTTAAAACATTCACATGTAAAAATATGTTAAAGTCAAGGTGTAAATGGCAAGCTGGGTAGACTAGGTGTAATTGTTAGCAAGCTAGGGATATTTTCTGGATATTTAAGTGGTTTATAAAATCACAGAGGAATGCAGTCACCCACAAGCATAAATTCGGTCACGCACGCACATGCTCACGCTCTCCCAGGTTAACCCGTCAGTGTTTCATGGGCACCATAAAGAGCCTCTTTCGGGCCTCTGAGTCTCAGTGCTGTGTGGTTGCTCAAGGTGTCTTCTTTAAGGCAGCCAGGGTGATGCTCGCTGTGAGGTCTCCTTTACCTTTCCTGCTAATGCCGATATACAGGCACCTGCCAACCGGAACGCCCCAGGAAGTGCTCCAGTTTGTGATCAAGGAATCCTGTAAGGCGAAGATGCAAGTCGAAAGAAACCAGAGTGCTGACAACCGGAGAGTTCTTCCTGGATCTGTGGCAGATACCAAGAATTAGTGCTAGCATTAATAAAATATTGACAGTTCTTCAGCTTTGCAGTGATTTACTCACTGGACCCAAATTTCTTATTCAAGATTCAGTTCCATTTGCCTGTCAGTCATATCTTACAGAAAGCAAATCTGTCATTTAGAATTGGCATAAATGTCTCCTCTGTGTAAACCCCAGGTCTCTGGGTAACACACTGAAAAGGAAAGATAATTTTAATGTTAGCTACCATTGCAATCAACCCTCAGATGGCCTTAGGATGTAAATTGGTGAAGGCAGGGATACATTATTATTTCAAATACTGTGAACTGTAAGAGAATTTAAAACTGGAAAGGAAAGATGAGCTTTGACTCCCAAAAGCTGGCTCCCGGTATCCGTGCATCCCTTCCTCCACCCACCAGCACCACTATGGCTGCCCTAGAGAGGTCACAGAGGTCTGATGGCTTCATGGGGTTGATGTCACCCACCTCCTACTGTGCCAGACACCCTATTATCCTGCCAAGTAATAGCAGCCATACAAGGCTCTGCAGGGGAACAGGGCTAAAGTGCTGTTCCTGAGCTTGAATGTGCGGCTTCTCCCTTTCTGCTCAGGTCGGGTTGAGACGGCGTTTTCCGCACCTCATTTAGTGTATTTCCAGAGAGAGAGTAAATCTAAATTTCTAAATGATTAGCCTAAGTTTTATTGTCCTTTGATTTTATGTTGTCAAAACTGGTGTTAAATGAAAGTTTATGCAGACGGAGCGTGCTCACATTCCGTAGCTCATGTGTGCCCAGGTGTGAAATCTGCTGGGGAGAATTCAGGCCGTTTTTACCACTTCCCCATGCCTGCTCCACCCTCACTCCCACCTCCACCTCAGTTCCTGGTGGGCACACAGGCTGCAACGAAAAGCTAGGTGCCATCTGCCCCACCCTCTCCGTCATCTCTGTGCCCCACCAAGAGTACCATTGTGAGCAAGGACACAGCATCCCTGATGATTCTGAGGGTCTTTTACTCCTCTGCTGTCTGTGTTTTATTTCTCAGGCACCTGGCCTTCCAGGCCCCATGAGCCGTTGTAGAGGAAGCTGAATTTGTGGTATGGGTCTGCTGAACTTCCATTCTCTACGGGACTCCTAGAAACTCATAGCCAGGAGTGTAGGGTAACCCATGACCTTCCCGTGTAAGGCAAGCGATACAATAACAATCCTATAAATCACCAGAGAGGAATGTGAGGTGATGCAAAGGTTATATTCCCCTTAATGCTCTAGTACATAGTTGCAGTTACTGCTGAGAGAGCAGGCTTAGGGAGTTAATTAGGTGGGTCAATGGATCTGTTAGTTTGCCTCATTTCTTCACCTTTCATGGTGTAAAAATATTCAAATCATGGTGCTGTGTGACTTATCTGTCCACAGCAACAGACATCCTGGGTGTGTTCCCATGCATCTCAGGAAACCTATGGCAGTTGTGGAGGCTGGTGTTAATTGTCAGTGTGACTTAATCTAAAATCACCTAGAAAGATAATTTCAATGAAGTATTTTCTAGATTACTTTGGCCTATGGGTGTCTCTGTGGGGTTTGTCTTGATCATGTTAACTGAAGCAGAAAAACCCACCATGACTATGGGCGGCACCATTCCCTAAGCAGACCATTCTGGGCTAAGTCAGAGTAGAGAAAATGAGTTGAGCCTAAGCTTTCATGCATTAACTTTCTCTGCTCTTCACCATGGATGTGAGAAGCTGCTTTGAGCCCCCAATGCCTTTACTGTTCTAAGACGGTGTGAAGTAATCTGGACCTAAAAGCTAAAATAAGTCCTTCGCCCCTGAGTTATTTTGTCAGAATATTTTAGCACATAGATAAAAACAGAATTAAGACACAGTGAGAAAGAAAGTAATTCTTGTGGGGCTTCTTGTGCTACCAGCCACACAATTCACAAGTGCATTAGTTAGTTGCTCTTTGAACTGGAGGACCTCTGAGCTGGGCTTCCAGCTTTTTTGTCCCTTTACTACATTAATGCTGTATCACTGACCATGCCCAGAATCTGGTACCCCTTAGGGGTCAGAATTGTGCATCTAGGCCAAGCCCACATCATGAGACTCAGGCCTTTACTATCACGAGGACCAACTCATCTTCTTGTACTGTCACTGCTGTCACTGGCTCAGTTAGTAGATTGATGAATATAACAAAAAAAAAAAAAGGAGCTTCAGTTTTCTATTTAAATGATGATGGAAACAGTCTCCATTCTCTGCATTTGCATCTGGAGAGTTATCTCCAGGCAATTTCAACTAGTTTGGGGCGCTGCAGTAGAGAGAAGCTAAGACATATATGTACAGAACAGGGGAGGTGGGGGAGCCTCTCCCTGTTGGTATCGCCAGGGGTCTGCCCCTCCAATGAGACTTCCCCAGTGGAATTATAATGCTGGACTTCATCGCCATCATTTAAGGTGTTTTTCATGGCTTTGTAATGATGACGTGAAGTGTTTGTGTAGAGCCGGGATGAGAGCTGCCACCTGCCCACCATTGCTATCTGTGCTACGGCTGTGACAGTCATGCCTCCTGACCCCTTGAGCAGTTTGTGCCCACTGCCTTGACAGGAAAAGATAAGTGATCCCTGTGGACATAATTCCACAGACTACAGACTACAGCTGTTCCCTGTTCATTTCTCTCCTAGAATATTGGAGTGCGTGTTTACCAGGCACCTAAATCCTACCTCTGCTGAAAGCGTGTATAGCAAAATCTGATTCTGCCTTAGATAAAGCAACCCAAACACTGGGCAGTGCTGGGAGAGAGACGTCACTTAACCTGTCTCCTGAAGACCATAAATCTCTAATGAAGACAAGGGGTGACCACACACAGACTGTTACTGCTAAGACACAGAGGAACCCTTCTCAGAGTAACACCTCCTTGTAATAAAGCATCTCCAAGACACATACAAACCTGTAAAAGCGCAATTGCATTATCTGGGCTGCTTAATAAAACCGATTTCCATAGGTAGAGCAAGGCTCAGCTCCCTGTTACAGTGGGAAATCAAATCTTCCCCTCACAGGATGGCTGTTTCATTTTGAAGCACATGTCTAGTAAAATAGTTCCTTTCTCTAAGCTTAAAAACAACCAAGATATCAACCAGGAAATTAGAAAAAAATACTGAAAATAGGCTAATAATATGCAAATTCATGGCTTGTGCTCTGGGGAAGTCCAATTTTTACAATCTTTCCAGAATGCTAGGGAAAATATATAACACAAACTAAGCAATTATCAGTAATTAAGAAAAATAATATAGATGAATCAATTATCAATAATAAAAATTTGTTCCCTATAGTTCCAGAACCTGGAAAGACAGGATACTGGCAGAGTACCTGTAGGGCTCTCTCTGTGCCCTACGGAGGGATAGTTAATGAAAGGGAGGCAGCTAAAGGGTGTTGACCCTGCTCACTTGCACATGATGCCAACTTCCAGTGATTTTTCAGCACAGGAGTCTTAGAATGACACAGCCCTTGCCTCCGTGACCTCTGGGAAGAACATAGGACACTTGAGGGAGGACACCACCTCCCCATAGAGTACCCGCCAGCAGGCCTCCTGACCTTCTGTGTAAGCCATCGGAGTTCTCACACCCGGAAACTAACAACACAAAACCTCCTTTCCCACAACTGCCACCTGACCCCCTTGCCATCCGGTTGTCACTGTTCTCCCAGCTCCACTCATTGTCCACCTCTGAACTGTGCTCATTTCCTTCCATAGCTACATCACAAAGATGCTCCAGCTATGCTTAAGTTAGGTCTGGAAGTACAGCTTACTAAATAGAACTTGCACTCAGCCTGCAGAAATCCCAGCACAGTTCAATACATACTTACATATGTGCCTACTGCATATGTCCATATGTACACACATTGTACACACATGATATCCACACACATGTACATATACATATAAACATGCATACATAAGCTGTATGAATGAATAACCCTCTACTGCTTTGCCATTCGGAGTGTTTTCTAAAATCCCTATTGTGTGATTGTAGTATAGGAAGCTCAAGAGGCCAAGATAATGAAGATGTAGGAAGGTGATCTTCTGGTGGACTAGAGTTGGTGAATGAAAAGAAACAGATGTGACAAGAAGCTCCCAGACTTCCTGCTTAGAGATCAGCATGATTCACAGAGTGCTGAGAAGGACTGTCTGAGACCACAGTCTGAGCATGTGAATGAGAACTTCCTAGGAGGAGGCTGTTACGGGGCTCCTGTGGATGAATGGACCAAGTTATAGGATAACTAAAACTGCACATGAGTGAGAACCAGGAGGGCTCCAGCCATGTTGCTATCCCAGCTCTTCCATACATTGTCTTTGCTGTGCACATGTGTGGTCCTTTGTCCTCTGCTGGGACAATTCACCTCTAATATAGTGAGGAAACAGCTGATGACTTAGGGGTTTGGAGCAGGATTTTCTAGCTGTGACTCTTCTCATACAAATTAGCACTGTATGTCTCTTTCCTCTTATTTCGATGCTGATAGCTTTGCATAGTAATTAAATAAGGATGTGTCCATAGCAACTACATGAAGACACGGCCAATTCTACCAGGAATTCACCACCCCACTGAGGGTCTCTTATAACTTAATTATATCTAAGTTTCTGCTCTTCTGTATAGTGCAGGCATAATAGCTTATATTTAAAATTATCTCACGGAATTCTGGTCCTAGGAACGAGAAATTACCTGTGAGTAAATTTAGCCTCTGTTAGAGACATGGTAAAGCCTGGATGGGAAGAAAAAGACAAAAAAACAATTGCTTATAAGCACTGGGCCCCGACAGGCGTGGCATTATAATTCACAGCAGAAGGTGGTACCTCAACGTTAGGTGATGAGTCTCTGGGGCTTCTCATATCCCTGTATGTAGTTAGAATGAAGGTGTTGCTTCACATTTGTTCCAGAAAAGTCATTTCAAAGATTATTATAGAGTAGATAGCATTTAGAAGCTAATGTCTCCAGCAGAGAAAAAGGTTAGGCATTTTTATAGCAGATAATTATTCTTTTAAAAAGAGTTAAGTCTGCCAAGATCTGCATGGCTTAAGGATTGACCTAACTGGGCTATCAGGGATGATAAAATGACAGACACACACATAGAGAAAAGCTGAGATAAGATGGGCCTTGTAGCGCATTTATATTATACAAATGGAGGAGGCGATCTCAGTTGGAGGCCTGTATAAAGAACAGTGTGGGCTGTAAACATCTGGGAGAAGGAAACCATAGTAGATAATTTCTGCACACAGGCCAGAGGAAGCCTTTGCCATTTCTGGGGGTCTGAGGCATCAGAGACCTTTTAATGTCCGCGCTGACGTCAACAGTACCCATTCACTCAGTTCGTCATTTGCATCTCCCACAGGTCCCAGGAGACTGAAGCACTCTGCTGTAATGGGAAGCTATACCTCCTCCTGTGTTTGCCAGTGTTACCCTGGGATTTGAGTCAAGAGGAACCGCAGCAAATACAGAGTCATGCTGAGTTCACTGCCAAGTGAACAAGTTTTTTTTTTCTTTTTTTTTTTTCCTTCTAATTGTCCAGTCTGATATCACCTCCCAGAAAAAATGGCAGCTAAGAAATAGAGGGCAGTCAGACTCCTGTAGGCCCTGAGACAGCAGAGGAAGAAGATTGAACGTAGACATTTCCATGTTTTTCTGGGACAGGGATCTGTTCATGTATTGGGTTGTAAATGCTATATTGTAATTCACAAGCAGTCTGGTCCAACTAAGTCATGATGGGCTGGGAAAATGAGGACCCCCCCCCATACACACACACACACACAAAGCCTACCTTTTGTCCCTTCCTGCTGTTCCTTCACCTCAGGCTCAGCTGTGCTGAGGAAGAAGGTCACAAGTGTGGAGCTATGGTGGTTCTGTTGCTAGAGCTTCAGCTAAGGCTACACACAGGGATGCCCATGATTAGAGATGGTCACCACTTATGTGTCCCATAGTGTAAAGGGAGTCCAATTAGAAGAATCTTTAGGTAGAAGGAACATGCAGCAAGATAAAAAAGATAGATAGATAGATAGATAGATAGATAGATAGATAGATAGATAGATAGATAGACAGATAGATAATAAACAGTGTCCAATATGCTGCTGTGGTTGGTGGCCACTCTGCCCTGTGGCAGAGGTAAACTTCAGGCTCCTTGTCTTCTGAGGTCCACACATATATGGCACATACAAGCATACATATACACACAGAGAAAGACAGAGACAGACAGACAGAATGAAAACAAAGGTTAAAGTATACCTTACTGTACAATGCTCTAGCAGAATATACAGTCACACACCACCAAGAGGAGTCTTCTGTGTAATGCTGTGGTGTTTTATGCTTCAGGATCTCTAAGTCAAAATCAGTGTTAAAATGCATTATCACTTTGTGTACTTCAACACGTAAAAATTAGAAAAGAATGATGCTAGTAATGGTGAGAACTGGAAAAGGTCATCCTGAGTGAGGTATCCCAGAATCAGAAAGACACACAGGGTATACACTCACTTAAAAGTGGATATTAGACATATAATATAGGATAAACATACTAAACTCTATACAGCTAAAGAAACTAATCAAGAAGGAGGATTCTGGCTAAGATGCTTAATCCTCATTCAGAAAGGTAAAGAGGATGGACATCAGAAGAGGGAGAAAACAGGGAACAGGACAGGAGCCTACCACAGAGGGCCTCTGATACCTGCAAGGTATCAGAGCAGATGCTAAGACTTATAGCCAAACTTTGGGCAGAGCACAGGGAATCTTATGAAAGAAGTGGGTAAGACCTGGAGAGGACAGGAGCTCCACAAGGAGAGCAACAAAACCAAAAAATCTGGATACAAAGGTCTTTTCTGAGATGGATACTCCAACCATGGACCATGCATACAGATAACCTGCACAAATGTAGCACATAGCAATTCAGTGTCCAAGTGGGTTCCATAGTAAAAGGAACAGGGACTGTCTCTGACATGAATTGATTGGACTGCTCTTTGATCACCTTGCCCTGAGGGGGAAGCAGCCTTACCAGGCCACAGAGGAAGACTATGCAGCCACTACTGATGAGACCTGATAGACTAGGGTAAGAAGGAAGGGGAGGAGGACCTCCCCTATCAGTGGACTGGGGGAGGAACATGGGTGGAGAAGGCAAAGGGAAGATAAGATTGGGAAGGGAAGAGGGAAGGAGCTACAGGTGGGAAACAAAGTGAATAAACTGTAATTAATAAAAATATAAAGAAAAAAGAATGATGCCAGTAATAATATTGAACATTTCTGATTGGGAGACTATCTCATTTTTTTTCAAGAGAAACATGTGGAACTATTAAGAACAGAAAGTGTGTCGTGGGATATACAAAATATCATACCTTCAGCTTCTATTTTCTGTGTCTCTCAAATTTCACATTACCCATTCACAATAGTATATTAAAGTCAGTTAATTTTTTTATTTAGTTTGATGACATACTTAAGAATATCAGTATTATATTTAATGAATTAAAGTGTGAGAAGAAGCCTAGCATGGGATCCATCACACTGATAGCATGGTATCACCTCAGAAAATTTAGCAAGGAGAAAGAAAATGATGGAGATGCAAAGAGAACAGAAGTCATGTCTGTAAGTGCAAGCACAAAGATACTATATTCAAAGATGACTGTTGGAGCAGGAAATAGGACAGTGTTTATGTCATCAAAATGCAATGCTTGTGTGATGGTTGGCTTTAATGTCAACTTGCCACAAATTAGAATCACCTGAGTTAGATCCTCAACTGCAGGATTGTCTTCATTGTCCTAATTGATGTCGCCAGACCCACCCCAAATGTGGGTGGCTCCATCTGGTTGCAATCCAGATAAAATGGATGTGGCAGAGAGAGGATTGATCCTCTCTTGGCACTCCCTCTTGACACTGACTAGATTCTTTGCTGAGATCCGAACCAGGATTTCCAGACTTTCATAGTTGACTACGGACAAGCTACCCTCTAAAAACCTCCAGGAATCCTCCAAATTGTTGGCACCAGACTGGAACCACTGAGGCACCCAAGATAAGCATCCAGCAACTAACAGGTTCTTGAACCCTCAGGCATAAGGCAGCTGCTGTTACTATTTCACTGTAAGTTGAATTAGTAAATTCTTCCTATATTCATATGAAGATAGATTGATGATGGTGGTAATAAGTAGATAGATGATAGATAGATAGATAGATAGATAGATAGATAGATAGATAGATAGATAGATGATAGGTAAGATGTATGATAGGTAGGTAGATGGATGGATGGATGGATGGATGGATGGATGGATGGATGGATGGATGGAAAGAGGGAAGGAGGCAGGGAGGGAGTGACAGACAGACAGGTATTTTTGTATCCTATCAGTTCTGTTCCTCTAAAGAGCACTGAATGATACAACATGGGAATAAACATTAAGAAGCTCCACTTCCTATTCTCTGTAGCTGTTTAGAGGTAAATTGTACTTGTGTAAATCTAGTGCAAGGCAGTGTCACCATCTTCAGGTTTTGAACAGTGACTATTGTAGCTGGTGGATGTGGGGCATTTTGATGTGCTGAAAGTTCCTTCCTAGCAGCAGCTGTTGGCCTAGAACCTCAGTGTGTAAACAAAGCACTTCTCTGTTCATTTTCTTGCAAAACTGCTGTTTAATTAGCTAATTAAATGAAAATTTTGAGAATAGAAATGTAAATGTGATTTATGACTGTAGCCACATGGTTGGGTGACATTTCTTGAAAGCCCTTGCCTCATGACGTGACTCGGACCTCAAGTTGTGGCTCTCCGTTGTTCATTAGCTGACCTTTTTTGTTTCATTGTGCCATAATTAGCCACAGGATTTAATTGTGCATAAAACTCTAATTGCTAACTCTAAAGGTGTCCAAATGGCTCTACCATTCAGTAGAAACAAACTGTAATTATTGTGTGATTTCATTATGTTTTACATCAAATAAAGTATATACAGTTTTCTCCTAAAACTCATATCCCAGAATCATTGAATGGATTAGAAGCTGGGATTGACTCAGGACTTTGTTTGTCAACCAGTCTCATTAAACTATTAACTAAACATGCATTTATTTTGTGCAGCCTGCCTTCAGTGCTCTGCATCTTCAGGTGCCATGACTGATACCTCAGTGGTGCTTGTTAATTTTCTCTTTGTGGCATTTACTGCACTGTAATTATGGAAAATAGCAGCTCACCTGGCTAGCTCTTCTTCTATAGTGAGATTCATCTCCTTTTCCGATCTGCTCCCCCCTCTCTCCCTCCACCCAGTGTTCTATGGCAAAAGTATTCTGTGCTCAGCATTGTCACCTGGCTGCAGTGTTACTGCGGAGGCCAGCAAGGTTGATATCACACATAACTGGCCACTGAAGATTTGCTTAACAGGGCTATTGATCTCAAGGGTCTGATTCCAGTCCCTGCTCCATACACTATAAATTCCTTTCCAGGTTGACATTTGATCCTTGCCTACTTGTACAGAAGCTCTCCTTGGACCTGATGTCCATATGTTCTCCTGAGCACAATTTCTGAAGGCCATCTTTTCTCTTTCTGGGATTTTTAGACTCCTTCAATTCACATAGTTTTCCTTGTCACTTTTATGAACCTTTCAGGGCATTTAAGTATGACTCTTCAGTGGTCATACTTAAATGAGTATGACCACTGAAGAGTCATACTTATGAAACTTCACTTGTCCACTGGGCATTAACTGTGGATGGATTCTAGCTCATTCCATCCTCTTCAATCTGTGACACCTATTGATGGTGCAATGTCAACACCATGGTGGCTGATGAGTCACACAATAGTCTCGCATCTGAACAGCTGAGGCATCAGCTTTCTTCCACCTTCTGAAGTTGGACTTGATAGGCCTGTGACCCCTTTCATACAGTGAAGTTGAGAGACCCTTAAATCAGGAATCACCTTTCTAACTGCTCTCCCTTGAACGTCTCACGTATTAGACCATGCACTGGTCTACAGAAACTATTACTTTTGTCTCCCTTATCTGCTTACCTCTTTTATTATATTCTAGAAAATAGAGTCAACTCTAGATTCACAGTTAAGTTTCTTGGTACATAATCATGTTTTGATGTTTTTGCTCTTTATATTTCCTCTGTATCCTCCTCTGTTACTATCAGTAGGAAATTTCCATCTTCACTTGTTCTTTCTCAGAGAATGTGAGGAATTTTGTCTCTCTTCTTGTATATTAGATTGGGACATTTAAAGAATACTAGGGACTCTGTTCTTTTTTGAGTTTTATAGATTGTAGTTGCTGCTATAATTTGAATATATCTCCCACAAACCCATGAGTTGATGCCTCTGTCATCAGCTCATAGTACTACATGGATGTTGTAGAAATTGAGGAGGTGGGGGCCAACAGAAAGATGGGACGTTGATTACATACCCTTGGGGCTATTTATGAGACCCTCACCCTTTCCAGTTTCTCCTTTAGCTTTCTGATCACCACAAAATGAACAAACCAACCCTGCCATGCTTTTTTTATCATTGTTATACTGCCATACTAAGACCCAAATTTAATGTAGCAACCAACACTGAGCTGAAACCTCTGAAACAGTGGTTCCCAAAACCTTTACCTCTGTAGAAGTTGGTTATCTCAGATATTCTGATGGAAAACTAACAATGCTTAATTTTTGATTGCTGTGGCTAAACTGTTATCAGGATCTCCAACTATTATATAGCTACCCATACACCCACTTCTCCATCTCACTAATCCCTTGTCTACCCACCCAACTAATTGCCAATTATCCAATTATCTCTCCATCCATCTTCTATCACGAATCTATTTATCATCTGTCATTTATCAATCATCTCTCTATCCATCTATCATCTACCCATCCAAGTATCACCCCTCTATTCATTCATCTAGCATCTGTCTTTCAAACATTTTTATCTCCATATCACATCTGTCTTATTTGTCTATCTAGATGGGTTTGACTTCCCCAGGGACATCCTGTTCAGCTGTCATACTGAGACATCTCTCTTCCCAGTGCAATGGATTCTGGTGGAGGAATGACTGACACTATCTGCCTTCATCATATGGAGTAGGCTTAATCCCTCTGCTTCACTAAGACAGGGTCTCACCACTGTTTACCCACACACTCCCCAGACCAGTTAAGCTCTATCTGTGCTTCTGAATTTTTACTAGCATTTAATTTCATCCTAGCCTCCATTTAAATAGTTCTTGTGCATATATGATTTTTAAGCCCCTTAAGAGTTTCCATTGAAATGTATAACTATTAATATAAATTTTTTTTTACTGGAAACCAAAATAGTAAATGTGCAAAATTGAGATAGCTTAATTATCTGAAAATTCAACCTATTCTTTAACTCCCTGGGCTCTAAGCAGACATATAACCTTCACATAGCCATTTCTGCTTCCTCTTCAGGAGACTAAGCAAACTACTCCCCAATTCAATCCACACTGCCGTCCTGTAAATTAGAATAGTTTTTCTGTCTTTCAACTTATAAAATAAATTCACACAACTGTATGGATATTGCTTAATTTCTTTCTTCTTTCATGAAATCTTATGCATTCATGAAGTCTAGCCTCCATCACCACAAAATACTCAACATGGAACAGGAATCCAGGCTGAATGAATAGATGTAGGTACCTGAGTCCTACCTTCCATGACAGATCCTGAGAAATCGGTGAGCTTTTCTTGTACAGGTTCCTGGCACATGCTATATTAATGAGACTGTTAGCATGCTGCCTGCTGCTTTCCAGCTGAATCCTGGTGCTGCCAACACCAAGGAGCTACGTCCTCCAAATCAGCCTGAAATGAAACAAGCTATAGTATTCTCTGGTCTTGCTGCTGCCCAACATCATACACATGCCATTAAGTTCCCAAATGAACTGTGATATCCTGGTATAGCCCTGGGCCAATCGGCCTCTTCATTTTGAACTCATAGCATCTTTTCTCTTCCTAGTGATTGTTTCATTAGTTTGCATAAATTTTCTTTGTAAAAAATATTGCCAGAGGTTTGTTTTTAATAATTCTTTGAAAGAACAAAATTTTATCTATTTATATTTTGTTTTATATTACAGTAGTTGAGATGTTAAGTCTTTTGAGGGATTTCTTTTTTTTTTTTTTTTTTTTTTTTTTTTTGCCAGTTACTAGTTTGGTTGGTTGGTTTTTTCCTTCACTTTCAGAGATGAAATTAGAGTTCATTTAATTTTAACTTAGCTTTAAATATCTGTCCATCTATTATCTACTACCTATTATCTATCTATCAATCATCTATCTATCTATAACTACCTATAGATACTGATAGGTAGATTCTATAGGTATCTAGATATAGATCGGTAGAATACTGATGATGGATTTATAAATCTCCCAGATGATACCATTTTTTTTTCTAAGCACTATGCTCTACTTCTATCTGCTTCGTAGCTAAAACTTAATTTTTAGTTTCTTCTTTTCCTGGGCCTGTGGCTCTTATGGTACAATTGTATTTCTTAGCTTCCCTCTCCCACCCTTGTGGGAGCTAAAGTTGAAGAATTCTGTGGCCCAAGCTGGGATAAAGCTCTGAGTGAAGTCTTCTCCAAGACAAAGTGTGTCTAACCTAGGGAACTCCTGGAATAGCTGCAATGATTTATGTCCTTTTTCTTTGTCTTCCTATGATACCGTATCAGTGTTCCTGAAGGTCTGACCCACACATGTATGGTAGAATCCTGACCTCAACATTCCAGAAGCTTCCTATGCTTGCTGTTGACCTCACAGCATCCTGACACACACCAGAGTCATGATTTATGCATTCCCCAATGGATGCTTCCAGCGGCTTCTGTGGCAGTCAAATTGATCTTCACCATGAGTCTCTATATTCTATCACTTCAGATTTAAGGGTGGCAATTTGCCTTTTCATCTCAATTCTCTTATGTGGCCAAGAAATTCCATTGATTTTCAATTTGTTCCCCTTTCTTCTTGTAACACAGGAGTAATGACTCTCAAACTCTTTGTGTGTCAGAAATAAATCTGAGTTGGCTTAAAAAAACAAAACCTTTGTTTTAAATCATGTTGGCACTTGTTTTAAATTCACCTGGCTATTTTGAATGCATGCTGGTAGCTATGTGAACAAATGGAGAAAATTCATTACTTCAGTTGACACTGATATCCTCCAGCTATGCTAGCACATTAACAATCAAGACTGTCCCTAATCCTGGAATAGGAGTTTTTAGTGCAATGATGCCTATTTCTTTAAGGACAGTTTCTTTCTAGTTTATATCTTTCAGTAATGATGGGTCAAGCCTGAAATGTCCTCAACAGGTTTATGTCTTCAAAGCTTGTTTCCCAGCAAAGGTTGCTACATAGGGAGAGACAGTGGATCCTTAGGAGGTAAGGATCTTGGCTGGCGGAAGGTTACACCTACCCCTAGCTTTATTTTTGTGGGAGGCAGAAGCAGAAGGATCTCTGTGAGTTCAAGGCCAGCCTGGTCTACAGAGTGAGTCCAGGACAGCCAAGGCTACACAGAGAGACTCTGTCTCAAAAAAACCAAAAACCAAACCAAAACAACAACAACAAAAAGAACAACAAAATAGATGACATGATTGCTGGCATAAAACAGCTTGGAAGAATGTCTGTGTCATAAACCTCTCTACAACAGCCAATAATCTTGTTGGCTACATGGTCCTCATGACTAATTATTACAAGCCATCCTTTCATGTGGCATAGATGGAGATTTGTATTGCAGTTTGGTTATGCTGCCCAAATGGATTTATAAAGTTGACAGATTCCTTTCACTTGCTCAAACATATAGCAGAGATTCATCTTTAGCTGATTTGTGTATACCACACATTCCATACTTGTGTTAATACAGGAATGTACTTACCGTCTTACCTTAAAAGTTTATGTGTTTTCAGAATGAAAGGATCAGACACAATACCTGCCTGGCTGATGGCTTCCAGGATAAGCCTGACCAGGCCATAGCTCCACCACATCTCAAGTCCCCCCAGCAACAGATCACCTCCCACAAAGGAGTTGCTTTACAAAAGCAAGAAAGCTCTAGACTTATTGGTAGCTGATTCATAACTCCAGTTTCAAGTGATCTAATGCCCTCTTCTGGTTTCTGTGGACCCTGCCTACACATAGTATAAATATATATACACAGGCAAACACACAAACATATAAAATAAAATAAATCATACATAAAAATATAAATCTTCAAAAACAATAAAATTAGCAACTTTTGAAAAATATTTTTGTTCTTTAATTCCTTTGTACAAGTTGGAAGCTTAGTTGAGAGGGGTCCTGTCCTGAGGTCACCACTCCCTTTATTCCACTTAATGTTGGGATTTTCTTTAATCTGTTCATTTCATTGAACAGAGGACTTAGCTGCATTTCACTTCCTGGTGCCCCTTTTCTCCTCAAATTGCACATTTTATATTTTCCTTGTTCAACTTGCTACTTTTCATCATCGATCTGCGATCTGCATAGGACTGACCACTAATAAGCACACAGCAGACTCAGCACTAAGCTGTTTTGAGCTCTCCTCTACCAATGCAATTAATCCGAAACTCTCTGATTTAGCCTCAGGCAAACTTTTCAGACAAGGGCAAAAAGTGGCCATATTCTTCACCAAAATACCACAAGAACACTCTCCACTAAAATCGTTCTCTTCTGAAACCTCTTGAGCCAGTCCCTTGCAGTTCAAATCATCCTCAGCAACACTGTCTTCCATGCTCCTACTAGTATGGCTCATTAAGCCCCACTTTAAGCATCCAACTGCTTTTGTAATCCAAAGACCCAACTTTGTTCCACAATGGTACCCCAGAAGATGGTCAGGCCTGTCACAGCAATTCCCGAGTCCGTAGTGTTAACTTCTCTCCTAGTTAGGCTTTTATTGCTATGAAGAGACAGCACGACCACAGCAATTCTTATAAAGGAAAACATTTAATTGGGGGTGGCTTACAGTTTCAGAGGATTGGGCAGTTGTCAACATGCCAGGAAGCACGGCAGCATGTGGCAGACACGGTGCTGAAGAAGGAGCTGAGAGTTCTACATCTTGATCCACAGGCAGCATGAAGAACGGTAAGACCTGAGGACTTGCTTGAGCTTCTGAAACCCCAATGCCCTGCATCACTGATACACCTCCTCCAACAAGACCATACCTGCTCCCTATGGACCAAGCATTCAAACACATGAATCTATGGAAATGATTCCTATTCCGACCACCACACTCTCACAGCAATGTCTTTGGCTTGGTGACATTGGGAAGCCAGCTGCGAACTTAACTGCAACCTCATCTTGTCTCTGTTTGCATTGCCCATGAACTTTTTCTTTGATGCGCCTCAGTTTTACTGTTCTGCCCAGTTCACAAACCCCAAAAAACCAGGAATAACTAGACTCCGCTGGAAATACATGAGGTTCTTTTTATTATGAAACATTACAAGCTGCAGCTTGGGCCCACACCCCCCCACCACTGAAGCTCAGGTTAGTTGGGTGATTTAAAGATTCTGGTCCCTCCCAGCATGCTCAAGGCAGGGGCGATTCCTGCCTGGCAAGCATCTATTGGTCAGAATGCTACATATTCAATTGATTGGCTATAGGAAGGTCCCCAGACTATTAATGACCTGGTGTCCCTCCCTAGTGGGGGGTGAGCCACTTTCCTAGCAACTGTATCTCTAGTGGGTGGGGAAAGAATGCAGTAAAATAGTTCTTTTCCTCAGGGCATTCCTGAACTTCTCCACACACCTTGTTCAGGCCTTAAATAATAGCTGCTAATTTTTAATCTTTTGGTCTCTCATTACTCTGCAGTGTTCCAGCGATGTTTGCCACTCGTTTGTGTACATTTTTGACTGCTCTTTAGTTTCACCATATGACGGTCCAAGTGAGGCTTTCTTTTAGTGAGTACATTTCTGGTTCCTCCAGTGTTTTAAATATAAAATCAATCTTTTCAAAAATTGTAGAATCTCATGTATGACTGTTAAAGAATTTCTTTGTTTCTATTCATTTGATTTCTTCCTCTGCTTTGGACTTTTCTACTTTCATCTTTTCAACCTTAAGCATTTTCACGGTTTTTGCCTGTGGAAATGTTTTTAGGCCATGTTTTTAACCCAGGCTTTTAGTTCACTAACTTTAAGAAAAAAAAAGTATTTCCTACCTATTGTATTTAGTGGCAGTGTATTTTAAGCATAATTTTATGTATTGAAGTAATCTGCATTTGACGGTTTTTCTAACGCACAGCTGCAGTCTTTGGCTTTATCCTTTGGTCTGACTCTGGGCTACATGTGTATGTGTCTGTGTTCAGTCTCCTGCTGATTGCTCAGGGCTTCTTGACTTGCTCTTCTGTGGGTTCTGCTGCTTAGTTTCTCTAGGTGTTCATCGCTAGGGGGCTGCTGAGGCTCCCACTGGCGTTTTCTGGGCAGGAGAAGGTTTTGTCTTTCTGAATCACTGTGAAAAAGTCTTCTTTAAACTTCATCTTCATTTGAGATATTTGAGACCTGCCGAGAAGCTGAGCCAGGGGACCTCTGAGAGGAAGGATCCACGCTCAGAGGAGAACTCCAGTTATTCTAGGACCAGCAAGAGATTCTTGTTTCTCGTATACGCAGTGCAATTTTCTCTACTTCATCATAACGTCGAGCAGAGTGCTCCATGATTCGGCTTTGGGTGGTGCCTCCTCTTCAGATCTTTGTAGCTTCAGGAGGTATCACTTAGACTACATGAGGAAATCTTAAATTCTGCAAACCCTAGCTTGAACGTACTGCCCTTAACCCATAGGACATATTCTGCCTCTTATCAGGCAGGTGGTATGGCATACTTTGCAAGAATCTTGTAGGCTTCAAGTTGCTAATCTGAATGCGGGAGAAATAGCACCTTGTAGTTTTACTTGTGAACGAGAAGGGTGTGGTCCTTTTCCATCCTGGAGTGCAGCTTGTTAGTCACTTGCTCTAGTGATCGTGTGTGAGCCTGCAATGTGTGTGACATATGTGAGGGTGCACCTTTATGTGTGTGTGTGTTGCAGCACATTTGTGCAATGTGTGTGTGGGTGTGCATGTGTGTGTGTGTGGGTAGGGGTTGACTATGTATACGACTATACATATGAAGGTGTATGTACTCATGCTCATCAGGGTATATGGTTATGAAAACCAGCAACCTTGGGTGTTGTTCCTTAGGCTCCACCCACCTTATGCTGAGACAAGGGCTCTCCCTGTTAGAAATTCTTCAAGTTGGCAAGGACAGCTGGGCAGCAAGGCCAGGGATTCACGAGTCTCTGCCTTCCCACAGCTGGGATGTGCAGAACCCTTCCTATTTTATATCCCCTTTTTCTCCTCTTCTCTCTGATTGTTATAGCTAGGACTGCAAGATATTAAAGATATACAACTAAAAGAGGCAAGGAGTCTTTTGAATGTCTTGGCAGTTTAGTTTTAGCTTAGTTTTAGTTAGTAATGTCAAGTTTACTTACCTTAAACCCAGAAGCAAATAAATAACTAATAAAATAAAATAAATAAAATAAAAGTACCCAAGATTATAAAGATTTATTTTAGCCTGTATTACTTGAAGACAAGAATGAAGTTATCATTATTATCCTAAAAATTAGAGCTGTATGTATGTATATTTCATTGTATGATATATGTACACATGCTTCCACATGATATCTGATGGCAACTGAGCATACATCTCATTTTTCACTGTCTGGCATTTTTCTTTATAAAGAGGAATCAAAGTTTGATGCAGTGATTGATTATAGAATTTTATATTATAGAAATAACTTCAAAGGATTTTAGAGAAATAACTTCAAAAAGAATAAAAAACAGGAAAGCTAATTTCTAGAAAAATTAACCAATGCAAATGAATAGTTTTGGAAATGTCTAATTAGGCAAACACCTAAAATATGGCTGGTTAATAGCCCAGAACATGTTTAATTGTCTTTCCAGTTTAAGACCAATTAGCTATGGATAATTTAACAATAGCTGTTACCATATGTAAAATTTCAAATTAGATCCAGAGATATACCACCCCTTCATGTTGTTGCTGATTTTCCCTTGATTTAATACTAGTCTGGAAGAAACAACTCCATTTCCTAAATACAGCTTTGGCATTTTCTGTCCTCGATGGATCCTTTAAGTCGGCTTGCTATGCTTGCCTAACCACAGCAAAATGCAAATCTTCCTGCCAGGAGAGCACTCACCTGGTAAGCTCTCATCTACATATGTAGATATTTGATATCCTCCCCAGGAGTCTCCCATACCTAAGTTCCTTGCTGAGGAAGTTATTTGCATATGCAAAGCTCTGCTATTCTGGTCTGCATCCACTAGGGGCACAAGAGTAGAACCACTGTAACTACACTTAATTTTGACTTGATTGTAATTCGTTGGAAACTGTGATGGGTCTCCACATTTTATAAGAAAATACTATAGACATTAACAAGTAGTACTTAGTTTGAAGAACTGCTGTGGAACAAAACTTCACATCTGAAAGGCAAATGATGGTCTGTGTCACTCAGTAAACACCAAATACTGGAAGTACCAAATAGCATTAAACAAAATAATCTTTTAAAATCTGAAAGAAGAGATAAGGGAGAAAGCTCCGAGGGTTATGTTATCTGCTATATGTGCAGAGAGTTTTGAATTTAAATCCTCAGCACCCACATAAAAGCCAGGCATGGTTATGCATACCTAGAACTGCAGGGCCGTGGGGCAGAGAGAAGAGGGTCCTGGAAGATTACTAGTCAACATAGCCCAAACTCTGTCTCAATAGTAATAATTATAATAATGATAATGATGATGAAGATGGCGACAATTGAGAAAGATGCAAAAAGACATTCAGTGTCTTCCTCTGGCCTCCACATACAGGTATGTGGGCACATTCACCCAAGTACACACTGCATATACTGCTACACAAACAAACACACACACACACACACACGTGGTAAATTTAAATGGTATGGCCTAATGAATGTTTATTATTAGGCTATAATTATTATGACAGTATTTTCTAACCCACTATTGATGCCTATTGTATGTTATAAAATAGCCTTTATCTGGGGCATTGCAGATATTAACCCTCTAAACTAACTTTACCTCCCAGCCCCAGTCTCAAGCTACCTCCCATCCATGATCCCAAAATACTTATTAATGTTCTCCATCTCCTCCACCCACGCTGATCCAGCCATGTGCTCCTTTCCTACCCTAATCCACTGCATAGGTCTGCTGTCCGTTTCCTTCTTATCCAATCCTCCCCTTCTTTCTTCCTCTGTGGTCCCTAGATCCCAACATGGGTCCTAAGACTAAACTCCACCTCCCTTTCTTCTACCAAATCACAAACTTCAGCATTTTTTATCAAAACAATCAACTTTAAATTAGGTGGAGCAAGATTTACACAACAAGGACAAGTATGCATGAGAATGTGCTCTTCTGAGCAGAAACAAGATCTTAGGGGCCAGTAATTAACAATAAAATAAATAACCCCAGGCCAACCCCAACACACACACACACACACACACACACACACACACACATCAAACCTGAAAGAAGAAATAGGTAGCTATCCTGTCCATGTGTGTTTTTATACTATACTCTTGGCTTTTATGCAAAGTAAATTTTAAAGCCATTTTTGTGTTTCCTTGACCAACTGGAAGAATAGTTGAATATATATATATATTCAATGCTATAAATTGTTGTTTTGTAGTGGTGTATGTATTTATGTGTGGGTGTTGGTGTGCATGTTGGGGTATGTCAATCTGTATGTTAGGGTGAGGGTGTATGCTTGTGTACCAGTGTGCATGTGGAAATATATATGTGTATGTTGGGGTATGTGTAAAAGAGTGACCACATGCTGTTCAGTGTACTATATGACATCAGTTCTGTTTATAGGGCAACATGGTGGACACTGATGTAGGAGACAGCCTTCAGTAGGGAGCTCACTGACTATCTGGTACAGAATTTTCTGGCATACATCGAAAGCCCTTACCCCCCCTCCTGTTCCAGAGGGTTGGCCATACCTCCTTGCCTGGAGGTAGTTCTGGGCCCAGCAATGATAGTAACACACTTTCATCCAGAGGAAGAAGGATCCCACTTTAATATTTTGGATAAGGACAGGAAGGAAATTATGTTCTCCATTAAATCACAGTCTCCAGAGGGGAGAGAGCAGACCCTTCACCTGAAGAGTTGGGGTGCTGGGAAATGTGGGGTTCAGGCCAATGAAGTGGGCAGTGATGTTTCCCTCTTTCTTTGCATCCATAATTGGCCACACCACCACAGAGAGCAACCTCATCTAGCTGGCACCATGGCTGCATCCAAGATAAGATCCCTCAGGGACCCCAACTTCCTACCGTGAAGGAAGTGTTTTGTCTTCCACTTGAGCTAACACTTTGCTTATAGAACATGAAGCTGATGGCTTCCTACAGTAACCAGTGTTTTTTTTAACACCTTAAAGGCTAAGTCCAGAATTCCCTGGACAAGGTGCTGCTTGGAAGTGATTTCTCTTCCCTATGCTTGGTACTGCCCTGAGTTTCGAATTACTTCTGTTTAAACTGGGATGCACTAATTGCACAGAAATTGGGTGTTTCTCCCTCCTCTTTCTCTTCCCTCCTTTCCTTCCCTCCTTCCCTCTTTCCTTCCTTCCTCCCTTCCTTCCTTTCTTCCTTCCTTCCTTCCTTCCTTCCTTCCTTCCTTCCTTCCTTCCTTCCTTCCTATTTAAAGTCTTCAGCTTCTGTGGGAAAGGCTAGGATCCCAATGTGGTTGAGGGCCAGAAAAACCTCTCCATCTGCATGCCAAAGAAAAAAGTCCAGGCCCTCACAGGAAACAATGGGGAGCAGAAGCCTTTGCTTCCCATGGTAGGTAGAGGACTGAGATTAGCTGACCCTTAAAGACAAGAATGCTGCAAGATGAAAAGCAGAGGAAAAAAAAAAGTTTTGGTAGTAAGACCTGCCATGTGCAGCTGGCTATGTGGTCCCATGTGGAAGATAAGGCTATGCTAGCTTCAGTAACAGGTAGCATGCATTGCCCCTAGAGACCAGCACACTGGGCAGCCAGGCAGCAAATGGACCTATGAGGTTGCTATGGAAACCTGATGAAAAGCCTTTCCTTTAAGCTGTAGAAGCAGACGATACATTATCTGAATGATGCAGGAAAACTCTGCTGGCCCACGCAAGGGGGTTAGACACAGGAGACTTAGGGCCCACCTCAGAAATGAACTTCCCTCTCCCCTAGAAGCTCATGGTGCTGTTGAGAACTTGGCAGCTCACAGGACAGGGAAAGTGAAGACTCTACCCTCAGAGAGGTGGTGTAAGTGGCCAAACTGCACAAGAAATGACGTTTAGTGAAGGCAGCCCCTGCCTGGTGTGAGATGGCAGGAGGCAAACTCTGGTTTGAAGTGGTACGGGTCGGGCCACTGTAATGCTAGTTCATCAAGTATGCAGAGAAACCTCAACCCAGCAGCAAGAGGAAGGGCCACTTTACCCTCAGGCCTGTCCACACTGCATGGTTTGAGGACATGGGTGATGGAGCTGTCTCCCTTAACTGACTGAGCCCACCAAGGCATGGTGCAAACATGTCACTGAACCCAAGTTCCGTTTCTTGCCCTCTGGGCTAGCAGACCTGTGGGCTAGTAGAGTTGTGGTCTTTGTTTCCTGACCCAGTATCCAGTCTGGCCTCCGGAAGCCTGGAAGCCTGTTCAGAATGGAATTTGCTTTTATGCCTCTTACAGAGAACCGTGGGAAAAATTGTGCAGGGGGCAGTGTGGTAGCATGTCTGAATAATCAGGTCTGGGAACACATTACTCCTCATTCAGGCTGTTTTAAAGGAGCCTGACTACGCTGCATGGAGGCAATGCCTTTGCCTGTTCCTCACTTGAGAGCAAATCACAGCTGCCCACTCATCCTTGTTCCTTCCTTCTCTCAAGGCACATAGCATGGATGGATTACAACATATCATGGCAGACATAAAGCCTGATGCATCCTCAATCCAAAGTCTGGGGGATTTAATAATAACCTGGGGGATTTTTGTGCAGATTTGATACTTTTAGAACTTTAGAGACAGCTCAGAGTAAAGACAGAATTTCTCTAATGCCTGTGGAAACAGCTGTGACCCACGGCAGAGGGAATTAGGTACAGATGATTTTAGCTTCAGCTGTATTGTTTACTCATTATTTGCAGAACATGATGGTTTTAATATCTGTTCTGAGTAGTGTGGACATTTTCTCAAATGCAGGAGCATGTATTAATTTTGCTCACATCTTAAATTGGAAAGTTGTCAAATCAGGAGGAGAAAAACAAATGACACTTTTAATTATGGCTCTTTTAGAGTATCAGCTAGAAATAATATCTGGTGAATTATAACAGAAACCTCTGTGAAGAGGCTGAACCAAATAGGCGGTGTACTTCTGTAAGGGCTTCTGTAAGGGCTCTTGGGCTTTACCTCTCAGCAAAGACTTGTATACTGAATTATCCTGCTGTCCAAAGAAACGGGCAAGGACAATGGAAGTGGGAAACAGAAACTTGGATGTGCAAGGCCAGACTGTACTTTGATTTCCCAGGAGCATCAATGGGAAGAGGCTGCTTTCCCAAGCAGAGGTGAGAGCTATGCCAGCAGTCAGACAAGGTGGGCTCTCTCAAGACAGGGGAAGAATCTGAGATTTTATTCCCAGTGTTACTGTAAGGCTTTATGCTGTTTAGAGTGGGACTGGAGGAGTCAGATTTGCCTGTCTACAGCATGGATCTGGCTGATTGTTGTTTAAATAAGAACTGTTCCCCCAGAGTCTCAGCCTTTGAACATTTGTTCCCTAGCTGGTGCTGCTGATTACAGAAGTTTGGGAGGTGTGGCCTGATAGAAGAGAGTATGCTGTTGGGATGGGCAGGGTTTGAGAGTAAAAAGTTTCCCACTTCACACTCTATGCTTGCAGTTTAAAGGTGTGAGCTCTCAGACTCCTGCTTACTGTCATGCCTCCCTGCCACAATGGAGTCTGGAACCGCCGTAAACTCAAATAAACCTTTCCTTCTAGAAAGTGCTGTGGCCATCGTATAGCATAGCAATGGAAAACTAACTAATACACTACCATATTGAGATAAAGCACAGAGTTCCAGGAAGCTCCTAGCAGGTGTGAGACAAAAGGAAGTCCTGCCCTTTTCTCAGCGTTCTCTAGGATCTTGAGAGACAACACTGTTAGGAAAGGCTGCTCAACCACAGAAAAGCACAGCAAATTATTACATCAAAGTTCCTCCAGAATGAAGACTCAGAGATCCAGAGAACATGTGGATTTTCTAATATATTTGTTAAGCTACAGCACTGAGGAATGTGTTTGGAAGGAAGGGGAGTGATCTTATGTCACAGACTCAAGGGACCAGCAGGGCCTGTCTGTTCGAATTATTTTTATTTTCCATGTGGTATTTGTCATAATTATCAATGCACAATCATTGTACAAATGGATGATTTTTATCTGTGACATTTTCCTGGTGTTCAAAGTTAAGAAGAAAACCAGAGCAGGCACAAGAGTTTCCTCCACTGCTGAGAGCCCAGGTGGGGCTCCTAGGCAGTCAACGCCAAACATTCTTTATTCTTCCTGTTCTTTCCATCTTCTTTCCCTCTGCCTGGTACCCTTCATCCTGACATGCAGGAGTACACAGCTGTTCTGATACAAGGGAGTTGGGGGAAGGATGGAGTAGAAAAGCCATTGCTGTGTGTTGCTTCCTGGGCTGGAGTTAAACCTAACATATATAAGCCTAAGATGGGCCTCTCCTCCACCAACTGCCCCCTGTACACTGGGATTTCATCCCTGCCTGCTGCTCTTCAGTTCACATTCCTGGGGGCTTCCCACTCTTAAGTCTGCTTCCTCCTGTTCTCCCCTCCATGAAGAGGAGGATACTGGAGAAAGTAACGAGAAATACTTCTCAAAGAATCATGTTTTGTTCTTTCTCCTACATTAAAGGGATAACTGCTGGAGTTGGACATGTTGAAGTTTAAGCTCCATCTGTAATCAGAGATAGCAAGATCCTTATGGCAGGCTACACTCTGCCCACTGAAGGAGACAGCAGCCTCTTTAGAGCAGGCTAAGTGCTGCAGACTGGATGAGACACTTGAATGATTCCCTTTCAAATGACAGGGGGTTTTGCACCCCGTCCTGGAAGAGCAACACCTTACTATGGGTGATGAATGAGTGTGCTTTTTCTTGTATCCTTCGCTATGTCCATACTCTTGGTTTTCACTTTTCCTGGGAAACACTAAAGAGCCTACCTAGAAGAAAGGGATTTCTTCTCTATCCCATTCAGGACCTGTCTGAGCACAAGGCCTGTGGCACTCCCTTCTGGGGGTCATTGGCCTCTGGTCTGAGAGGATAAAGGGAGCAAAAGAGACAAGCAGGGCTTAAATGGCTATGATAGAGTAACTTCCCTGGAACAGCTTCAGTGAGACAGCTCAATTTTATTCAAGGGGAATGAGAATACACAGGGTGGGGTAGTATTCAGGGCATCATCTAATAGTGTTCACAGTGTGTTCTATTTGCATTTTGGTACCATGGTCCTATCATAAGAATGGGAGCACAATATCTAATTATGACATGGGGAGCAGGGGGAGAGCATTTACAGGAATGTGTGACCAAGGTTATTCTCCAGATATGGTTAAGCATCTATGCCTAGAGATCCTCTCCAGACAAGGTCAGGCAGAGAGTGAGAGGCCTCGATGTGGGGAGGAACTCCTCCATTTTGCACAGAGCTCAGAGGGCAATCTAAACTTAATGGACTGTGACCTTAAACAGCAGGGTCCCCTAGCTGTTTAAAAGAGGAACATTGTCTATTGTTGTGTAAGTCCAGCCCAGGAAGCAACATACAGTACTGTCTTTCCTGCACCAACCCTTCCCTGACCCCACTAAATCAGAAGCGCTGTTTACTTCTGTGTGTCAAGGAACTTACATTTTCAAAGAGAAATAGTGCCAGGAACTGTGTGAGGCTCAGATGAGGAGAACATCTTGGGAGGAGGGCTTGGACCACTTGCTGCATAATCCCCAAGGATCGAAAGCTGAGAGTACACAGAAGACTGTAGGGGAAGCCTAGGATACCTATGTCGGTACTGATATTAAATTGGTCCAGTTTGAGATACTTCTAAGGAAAAAGATGGAGGAGTCAGTGTGCAGCTGACAATGTTTGAAGACCATAGGCCTGGTATGTCAATGGTTAGGCCAGCAGCATAGATGGCAAGAACATTTAATTCTAGTTTTGGAGGCATGACTGATGTGCTTCCTATCAAGCAATGATTCAGCTCTCCCATTAATAAGCAGGGTGTGATGTTGCAGAAGATGACAGCTACGTCAGGAAAAGCACATTATGCACAGCTAATGGAAGCAAGGTTGCAAAATGTTCTTCATTAAAATATTACCTCCCCTTTTAAGAATAAAAGGATGGTCAAATGATGTAGTGATCAATAAAAATTGATTTGGCTTTTGAAAAAAAACCTCAATATTTATATAATTTCTCTCGTGGGAATTTTCTTACAGCAAATGTGGATGTGTAAATAGTAGAATGTCTTCAAGTTTAGTTATCTGTTTGCCCAAGGGCAAAGACATGGCTGGTGTGGTGTAGACAAGATGTCATTTAAATGTGTGTTGCTTTGTCCTTTTGCATAGTTACCCATCCTACCAAGAGTGGCCAGCATCCTAGCTGGGGTCCCAAGACCAGGCGATGCTCAGCATTAACTAGATCTCCTTTATCAGCATGTGCCTCCTTTGGTGTCTGGTCCTGAGATTTCCTGGCTGCATGTTTTTCATCTCACTTCATTTCTACTGGGGTATCATAATTTGTCTCACAACTGCCCTATCGTATGCTACAAGTATCCTTTGTGTGTTTGTGCTTCTATACTGTAGGTTTTCTATATAGTACCTGTTGGGCATGAAACATGTTCCCCCTAATTATTCCTCAGACATATCAAACAGGGAGAAACAGAGAGACAGGAACCACATGGTGAGTGATGAGAATGAATTTAATATAGGGAGCTACTGACGGAAGTTGGAGGCCCTGATACCAGCTACAACACTGAAGAAAACAGATGGTGTGCATCTATGGGATAACCCCAGATCCAGTAGACAGAGGAGGACAGCCTTCTGCAGACTGAAGTGGTTCTGTTAAAGAAGCTGACAACCAATGGAGTAAAATAATCTAGACTTTTATTAACATCTCAATGAAATAAAGTAGGTTGAAACCAAGGAATCCATTTCCTTCCAGCACATCACTTACTTACCCACATCAAGCTCCTCTTTCTTCCCTTTCCCATTTTTTATTTTCCTACATTCCCTCTTTCTTGATTCCATCTCCCTCCCTCAGCCTGCAGAATTCTGGGGTTACAGTGAATAGTTGGTGTAAATGCTCTTTGTAGGCGGCGTAGAAATAAGCACCAGGGGAACCAGAAATGTTAGCACACAGGGTTGTTTAAAGGAAGGGAAGCAAGATCTGTTGCTGAATCAGAAGGCTAGGAGCTAAAGTGGTTAATGATTTGGTGATCTGGTGACTTCACAGAGACCATACAAGATTATCCCCTAGACCGTTATCATGAGCTTGTTTTTCTCAATCTACAGAATAGACCTGTATGGAAGGTGTCACATGTAGCAAAGCTATAGAACCCATCTTTACAGAAGATGCCACATGCGCTTTACAAAAGTTTCGATTAATTATCATAAGGGAAGTTTTCACCAAATTATGCAGTGCTTAAATACATTTAAAATAGAGTACTGTGGGGTCAGACTCCTGACATTTGAACCAACACAGTAAGTACCCAAACTACACAGCACTGAACCACACGACTTTTTGTCTCCCACAGATGGTTACTTTGCTAGCTATGGTGGTCACAGAGACCCCCATCGCACCTCAACAAAATTTCAACAATGAATTTCTCAGCTACCGTGTTCTGTTAAATTTTCTTGATTGGCTTTTGACATCCACAAGCAGTGATGCAAAGCCAACTCTCTGGCCTTTTATCCCACCTTGACATCAGAAATACAGATGCTACCCCTCTTGATCAGGAGATAATTCTAGAAGCTGGAACCATATTTCTCTCTTCTTATCACAATTTGAAAAATATTCAAATATCAGGCTCTTAATAAGTCGTGACAGACAGAAATAAGAGGCGGTTGCAGAGTTTCCTCTGTGTTTATGACAGGTTGATGTTAGTGAGGGCTCAGCAGGAGACTTCTGAGATGTCTATTACACTATAATGCAATCCTTAGGGTTATAAACGGCAGTAATTATCCTGACAGATGCTTTTTAACAATGCATTTTCTGTTCCTCGGAAATTTAACTAGATCTTGATGCAAAAAATAAAATAAATAAATAATGGAACCGTGTCTTATTTTGTACAAATGTTTTTTCACAGAAAATTTCTTCATGGACATTTTCCTTCAAACTATTTGACTTACTCAGTAATCGATTTTATGAGTAATTCCCTTGTTTGTTACGGTGTTCACATGAGACTTTTAAGAGCTTGAGACTGAAAGTCATTAACATCAATCTAATAAAACAGCTGGCAAATTTAGAGACATTACACTTTTAGCATGTTTTCTCTAAATTGCAATCAAAGTAGGAAGTTTTTAGTGCCCAGTGATCAATAAGGTAAGGCTTTCATTTACATCACCACACTCTAAGCCATAACCTACCACTTTCACCTCAGAACTCTCACCAACTGCTTTGTTAGTCTGGAAAAGAAAAGGAACACCTCATCACTTAAAGGGGTTGTGCCAGGAGGATGGCTCAGTGGGTAAGAGAGCTTGCTGGGAGAGAAAGAAGACCTGAGTTATAATCCCAGTACCCAGGTAAAATTTAGGCACAAGTGCCTGTAGCCTCAGTGATGTAGGCATACACAAAGACCAGTCCTGGGAGGAGCTCAGTGGCCAGCAAGCCTAACTGAAAAAGCGGGAGTCAGGGTCAGTGAGAGACCCAGTCTGAAGGAATTAAGGAAGAGAGCCAGAGATGAAGATAGCTGATGTCTTCCTCTGGCCTAAAGTCCATACACCTGTACAAGCATGTACATCTACCTGGGTACTCCAAAGTGGAAGAGGAAAGAGGCAGACAAGGAGAGGGCTACTACCATTGCTTTTGGCTAAACAATCTGAAGTTTTAAAATTGTAGCAGAATGTAAGTAAACTCATCTATGGGGAATAACAGAAAGTAGCAAAAGAGAAGCACTTGCTATGTTGTGTGCATTTTTCTCACCTTATTTACATATCTTTCCAGTGCATCCATCTGCCTCTCTGTAACAGGTGAACGGGGGGTGGTGAGCAGAAAGGGAGAACTTCACACCCTATGTTTGGACCTTTTCAGCACCTGCTTTCCTCATCCACTTTCCAGCAGTACTGGCTGTTATTTAAGTGCGACAATTTGTAAGTTGGGTTTTAGCAGAGACTTTCTTGTGGCAAATTCTCTGCCCTTCCCCCAAGCTTAACATGATTGTTTTTTCTTCATTTTAGCAGCATTTTCAGGGGTCCAGGCCTCTCTGTTGGCTTATCTTTTCTTTTAGCATGTGAAATTGTCATCTGTCATTTCTCCTGAAACCTCCTCATCAACCTCTCAACTTCTGGTCATGCAATAATTTTTTTTTCTCTCTGTTCTTTGTCTTTAGTTGTCTTTGTGCCTCTAAGTGCCCTAATTTAAAGCTGAAAGAACTGGGGGTTTTCTTGTGCTCCACTTGATGCTTGCCTCGTCCAGCACCTCACATGGATTAAGCATATTGCTCAGATATGGGTGTATAGACTAACAATGTCACCACTCCATGATATAAGTTAAGGGGAAGGATTTTTATTGTGGATATGAGAGAACAGTCGGAGACATACTGCAGTGTTCAGAACAGAGAGAAAGAAGTAGGCTGGGCATGGCCAGTAGACTGGACATGAACAGTGCTATCTGCAAGAGAGAGGAGAAGAGCAAGGGAAAGAGGATAGAGAAAACATACATACATACATACAAAAATACATACATACAAACATATATACATACAGAGAGAGAGAGAGAGAAAGGAAGAATGTAGAGTGCACATAGTGAGAATAGAAGGGTTTTAAGGAGAATGAGTAGCTGTGGGAAGAGGGAAAGAGAAGGCTGTAAGCTGGAGGGAGGTTAAGGCAGAGGAGGTCAGAAGGGCTGGGATTCTGGCATGGACTTTGAAATATGTAAGATGCTCGGGATACTGAGGTAGCCCAGAGGCCAGCATTAGCTTTGATATGCTAACAGGCACCCCAGGCAGCCATGGGTCCCTTCTGCCAGAGGTCATGGAAATGACTACTTTAGTAGATGTGATCCAGTTTCACAAGTTCCTAAGGAATGCTAGCCTGACCACCAGAGATAACCTCCTACAGTTCTGGTTGAGCTCACTTCTAGGTATTTAAACTTGCTTTGGGTGTTTGGAGAATTGGAGTCTCCTTTGGACCTAACAATGGGTACAGTATTTCTCAAATGTGCACCCAGTATTCTCTGTCCAACTTTTGGGAACTGGCTTTTGACATTGTTCCCCAGTCATAGTTTGGCTATTTCAACCTTGTCTTTTTTTTCTTTGCACTTCTTTCTGGATAATTTTTACTGAACTCATTCCAGGTTTACTATACAGACATTTAACATTCATTTTCAGGGTTCCTAATGTGAGGTTTTGTTGTTGTTGTTGTTTTAAGTGTGTGTCTTTAAGTAATGGGATTCACCCTCCCCCCGGCCTAGCTCTTAGTTTTCTTCATTCTTCTCATCCTCACATTCAGTTGCACAGACATTAACCTTTTCCAGTCAATTGATGAATTTAGGATCTTCCTTTAAAGCCCACACTGGCTGGTATCCATAGATGGGTTACTACAGGCTTGTCCCCCTTTTCTTCTCTATTTCTTTACCTCTTTAATTTCTCCTGTCATTCCTTTGGTTCTTTAGATAGTGTGGGAAAGTTCTGATGCATTGTGGGACTGATACAGAGAGAGGAGCGAAGACAAGCCCATGTTGTTGTGATTTGCATTTTGTTTCTCTAACTGTGTGACTTCTTTCTTGCCCTTTCTACTGACTCAGTATGGAGGTTAGTACCTGTCAGTCACTCCACACCTGCCTATAGATCTAATAGGATTGGACTTGAGTGTGTGCTATTTCTTCGAATGTCAACACTTCTTCCAGGAGGGAAGAAACAAGCTGCAAAGACCCAGGAAGCTCAGAGATCAGTAAAACTCAACAGGCTCTCCCCAAGGTTGCAGAAGCAGTAAGCTACTGGGAGGAACACAAGACTCCTTGCTGAATCATTGTCCAAATTTGCTATGCAAGTTTGACAGGTCACTGCTGGGGTCCAGACTGAGCATCATTCATGCCAGTGTAGGGATTTTGGATGACATGTCTGTCAGAGTCACCCTTAGTTCTATAAGTAACCCCTCACCCAAGCTCCTGATAAATTCATATAAAGATAGATGTCAATAGAACAGTTTTTTTAGTTTAATGTCTAGCCCTATCTAGGATTAACAGAAGTTTGTTCACATCTTCCTAGGAAGAGCTTCACCTTGCTTTATTTGGTATGCCCCAGCCTCGGACAATAACCAGCTGTCAAGTGTCCAGTCTCTGAGACTATATCTCAAGCCCTAAAAGGCAAGAAGAATTGTCCAATCTCATGGTCCATGAAGCCCTGTCCAGTGAAGGCATCCTGTAAGATCTGCTGCCTACATGAACTGTTATCAGTGAATTTACCCATCATTTTAGGGACACACACATACACAGACACACACATAAACACATGAAAAGACATACACACACCGTGTTAAAACTTAGCTCCATGTATTTCTGACTCCTCAAATAGACATGTAGTAAATCAAGATTCAAATTAACATTTATCACATAGAATTACTTTTTAAAAGAAGCTTTGCCAAATGTCATTGCATTAAATTGTAATTTCCCCAAACGTCAGGTGTAAATCAGTGTGATCTCTACTGTGCTGAATTTGATGTCATTTCTGAGACATTTGAATTTTCTTACAAAAAAAATCAAATACATGGGATTGGTTCATTTTCTCTTTTTACTCAGGCAGATGCATTTTCAAGATACATAATCATGAGTAAAATCAAACCCAAAATCTTCAGCAACATGCAGTAGAGTTAACTTCTTTCTTCTTTAATACCCAATAAATAGCTTAGCAAATGCTAGCAGTTAGTTATTCATTCAGCTTCAGATTTTAATGCTCTTTGGGTGACAAGCATGAACTGTTAGAAGTTTCTAAGTTGATAGTGCAAATAAAAATTTATTTGAAGGGAATATGTCAATGAAACATTCTACTTAGCATGTTATCAAAATTGGTACATGTCTTACTGTCCATCAGTAACACTGGTTTCAGGACATACACCCCCAAGAGATACTTGAATCTACAGATGCTTCTATAGAACATATTTAGTAGGTCAGCTGTATGTAGCCCTACTATGTATTTTAAATTACTGTAGATAACTTATAGGGATGAATATGCTATCATTGCTGTGTGAATACTTATAAGATTTTTTAAAATAAGGCCAAGAATATAAGCTTGTTACAGACATAATTTCGTTTTTCTGCATGTTCTCAATCCATAGCTTATGGATTCTAAGGATGTAGGACCTGCAGAGGTAGAATGCTGACTGCCGTTTGCATTTGGATTTAGTGTGCAATGGAGGTCAAAAAAGCAAGAGAAAGACAAACCACAGTGCAACTGGCAATCCTGGAGACTGTCATCCAGGTGAGGAGGCAACTGAAGTTCCTCCTCTCTTCTGTAGCACCTGAGGTCTTTCTTTGCATTTAGGCACAGATTCTTAGAGGGGATATTTTCCTGTATTTTCTGTCCATTTTGCCCGTGGTATTGCAATACATGAATGCTTTATCTTTCTGATCACTGAGTTCTTGCCACCAAGAACAAGTCTTGGCCCCACAGACACAACATACAAGCTTCTGACTGAAAATGCAAATGAATGGAGATCACTAAACAAGGCAAAGAAATTATTGATTTAGAAAAAAAAATTAGAGGAGGACTGAGTGTTGTCCTTTTCCTACTTGATAAGTTCACAGATGTGGCTTACCTGCCTTAAACCAGAGGGAGCTCTGTCAGAGAGTGCATAGCAGAAAGGAAGCTGAACACAGAAAGCAAAGCTGGAAGCAGGAGCTCCACTAAGACATTTGAGACAGAGAGCCTCATGTTTTGAATAGTCAGGGACCAGGAACAGCTCTCTTCAACAATGCAGCAGCCCAGACCAGCACATGAGGCAACTTGCAAATGCAAAAATGCCCAAGTGAGCATGTATGTGAGAAAGGAAGCAGAGGAGGTAGTATGATAAGGAACACAAGGTACGTAGAGCTTAGACAGCAGCAGAGTACCATCCTTTCTGTGGTTTTCTTATCCATTCACCCGTATCTCCTCCTGGCACATCTGTGTTTCCAAAGAAAGGCAGAGTAAGAGTAGAAACAAGGATAAACTGACTTGACTTAATGGTTTCATTGCTGAGAACACAGAGCAGACAACAGGTCCAAGAGAAGAAACACCAGACTCTGCACTAAGTGGAGCCATGTGGAAGGTATGTGTGGTCTCCTACAAAGAGAAGCTGCTCTTGGCTAGCCTATGAATACTGTTGCCATCCTCTGCCCTCTCAGAACACTGTGGAAGAGACACAAAAGCCTTGATAACCAAGGCTTTTCCTTTCTGACCTCTTGTCAAGTGGCTGCTGGCCCTGGCGAAGGAGCACTTGGTCTTTGTCCTTTCTTCCAAGGTGAACCTTTGGAAGGGACTGATAGATCAGAGGGACTTGCACCTCTCTTGGATTTCATTGGTCCCTATTCTCAGGGTCCTCAGGTACAATTTGAGCTCTTGATGCTCTGTTCCAGCAGGAAACTGCTTTCACTGGATTTTCTTTCCTCATAAGACCTGAGTGATTGAATAATGTCACTGATGAACACTTTCCCAACCCCATGGTTTGATAGTTTTAGTAAACAGCACCTTTACTGATCTGACGGGAATTTTCAGAGCTGTGTAATTATCATAATCCAGGCCTGGGACATTTTCCATTTCTATTAATAGTTGTACATTCTGCCCATACATCTTGTCTGCTCCTATTGTCAGTTAGCTGGCTGGGATCCAATGCTACCCAGATGATATTGACAGCAGGTGGAGGTCAACCTTCTCTAGTATTGATGAAGATGAACAGTGGATGAGAAAAGCCCACATGAGAAAAGCTCTTTTGTTTTAGTTCATTTGAGCTGCTGTGATAAAATGCCTTCACGAAAAGCAGCTCAGGGAAGAAAGGACTTATTTTAGCTCACAATTCCAGGTTATGGCCCGTCAATGTGGGGAAGCCAATGTAACTGAAAACTGAACTAACTGGTCGGGTCACTCCCATAGAGAGTGAAGAGAGAAACAGATTCAAGCCTTCTTGGTGCTTTGCTAGCTTTCTCTATTCTTTGCACATACTCTTATTAATTTTTTGAGATAATGCAACATGTTTCAATCCTATTCACTTCCAATTTCTCCCTCTAACTCCTCCCAGACCCTCTTCCCGAGCTCTCGATCTTGCCTTTTAATTTTTTTTATTTAAATGACGTACTTAATAACGCGTTGACTCTGATTTATGCTATTATATGGTCCTAGTTGTGAGACTATCCACTGGAATGTGGTCAACCCATCAAGAGCTACACCCTTGTGGAAAACTGTCTTCTCTTCCCCCAGAAGCCACCAACCATCACTAACTCCTAGTTACTGGTTGAAGCTCACGAATCCGTTTCCCCTCCATGCAGGAATGTTGATTGCCTTGATCCCCTAGAAGTCTCATGCAGGCAATCACAGCTACAGTTGAGTTCATGAGATAATTTTTAATCTTACACAGACTCAGGTCCCACACCAGGGAGTGGGGCCACCCACTTTCAGGCTTTGGCTTCTTACCTCATAACTAGCAATTCCCTCATAGCCTTACCACAGACCAAGCTGACTTAGATAATCTCTTGTTGAGACTCTCTTTCCAGGTTACTTTAGGTTCTGTCAAGCTGACGGCATAAACCATACCTTTCATTGACATTTAATGATTTAGTGGTAGGGAACAGCACAGGGGAGTGTGTCCTGCCCGAGTCACCAAGTCACCCTTGCTGATATAGATAAGAAAAAGAGGAGGGTGGGACAGGAAAGCATGCAAAAGCCACTACACAGGCCTGTATGCAAACAAAAAGCCATGCACTAATCACAGGCCTTCTATTGGGCCACCAAGGGGATAAGCAGCTTGAGTGGCATGGCTGTTGAGTTCAGAGAGGCTGTTATAGCAAGGAGTCCACCGTAAGCTCTTTGAACATGCTGGGATGTTGCCCTCTGAAGCCTGAGTATGCTTTGGCATCAAGGAAACATAGTTGGGACTTCCCAAAGGTGTCTGTGGAGCATCCAGAGCAACAGGGCTGCATGAGAGTAGTTCATCCCCCCATAAAGGAAGGACAGCTTGGGCTTAGTTATCTGCTCAAAACATCCACGATGTCTGAAAAAGGCTGACAGCTGTGCAATATAGAATCATTTTTTCCTCCGACTTCCAACACTTAGCCTATTTAAAGGAAAAAAAAAACATTAAAAAGTTGCTCATATTAAAGGTCTGGTAATAATGTTAACAGTGTTTAAATACTATTTATCAGTTCTCTGCTAGTAGCCAAATCCTAGGGTCAGAGCTGAAGCCATTTGATCTGTTATAGCTCAAGGCCTGACAATGGGCAATTTGGTTTGTATCCGTCTAGAAATGAGAGCCCCCCTCTCATCTTTTTTTCCTTTGTAGAACTTTTTTGTTAATTTTGCATGCCTACTTAAATTATTAATTTAAATGACATGTCTTCTATGAAGATTTAAAAACATATATATATTCCCTTTAGACCTGGAGTCTTTTTAAACTGAATATTCAATTACAGAGTTGGCACTCTGTCCTTCAAACTGTGGTGTCAGTGCAGGCATCAGTAGTGAGTGACAGCTTATGCTTATCTGAGAGCCATGATAATAGGGCAGTGGGAAGGATATTGGAATTTTAAGTCCTGAACAACTATTTACATCTATTTTGTGTCCTTTAACATGATTGACAGTAATTCCATGGAAATGCTCTCTTAATTAGTGCATGGTGATGGAATAATTTATAATCTTTGTACCTGAGAAACAACAATGACCATAACTGCCCCACCATTGCTGGTCCACATTCATGATAGGATATCTGGAAGGGTGCTCATGGCACAAGAGAATTTATGGCTCCCAGGATAATCACACGCTTTCCTGTGACCCCAAATCCATTCTGTGTGACATAATTTGTGTCTTTCACACATTAGCTTTATAGACTTTTAAAAATAATAATTAAAGAGATACAAAAATACACAGTCCTTGTATTGAATGTGAGAACTTATCCAAAAATTCACCAAATATTTAAAATATGGAAAATGCAAGTGACTATATGACCATTGGCATGCAAGCCTTCTCAAACTTATCCAAAGAAAAGTCTTTGGCCAATGAAGACATGTGCAGTTTAGGTAAGGTATACCTTTTGAATATATCTTTTGGAAATACACATAAAAAATTTATATGATCTACAGTTTTAACCAGTTTTCTAGTTTAATTACAACTCTCCTGATGATGGTCAGCCTTCTGGTGCTTAGTCTCATGATGGTTACAGAAAGAGATGAAGAACATTACTTGTCTTTGTCTCTGTTAATTGCAAGCAAAGAGTTTCACAGTCACAGGTTGGCTGGAAACTTGATGGACACTGGTAGGATAGTGGGAAGAATAAATGACAGAACTGGCCTTAGGAAGACCTTGCATATTTATGAGAACCAGGCAGTGAATTCTGTGTAATGAGTATACATTCAGTTAGTGTTCCCTGAGGCCGTAGTCAGTATATCCTCTGTGTCCCCTGAATGTATGGTTGTAGTATGTTGTCTGTGTCCACTAAACATATGGGTATAGTCAGTGTGGTAGTGTGAATAGGTATGACTCCCATAGAGGCATGTGTTTGAATGTTTGGCCCATAGGGAGTGGCACTATTAGTAGGTGTGGCCTTGTTGGAGGACTTTGAGATCTACTATGCTCAAGCTACATCTTTGGATAAAGATGTAGAACTCTTAGTTCCTTCTCCAGCATCATGTCTACCTAGACACTCCCATGCTTCTGGCCGTGATAATAATGGACTAAACCTCTGATACTGTAAGTCAGCCCCAATTAAATGTTTTCATTTATAAGAGTGGCCATGATCATGGTGTCTCTTCACAGCAATAACATTCTGAGAGTCAGTGTGGTCAGTGTGTTCTCTGAGGGAATGAGTAGAGTCTATGTGTGTCCTGTGCCATGAGTTCATGTACAACAAGGGTATCCCCTTTATGTTCTGCAGGGACTGGTGTAGTCACGGTGTCCCCAACTGTTATCACAACATGCTGCCAACATCAGAGCCCCTGTGGCTCAAGGTGGTTCCCTGGGCCAGTTCTCTGTAACTTTTTTCCCAGCCACCTCTGTGTTTGGGGTATGTTTGCCTTCCGTATGCTGAGATCTCTTCCTTAGGTCTGAAGTTTCTTTGAGGAGGAGTACTTCACTGTTTTTATCTCTCTGCTTCTCATCTCTAGTTGCAACTAATAACTGTTAACAAGTAACATGAAGATACAAGCTTCCTGGGCATGTATCATAGATCTGTACTTTGGAATTAATTCATAATTATCATAGATTTGTGTGTGTGTGTGTGACCATGACTGTAAGTTGAAAATAAACTTTCATATCAGTCAGTGTAATAAACTCTTGCCATTTGTACTATAACGAGCCTCTCATTTAAAACATGAGGTTCTCCCAAGGCCTTGAAAATGAAATGTAAACTAGAAAGTGATTTCTCAAACTTTTAAAACTATAACAAAAGTGTTAACCTAGTTTGAGACTGAACCCTGTTTAACTAACTGAAGTTTGTCCTAGGGTGTGCCAGAACTCTTGCTCCTAGAACAAGGACAAAGAAAGGCTTTCCAAGCATCCTGATATCACCAAGCATTCTGGGTTTCCAGTTAGGGGTTTGGCACAAGGATCCATTGACAACAGTGACCTCACAGGCAACTTGCCCCAGTGCTCCAGCTAATCCATTTATCACACAAACAAAAGGTACCAGGGTCCTCTCTATCTGTCTCTGTTTGCTGGTACCTGGCACCTGCTTCTCTGAGACACGATGTCTGCTATGTGACTGAGCCCAGGATCAGAAAAAGAGTCAATCTCAAACTTCTCCAGCAATCCCAACTTTTCCTTAGCTACAGCTCCATGTCCTAAATTAATGATACTACTAATACGGGGAATTTGGGAAGGATGCCTGTGCTGACTTTAAAAATCACCATCTGGAGCCAAATCAGCACTCCAGCCAGATTTTTTAGTTGTTGTTTTCATTTTGGATTTGTATTTTCTATTTTCTCTGCAGAAGTGTAGGTTCAGAACTGCCTTGTGTCCACTGTCTCCTGGATTTTCTATTGTCTTCTTTCCAACAGCCGTCATTACAACCACTATTACAAATGAGCTTCAGGGCACAGCAGGTCAGAAGACTTGCTTTGTCAGCAGAAGTTCAAAACCCAGCACAGACATGAAAAGCTGATTGTGGCTGTACGTACACAAGCACCAGTGCTATGGAAGGCAGAGCCAAGAGGACCATGGGGCTTGCTGACTTCTGCTCTACCTCCAAGTTCAGTGAGAGACCCTGTCTCAAGGAGATAATGATAAAGAGTGATTCCCCAAGACGCTGGGCATCTTTTCACCTCAACATGCACACACATGCTCATACATGTTCATACACACACAATGAACTCTAGTAAGCTGTAGTTTGTTGTAAACTCAGGAGTATGTGTGTATACATGTGAATGTATGTACACATGCATGTGTGTTTGCATGCATTTGTATGCAAAATGCCTGTGTACTTGTGAGCACTATGTGTGCTTGTGACCATACGAATTGTATGCACATGTGTGAACAAGTAAATGCATGTATATGTGTGCATATATGTGCATGTGTTTGCACATGTATTCCTCCTCCCTCTCCCTCCCTGTCCCCACCTCTTTCTGTGTATGTGCAGTCAGTATCAAAAGCCCTCTCAGCACCCAGATGCAAAGGTCTTTCTCCCAGATCCAACTGCAGGAAATAGGGGTGCATAGAACTAGACTGTAACCAGAATACCAACGATAAAACCAACCATTTCCATTTTTCAATTCTTCTTGTCAGCATGTTGTTTTGTCTTAATAGGCAGAAAGGTATCTTTGCTGGAATCTGGGTTTTCTCTCTTAACACTAAAACAAAAGGAAAGAGGTTTCCTGGAGCAGAAAATTAAAGGAACCAGTGGTTCCAAATAGAATGTATTTCTTTTGGAAATGGGAGTTCCTTTGATTGGTGTAAGGGTGGACTACTGCTTCAAGGATGGCTACTGAGATCCAGCAGAAGGAAAATCAACATGTGTCAGGGTAGAGGGAAACAGACAGAAGATCAGCAGTGTGGCTTTGCTGGCGATAAGGATGAATTTGCTTTCTCTGCACTCAAAACAGGATTCACCAATATCCAAACTGGTGTAAGCTGCAGGAACCTAGGGGGTTTTGTAAACCAAAATCACCATGAGCTGAAAAGATGCTCAAATTTCAATGTGCCAGTTGTATATAAGGGAGTTGTCATTTGAGGCAGGTAACCAACCCTTTGTAAGGGGACGAATTAAATCATGATGATTACAACAGATTTTATATGAAAATGGTTTATTAGATGACGGTAAAAAGAGATAGAAGGGAGAGTGGGACATGATGGGGAGAAGGAAAGGGGGAGAAAAGAGAGAAAGGGGGCACCCCAATAGAAAGAGGGGAGAGGGCCAGAAGGCAAGAGGCCAAGAGCAAGAGAGACCAAGAAAGACCTAGAGAGACCGCTTGCCAGCTGGTCCCTTTAAGGGGAAGTGAACCATGCCTTCCAGGTATGGCCACCTGTCGGACTACTCAATGACATCATAGGTTACTAGACACCCCAGAAGCAGAGTTAGTTCCAAAATCCTAACATTCCTCCCTTTTTCTGTAATTAAAAATGAGGAACTTGGGCTGCTTCTCATGTAAGGTAAGTTAAAGTATATAAATTTAGGTTCATTGGAAGCAGCTCTTGGTTGTCATGCAAGGGGTTAAGAGAGAGAGAGGAATTATAGCAACAAAATGGTCAAATTATATGGTCAAGAGTCAGAGGGGAATCCTCTGCCCTGGAAAATTTAGGATAGAGGTTTGTCAGTAGAGAGTCACCAGCCATGCAAGGCAGCAGGTAGGGGCTGAGGAATGCTGGGAGAACCTGGAGCTGTTTGTCCTGGTCCTGAAGCACACTATTCCAGCCTTTTGTTAATAAGTGAATAACGGGCGTAGATTCTCTTCTGGCTACTTCCTGCTGACACTGGAGGTGCTGTAGGGAGGTCAAAAGGCTGAAATGCTGGCCAAGTCCAGGAAGAACAGGCTGCTTTGATGCTGTCCAGGGTCTGCAAGAACATCCACGGCTGGGAGGGAATGTGCAGGTCAAGCTTGTTAGAAGTCTGTGGGGTCAGACTGGAATATTTGCGGTAGCTGCTTTGGCACTGTTCTGGCTATAAGAAACATCTGTGTTTCAGTGCAGGACACTGAAATATATACATAGGCAGAAGATAAAGTTAAGTAGGTCATGGAGAAAATCCTTTAGGTATATATTTAAAACCTTTGGGAGAGCAAAGAGATGTGGAAGGTTTGGATCAAAGAGACTTGAACATGGGAACCTCCATTTACCTGGGGATCCTTCATTTACACAATACTGGCAGTAATTAAAAAGGCTTTGCTCTGGATCTGTCATTAAGGCAAGGTTTGGTTACAGAAGTATGTAAACTTAGAGGCCCTAATGCTAGTAGGCACTAGGTGTAGAAACCTGAAATTCTCCAGAAGACATCCCAGAGGAGAATCTGGAGAAACGGGTGTCTGGGCGGTTCTCATTGGGAGGCAGAGAAGCCAGTGACCTTCCAGAGGTGTCCCAAAGGCAAGGTATGTCTCAGTAGAGATGGTCCTACCTGATTCAATAGCTCGTCAGATTTTGGCCAGAGATCAGGGGCACAGCTGCCCAAGAGAACACAGTCCACCTAGCGCTAGGATTTTCCTGTGTGAGCGTGAGGGTGGGGAGAAGGGACCGTGCGCGTGGGAGGTTCTCCCAAGGGAAAGGACACCCTAAATGGAGGTCAGCAGAGAGAGTCAACCGTAGCCGGTGAAGACTATGATTGAAGAGGATCCCTCCATCTCAAAAGATAGTAGGAAGTTCCTGAACACTGAACAGTCAAGCTTCCCCTCCCAAGAGAGGCGTTTTTATGCTGACAAATGAGGTGAACTCACCAATCTAGTGGCTGGCCAATGAGGAGAACTCACCAATCCAGCTGGTGTTGCATGCAGCAGATAGCAATCTGGTAGCCAGTAAGTGGAAGTCCCAAAACCAGGGAAAGGGGAGAAATCCCACCTTCTGAGATAGGCAATAAGTGCAGTACTTATCTGGAGCCCAATTAACCTGAGTGGTGGATTCAGGTAGATTTTCTGCAGCTTAAAGAATTACTTTTAAGTTTTATGAAGGAGATAAAACTTTAAACATGTTAGCATCACAATTGTAATCTGCACTGAAATATACATTGTAGAAAAGGCAGTAGACCTACACATTTGTGTTAAGAGTATAAGCATTCTTTAAGATGAGCTCTGAAAAGGCCTTTTGTGAAGTAGAAGGAGAAGCTCACTTGATCTTAACTTTTCCTAACAGTACTAAAAGGCTTAAAATCTTGAGCTTGGAACCATGATAATGCGTGGTTTAATGGAATGTTTTTGTATTAGATTCAGCTTAATAAATCAGAGCTCTATTGATAAAGGTCAAAGCTCTGGACAGACAATACAACAGTAGCATAGCAACAGGAGGAACTAGTAAGCAGATTTACCTGTTTAGATATCTTAAATCACCTTAGAACTTACAACCTTTATAATTTATATTTACCAATCTTAAAACATTTTTTAGACATTTAAACATTTATAACTTGTATTTGCCAACCTTAAGATGGTTCCTTAGACTTTCAATTATGCGTAACTTACGTTTATCAATCTTAAGGCATTTTCTTAGACTCTCAAGCGTGTATAACTGGTGTTCACCAATCTTAAGGCACTTTTTTTAGACTCTCAAACAATATTTTTTTGAAGGGGGGCCTTTGTATCTAGTTATTTACCATGAGACATAGGTGAGACTGCTATGAACATTTATTGTCCTTTAGCTAAATAAAGAGATGGTAAAATGTTATATTTAGGCCTGTTTCTTGAGTCTGGCAACAAGGCATATTGTGTCTAGGTGTGACAATAGCAGCTCTGACTTAGGCTTAAGGCCTGGTCTCTTCCATATGAAGAGAACTGAGAAGGCATCTGAAGGCTCCCAAGACAGAGGTTGGCAACATGTCCGTGGGACCCCAATGTGAGGCCAAAATAGACCTGCAGTGTTACCCTGGGCTGGGCAAGGGTGGTAGAGATCGCTGAATCAAGGAACCATTTATTTGTCTTCTGCCAGGCCAAGGAGCTGGAAGGCTGGAAGTGTCTATGGCGCTTGTGCTGGTTGAACCTCCATGGCTGGGCACAGAGGACAAGCTTTTTTGGGAGCATTTGACTTCCAGAGGCCAGTCTGCCAGCAGGTGGCTATGGCTTGTTGAGGCAGCAGTGGGACCAGTGTCCCCTTTGGCTGCATTTGAAACAGTCACCTGGCAGAACTGACTTTTGCCCGGCGGGATGGGGCACTGCAGACCTCTTTTGTGCGGGAATACCAGCAGCCTCAGAGCAGCAGCCAAGGTATAGAGCATAGCTTTTGCTCTGGCTGTGCCTGTTGGGAAGGCTCTTATTTTATTTTTACCAACTCCTGTATGGTGACTCAATGACCATTGCCAACTGTTTATTAAAGATTGTAGTGAGACCATGTTTGCATCTATAGGACTATAAATATATATTTGGACGTCTATGAGATGACTATTAAGTTTATAGCTTATAAAAGTCTAAGGCTATACTATAGATTAATAATAATACAATTTTTAGAAAATAAGACCAAGCATATTTTAACCTTTTGATAGTAGAGATACAACAGAATGACCGTTTTAACATAGATAACTCTAAAATTAATAGATCTTAATTTAGAATATTGGTAAAAGGCTGTATGTGGTAACCCAAGTTATGAGTTTTAAAACCAACAATTCAGTAGAACAGTATAAAGCAATTTTAAAATTACATTTGAATTTATTATACCAAATCCATTAGCCAGAAAACCTAGTGGTGAATTCCGATCATAGGTAGCACAAGGCAGGAGAAACAGCAGCAGCATTTATTAATTTAGGAATTGAAAAAGACATAAGCAGTTAGACGTACATTTTAAACCAACTTAATTTGAACAGATACTTATAACTTTGAACTTTTAGCATTATATAAAATTTATTTTGAAACAGGGTTGATTTATAGATAGTAAAACATAACTGTGAATTTTTATAAAAGTCCATACCAATTTAAAATGAGGCTCGTTGTTGTGTTAGTCTAAAAGATAAAATAAACAGTTATGATTAAGGAAGTCTTGCAAATGTAAACCCGATGAGAAAATTATATAAATCATTATATTAAGAATTTAAAGCAATATGTATATATATTTAAGAGCAGAGTGTACAGAAATCAGGAAGAAAAAAAACATTTTTTTTTAAGCATGAAAATAACACCTTAGAGTAGTCAGAATTTTGAAAGACGCCGGAGTGGGGATGGGGTGAACACGTGAGGCGGCTTGGAGTTCTACAGGGGTGAGGGAGGGGCAGGTGCAAATCTTAAAATCTCTCTCAGGCAGCTGTGCAAATCTGTGTACAAGGTTCCCAGCGATTTCTTAAGTGGCGTGCCAAGCAGATTTTTCACGCCATTTGGTTCCCTGGAGTTTGGGGCATTGGCGGGTAGCTGCTGAGGGCAGGCCGCCGCCGCCGCTGCTGCTACCACCGCTGCCAGAGCAGGTGTGCACATCAAGGCAGTGAGCAAAGTAAAGGTTTTTAGGCTGAGGTTAGGGCGGGCCAGCAACTTTTTCAAGCCGTTTTCGGTGCCCAGGAGTTCAGAGTCTGGGACAAGTTCGAGCAGCTGGGAGCCAGGAGGCCACCTTTGCTGCTGCCACAGGCAGCGGGACAGATGTGCCGTGCACAGTAGATGGTTGGGGAAAAATAAAGATTTTTAGGCGTAGCTAGAGCAGAGAAGATCTGTTGTAGCCATCCATTTTTGTCCCAGAGGAGTTCGAAAGCGTCTGGCAAAGCCACGGGACCCATCCGAGTCACGGCACCAAATGTAAGGGGACGAATTAAATCATGATGATTACAACAGATTTTATATGAAAATGGTTTATTAGATGGAGGGGAGGGGAGGAAGAGAAGGGAGAGCAGGACATGATGGGGAGAAAGAGAGAGGGGGAAGAGAGAGAGGGGCACCCCATAGAGAAAGGGGAGAGGCCAGAAGGCAAGTGCCAAGAGCAAGAGAGACCAAGAAACCACATGTAGGCTTTTAAGGGGGAAGGTAACCACACCTTCCAGGTGTGGCCACCTGGCAGGCGACACAATGACACCATAGGTTACTAGGCAACCCAGAAGCAGGTTTGATTCCAAAATCCTAACACCCTTCCTTCCCAACTCTGAAAAGCAGGATTGAACTGCAAGATTGAAGCCACAAGCCAAGAAAGCGGATGCTTGGATTTGCCTGGCTGTGCTGTGTGCGTCATTTATTTACTTGTGCAGGATGTGACAGTCACCTTTGGGGGTGGAGTGGGGTTGTTCGTTGCTTCTCTCCCATCTCACCTGTTGAAGAAAGTCCACAGTGCTGCCCTTTCCTCAAGAAACTATGCCACTGACTCAAACATGCATTTTTCCTCTTCACCATCCTCCTCCTCACCCTCTGCTTTCTACTTTTCACCCTCTTCCTCCTCCTCACTATTCTCTTCCTCCTCACTCTTACCCTCATCCTCCCCTTCTTTCTCTTTTCTCTTCTCTTTCTCCTCAACACCTTCCTCTTCTCACCCTCCTTCTCATCTTGTTTTTGAGGTCCAAGTTTCTAGCTGTGCTCCCTACTAATCTGTTGGCTTGTTTTCTCTAGGAACCCACCCGGAAGATCAGTTAACATATTTGTCTGGCTGGACCACAGCAACTGCCTGTCTCAGAGCCAATGGCCAATCACCCAGGAGCCTACCCTCACCAGTCAACTTTCTAAGCTGGGTGGCTCTCCCAGTGGGGACCACAATTCACTCAGAATCTTTTTTGTGGTGACTCTGGTGCTGTGCACATGGTGTCTGGTGGCAGGCATAAGCAACGTCAGCCCTGCAGAGGGAGGAGACTGCACCTTCAGCGTATCACACAATATTTAGAAAACAGATTTGTTTTTCCTCTTGTGGACTTTGAAGTCAGAGTCCACAAACAAGCTGTGAACCATCCCCTGCCATCAAAAGGACTCTTCTCAGGGTAACATAGGATTGAGTGCTCCTTTACTAAAACAGCAGGCGAACCCCTGGGAAGTGCAGGGAGCAGAAAGGGTCCACCAACTCTGTGACTCCCTTTTCATCTCCGTTGGAAATCAGCTTAACTCGAAGTTTCCCCCTTTCTTCTTTCTCTCTCTCTATTTATATTTCTAAGACCCTGAGCAAAGTCTTTCATCTGAAAATGCAGAAACCAACCTCTTTAAAATGCATGGCAGATGATCTGAATATGCACTTTGGCAGATGTTCCTAAAATTCCCTCTATTCAGATCTATTTGAATTTTTCTCAAATAAGTTCAAAGAAGTTTTACAACCTACAGTTTGCTGCAGACCCTAAGACTGAGCCACAGAGTAGAAGTCTCGATTCATTAAGTGGCATGAAAGGGAGTGAGATGTTTGACTGGGAAAAGAGAGAATAATATAAAAACCATGAATCTAGTTCCGTATGAAATATCTTTGAGCTGATTGTTGATATTTGACAAGTTTGTAATTGCATAAGTATTTGTACAAAGACTGTCATTTTTGGTTTTTGATCATTCTATAGGCAGAGGACAGACAGAATTTTTAAAAAAGGAAGAAAATAAAAAGGAGGAAGAGGAGAAAGAGAATATAGAAGAAAGGGAGGAGGAGAAAGACCAAAAGGAAGAGTTGGAGGAGGGAGAAAATGGGAAGGAAGAGGAGGAAGAATATAGGAAAAACATTGGTATCAGTCTAGTTGACAACACTATCCACTGAATTCAAGGTACCATCTGTGTTTCCTCCCAACCTAGTTTACCTGTCTCCTCTCTATTAAGGTTTTGCTAATAAGGCACCAAGCATGTTCAAGGTAGAGTTCTGGGAATAATAGAAAGCAAAGTGCATTGTCTGTCAGGGAGGAGATTATTGGTCTGTCTGAGTGGAGAGGAAATGCCAAAAGTATTTTACTGAGATGAGGGAAGGGGCCAAGCCCCGGAAGCAGCTGGAAAGACTGGGAAGATGATGATTCATCTCACTGAGGTTATGTGTTCTCCTACGAGGAAGATGAAGGTAGGAGCATGGTGATGCTCCAGGGACTTTAAACTCAGACCTGTCCCAGCTATCCCAAGACACTTTCAAGGATGAGTCTGAAGCAGCCCCAGAGCCAGAGACACCTGTCCACACAGGGGATGTAAAGGTTGATGGGCCCAGAGGGTATGGTTATAGATGAGACCACTCCCTGCTTGGGTTTCAGGCTACAGCTCTAAGCAGACATGGGTCCTGCTGTAGCAGTGTTCAAAGATCCTGAGAAATAAAGCCTTCTGCTCAGTGGTTCTCAATCTATGGGTCATTACCTCTTTGGGGGTTGAACAACCCTTTCACAGGGGTGAACCTAAGACCACCGGAAAACATATATTTACATTACAGTTCATAAGCAGTAGCAAAATTACAGTTATGAAGTAGCAACAAAAATAATTTTATGATTAGGGATCACCACAGCATGAGGGAATGTGTTAAAGACTCTCAGCATTAGGACTGTTGAGAACCACTGTTTTTGCTGCTGCTCAGGGGAGGATCTATTCCTATAGGAGGAGAGTCATCTGAGAGGCCACTCAGGATCCCGAGGAGTAAGATTTCATCAGTCTGTAGCTACCGCTCAGTGGTAGATGCTTGTTGAGGAAGTGTCAGGCTTGGTTCTATCGCCAACACTGAGAAGTAATTAAAAAAAAAAAAAGAACAGATAAAAAGATTTCAATGATATAAAAATTAAGCCAGGTAGAGACTGAGTCTCTGCCTTGGTTTGGATGGTACCATGGGTCAGGGATGGGTCTGTGATTGACAGCAGAGCAGATCTGCAAGCAGACTGTTGCTTGGTATACAGAAGATGGGGCTGGGAAGAAGGAGCGGTGCCTTGGGGAGGAATCAAGGCTGTGTGAGAAGAGGTAGGTTGCCAGTGCACCTAGAGAGGTTGCACATTGTTGGCAGGAATTGACATGATGAGAACTTACATTTGCTTTTTTCCTCTTGATGGATTGTCTTAGTGCAGTGAGAATTCTGTGATTTTGGTTTCTTAAAAAACACAGAAATATTATGTTTTTGTTTCAATCCCAGGCATGGGGGTATGGAACTGCCTTAGACCTTCTGTAGCAGCTGACTATGATTTGCTTCTAGCAGAGGTGTGGTTTTGCCAATTTCTGTTGATTGTGTGACATTTGGAATTCCAGAAACTTTTCAAAAGGTACATAAATGTAAGGGCCCCAAGAGGTGGGAGTCTGGTTGTTGGCGATTTAGGGAGGTTGGTTGCAGTTTGCTAGTAGCTCTGTGGTCAAAGAAGAAACAAAAGGAAATAAATTAGATTCAGGGGTTTTCCTAATTCCTCTCTCCCCTCTATCCTTATTTCTCTCCTATCTAGTGTTGGGGGTAAAATTGGGGGATAAAGGGTATGAAGAAGAAGAATCCACAAAGTAGCAAAGACTGGCTACATCTGAGTGATAGAGACAGAGCCAGGGTGCTGGGTGATTATCTGAAGCAGAAAGCATGCGGGCATTCTGAGAGTACACAGAAGACTGCTAGAAACTGGTTATCAAACTAAAGCTGAAGGACAGGGGTCCAGACAAAGTGGTCACTTGCTGGCCCTAGCCAAGCCCTACACAAGTCTTAACAGACACCATCTCTGGGTAATTTCATCACCTTCAAGAATAAAACAATCATCTCCCAGGAAAACAAAATACACATATAAAATATAAAGACAGACATGTGCCTTGTAGCCATCTCTGGGTTGCTTCAGTCTGTGAATGTGACAGTGGTCTCATATTGATATAATGGGGCTCAAAAATGCATCTCCATGAACTAGCACAAAACTGAGATATATTCCCAAAAGTTATCAACTAGAAGGAAAAGCAAAGGCTCCTCACAGACTGTGCTTGCAATTATTAAACACCAGCAAACAAAAGCAATTGTAAGATGCCCCAGCAAATCCATACCTACTTGATAGAAGGTTGATAGAACCTTAAAACAACCCTCTGATAAAATTGGGGACATACAAACACAGTGACTTTAAAACTCCTTTTCAAAAGGAATTGATAAAAATGCTGTGATCCTACCCAATAAAAAATGTCCACATATTTACCACCAAAGGAAATAAGCAAAACTAAGGTCTGGATGAGAAAATTCAGCTCCTATGATGCTTGTAAATGAATGTGGAACATCTGTCCTAAAGCTCCAGATGAGGTGTCTAATATCAGTGATTACAGGCAATACTGTTTTGCCTTCCGTTTATAGGAGATAAATCAGAGAATGAAAAGCTGCAGTTTAATGAGGAAAGTGTATCATTGCATACATCAGACAAAAACAACATGCAAAGAACTCTTTGCATAGGTAAGTAAATGCAGAAAGTTCATTGAACCTACAGCCAAATGAAAACATTAGGGGCACCCCTTCATGCCAGCAACAATGTCCAGAAATCAGATCTACACACACAAATCAATATTTAGAAGTAAGTCCAATGAATTACCTGAAAATGTTTTATGTAGAAAACTACACAATATTTCTGAGGAAAATTTGAAAGTCTATGTGAGAAAAAAAATGCCACATTCATGGTTTAGGAGATGTGATGTTCTTAATATGTCAATCTCATTCAAATTGATACAGAGAGTGAATTTATTCCCAGAGTAAATTCCAACAGTGCTTTTTTTCCCCACAATGAGCCTGCCAAGCTGATTGTACAATTGATGAGGAAGTTCAAATGCCATAAAATAGACAAAACACTCTGGGGAAGAGAGATAGTATTTTTCTTTCTCTTCATTTATACAAGCATATTTTTTGTTATTGATATAGTTACATGAGCTTTAGTTCAAATGCCATAAAATAGACAGAATACTCCGGGGAGGTGAGAATGTTTCTTTCTCTATAGAGGTATAGTTTTTCTTTTACCGATAACAGTTACAAGAGTTTTACATACTTAATTATTTACCATACATATTTAAATTTACTCTTATGTTCATTTATTTCATTTTTCGGTGGTCAGGATACACACAATGTATGTGGAAGAAGAGTAAATCAGTGTGGTTTTGTGGTTATTTTTAATCCACCTGGACTGGAGTTCGGGTTCAACAATAGAGCCTTGACTGGGTGTTCTGCTTTCAATTCCAGATGATATCTGACCAGTGATGGTAATTTTGTATTTTATACACCCACAGCCATTCTCCTTTTCTCTCTCAATGGAGCAGTCCTTACAATATTTGGGATATTCAGCACTTCCCAATACATTTCAAATATGTATTCAAATATGGCTTTTGCCATCGTAATGAATCCTTTATGCCACACTTGGTCGAAGTTTTGGCTATATGAAGTGTGACAACAAAACCCTCACATATTTATTTCTTTTTCTTCTTTTGTAATGTCACAGATAGTGCTTATAGATATCAGCCACCTTAGGATGAATTTTTTTTTCTTTATTAAGTGAAGCGCTTTTACTTTTTCACTAAAGGAAGCACATATGTGCTTTCTCTTCGGCTATTTGATCACATATGGAATTTCTCTTGTGCTGAGATTAAAGGTCACCTGAAAAATATTACGGTAATGCCCTGGCAATCGGACAACTGACATGGCTGTGTAGCAACCCTGGAGCAACACATTTGAAAACCATGAGGGGCATGAAGACATCATAACTCACCAGGAAGGAACTGATCAGGCCAGTGTGAGGCACTATTATACTACTCAGAATGGCATGCAACTTTAATGTATAAATTGTTTATTTATAGGATGTTAGATTTAGTATTTTTTTAACAATAGTTAATCAATAATAACTAAAGTCACAGAAAACCAAAAGAAACTAGGTTATGGGAGATTATTTTAGCTATGGACTCTTACATTTAATTAACATCTTTTAAATTACCACACAGATGCACAGAGAGTTGACATAGTCAAAGATGGAATGAGGAAAGTTGAAGACAAGCATGAGAAAGTTTCTAGTCTGACTAAAGCAGAGAAATGAGACATCAGTTATATCTAGGGAGCATGTGAACATGTGAGCAGAGTTTTAGAAGCAAAGAAAATTATGGCAGGGCATATTAACCAAACGATTTTAAAGAAATAACTATTAGTTGGTAAGTTTCAAAAGTAAAATTTATCAAGCCATACATGAGGGGAAAAATTGAAACCCTAAACTAGTACAAAAACAATTATAGCCAGAGCATATGATGGAGAGAATTTAACAGTCAACAGGGAACTGTGGGTTGAGTTAAATGGAGAACCATAAACAAAGTTCCAAGGAGAGACATACCATCCAAGGTCAGAAAACAACAATGTGGAGGCAACCGGTGTCTTGGGCAGCAGGCACTCTACTCCAGTTGTTCCCAATCTGTCTACTGATTAAATGTCATCCTCAAAGATTAAAATATTTTGTTTAAAAATAAAAACAACTGATGCCCACAGTTTATATCTTTCATTCATTCAGCGAATCAAAGCCCCTTTATGTTCATTATAACATTAAAAGAAAAAATATTAAAAAAAGCAAGACTGACACTACACAATTTCAAAAATAAAATCAATCTCTAGTAATCAAGTAATGAGTAATTATTATTGGGAATATTCAGTGGATCAATGGGAGAGACAAGGGATCAAAGCCACAACATTTGAGCAAAGGTAGTACAAAGAGAATGGATCTCTCTCTCATGCTCTCTCTCTGTCTATTTTAGACAGGGCTTCTCTGTGTAGCCTTGGCTTTTCCTGGACTCACTTTTTAGATAAGGCTGGCCTTATACTCACAGAAATCCACCTGCCTCTCCCTCTCTGAGTGCTTGGATTAAAGGCTTGAGCCACCAGGCCTGGCTGAGAATAGATCTTTTTTCAACAAAAGATGCTGGGATAGCAAGATCCTTTCCCCATTCCCATTCCCACCCCTTCCCACAGAATCCAGACACAGACTCTTCAACTTTCACAACTAATTTTCTAAAAAGCAATCATACATCTTAACATAAAATGGGGAACTCTGGAGGTATAGAAAGAAACAATGGAAAAAAATCTGCATGAAGAACAATGCAACAATGAACTGGTTGGATGTTACCACACTGAAGATGTCTAGAAGTGAGTGAACAGATGAGTGAGATTTTATGCAAATTGAAATATTCTATTTTGTAAAATTTAGTCAAGGAAATGAAAAGGAAGCCACAGACTGAGAGAGAAAACGTTTGCAGATGGCATACTGGATCAGATGACAATTAAAGTACACAAAATGTCCTTTAAATTTCAGAGTTCAAAAAGTAGCAGCTTTAGTTAAAAGTGAGGGAAGGATTTCAACAGACACTTCACCTCAGAAGATGTTCAGATGTTATAAAGGCAGATATGGGTAACTGCTTTGCATCTTAAGCCACTGGGCAACTACAAAGTAAAACAAGGAGATAGTATATATGCATGCGTTGTCCAGGTTGAGGAACCATGGAAGCCAGTGGAGACAATGGAGCTGTGGAAACCCACATGGGTGCATCAGCTGTGTAAGACATGAGACTCTACACACACACACACACACACACACACACACACACACACACACACACGGGGTGGGGGAGAGACAGAGACAGAGACAGAGTGCAGTGGGAATGCACAGGGTTCATTAACTATGGACATGAGACATCCCCCCAACACACACACACACACACACACACACACTCTCTCTCTCTCAACTATGGGAATACAGTTTGCATTGGCTACAGATGACAGTTTGGGTTTCCTACAAATCTAAGAATGTTGGTTTGGGTTTTTTGTTTTGTTTTATTTTTTAAATCACATATTGTACTCTTTGAGCATTTTAGATGAGAACACTCAATTCCACAGGAGAACCCTATGGGGTGTACACTGTTGTTATAAGTAGCTTTTAAAATTAGAACCTAGGTAAGTGTGCAGTGACATTAGTGAACTTGCTAAAGCTGGAGGAGATGCAGGATCCAAGCTGAGACTCGATATGCCTTTATCTTGACTGTGTTTCCTGAATCAAGTCACATCTCCTCCTCCATCTTCTACCTACCTCTTACTGTGTGTGGCTGGGCCAAATGAAGAGTTTCTTTTTCCGTGATTATATATTTCTTTCTATCAAGAAAAATTTTTAATTAAATGTAAATTCTTGTTTTAAATTTATCCATTGATGTATATTTGGAAAAAGTGAATAAACTTGTGTGTTTGAATATCCTTAATATGGCCTAAGAAAGATATCACCCAGACTACCATGTCCATTAAAACAGCTGCCACCACCACCACAACAAAACCCAGCCACAATCATTAACTATGTCTGAGAAGCCACTCTTTCCATGCTGAGAAGAGCATTTACTTCAAATTAAAGAGTAAAGCATCCCAGCTGCTGGTGTGTCTCCATCAGAGCCCACGGTTCCCCAGATCCCAGCGTTCCTGTACACATCTCTTTACTTGTTCTCTCTCCATTTCCCTACCACACCCATAGATGATCAAACCCAAAGCTGCACATGTTTTGGCAGATTACTGGCGTATAAATTTTACATCATCCAGTCTTGTTTTTCTTAGCCTGTCTCCATTGCCCCTCAAAAATATCGTACTTCCTATTCCTGCCACACCTTTCTGATTGATGGATCATCTCATTACCAAAAACTAATCTTTTTTTCTTTTTATTATTATTTTTATCATTTATTACAATTTATTCAAGTTGTATCTGGGTGGTGGCCTCCTCCCTCATCTCATCCCAAACCCACCCTCCCTCTCTCTTCTCCCCCTCCACAGATAAGGGAGGTCCTCCTCCCCTTCTATTTGACCCTAGCCTATCAGGTCTCATCAGGACAGGCTGCATTGTCTTCCTCTGTGGACTGGCAAGCAGAACATCCCAGGGGGAGGTGATCAGAGAGCCTGCCACTGAGTTCATGCCAGAGAAAGTCCTTGCTCCCCTTACTAGGGACCCCACCTGGAGACTAAGTCTATGGGCTACATCTGAGCCTGGGTTTTAGGTCATCTCCATGCATTGTTCTTGTTTAGTATATCAGTCTCTTCAGGGCTGTTTTTATGGCTCTGTCGGTCTCCTTTTGGAGCTCCTGTCCCCTCCAGGTCTTTCTTTCTCTCCTTTCTTTCCTAAGATTCCTTGCACTTTGCCCAAAGTTTGGCTAAGTCTCAGCTTCTTTTACCTGAAAAATAACCCACTGGAAAGCTACTCTCCAAATGGCTCTGGCCTCTGGCACCTTGTCTGCTTGTGTCTGCCACCTTCCTGCTCTGAATTCTGAGCAGAAGGATTTTTCCCACTTGACAACCATCATCAGAGGCAACTCAGAAGGCATCTTTGTATCAAGGGAGATTCTGAGCCCATAGTATGACTCGCAGAGAATAGTCAAAGTGTGATGATGCTTTCCTATAAATTCCAGCTTTCCTCTCTTTCCATCCTTCATGGCCTTGTTGATGTGCACCTCCTGGTAGTGAGGTTCCTGAGCAGGCAGACCACATAGACACACTCTAGCACCCCAGCCGAGCCCCAGTGAACACAGTGAGCTTGCATTGTGCTTCATCAACACAGTCATTGTTCATCTGTGCAACTTTCTGACTGGGTACTAGACTCACACATCTGTCATTCTTGCCTGGACCCTGTGGAGCTCCTCCATGACTCCCCAGTCTCATGGGAACTGATCGCACCTCAGGTCAATAGAAAACTCAGGTTAGAATGAAACAGTTGCTTTGTCAGAACTTGCTCACAAGCCAGTATCTCTGCTTCAATGGAACTATGAAAACCCAACATTTTGACAAAGAATCATAATATAAAGAAACAATTGTTTCCCTTAAGAGTTTTAGAAATTGGCACTTCTAGCAATTATGCCTTCATTTCTAAATCAATTAGCGAAAACTTTCAAAACACTGGCAGCTACAAAACAAGAGCCTGTGTGGAGATCTCGGGAAGTTTACTTTATGATGGGTTTATTACAAAATAAACATGTCTCCCAGTTACAGCATTTGAAGCTCTTCAGTCACAAAGGGTAATATATATATAAACATATTTAAAGTATTATTTAGACAGGGTAGTTTTCTTTAAAGGCCTCTCTTTAAAAACTTGCCTTGCTCCTGACATTTTTTCTTTGTGTTGATCTTCATTAGAAATGCACATTTTAAAATTCACAGAGCAGTTACTCTTTTATTTTTCCTTCACATAGTATTCCTATGGAATAGGCATACAGGAGCTTTGCCAGGCTCCCAGGATCCTCTCTCTACCCACCAGTGGTGACCGTGTTCAAACCTCTAAGTAATTTCTTCTGATTGCACCCAAGAAATCTCTAAAATAGTCTGAACAGGAAACTCACAGCCCTCTGCCACAGTTACTGCATTTCAGCTGCATATTCCCACTTACTGCTGGAAGAAGCTGCCTATCATTATGTGTGAACAGAAGGCTGTGCTTCTGATAAAAATGCCACCAATATGTGTACAAACATTTACACCACTCTTGCTAGAAAGAAGGCAGCTTGAGGCTGGAGAGATGGCTCAGTGGTTAAGGCCACTTTTGCAAAGGACCTGGGTTTGGTCGCCAGCACCCCATGGAGGTTTACAACCTGTTTTGAGGGCTTTGATGACCTGTTCTAACCTCCATAGGCGTAGGCATACATGTGGTGGACATGTATACATGCCAGCAAAACATGCATATACATAAAATAAAATGAATAAATCTAACATTTTTTTTTAATTAGAAAAAAGGCAGTTTGAGATTAGGATGATTAAGGAGGTCCAAGTGTTGAGAGCCATCTTTATTTGCTGGTCTGTTCTGTGTGGAATAGTGGGAGAATTAAAATTCCTGATGTAATCTCATTGGCTGGTTTCCTTGGAAAGGTGTCCTGACCTTTGGACCTCATTCATCGCTGTATTCATGACACCCAAGCCAGGGACAGACCAGCATTGCTGGGATCAAGAAACAAAGCCAAATGTTCTGCTCATTCATTTTTGTCAAGCTACGGAATTCCTTTATGGTTTAGTGAGTAATTTAACATAGTACCACTTAATAAATTTAAAAAAAAAAACATTTTAAAAATTTAAGTGTCGATGTTTGCCTGCCGTGATGAATCCCATAGGAGTGGAGCTACAGAAGATGTGAGTCAACAAGGGGCTACTGGGAATTGAAGCCCTGCCCTCCAGAACAAGTGCTCTTATCTGCTGAGCCAGCCCCACACGAAATCTATTTAAAAAGCAAATCTGATACTTTCTAGAGTTGTTTACATTTTATTGATAAGATTAGGGGGAAATGATGGGGTCTAATTAATGGACCTTTCATAACAGAAGAACAAGAGAGCCCTCTTAGGAAGGGAGTGCTTCTCTAAGACAGGTTAAATCTGATCACCCCTAAAGTCAGCACAACCTCAGAAGATAAACCCAGCATGGCTTCTATTTCACAGCAGGCTTTCAAATGCACTTTTCATTCCAAAGATGAATTCCACAGACAGAACAAAGAGGCAAAAAGCTGATGCTGCTTTTAAACCTTATTCCTCAAGGCAAGTGAGAAAGAACAGAATTAAAAACCTCGGCTTGTTGGGAGAGAGATTTAGGATCTCGTAAACATGCTATGTTTTACTCTTAGAGATGAAAACAGGTGTTTCCTTCCTGGCTGGCTTGGGACAGCAGACAGCTGCCCGATTTCAGAGAGGAGAACAAGATACTTTAAATAGTAGTCAGGTGCCTTAAGCAGGTCCCACCTGCAGCTAGTCCTGCCACTCTGTTTCCGTACAGAGGTGTGATGGGTGTTGGGGCAGCAGAGTGGCAGGGAGATCCCGAGATAGGACCAATCAGCCAAAGAAATGGCATCTGGGAGCACCGAAGTCATGCACTACAGTTTGCCAAGGTGTCCTAATACACGGGTGATGTCACAGGGAAGTTGTCTCCATGTTCCTTTTCTCTACTGCCTGACATATCCCTGATCTGCCAGTGTGCTCAGGTAAACTAGAAAATACCACTGCGAGGGCCAGAGCTATAGAAGTTGTACATGACCCAATATAATGTCACAGCCTCTTGGAGCGCTTTATAACTTGAAGTTGATGTTGGCTTCCAGTTGAATACAAGAACTGCAAGATACAAGTTCCTGGAGTATCAGACTTTACTCAAGTGCTGACTGGCTTGTGGTAGGATGTTTTTATTCCTCACAAAGTCTTGATCGGGAGCCTTTGCTTGCCTTGAACTCTCAAAATTCTTCCTGAGTATTGGGATTAGATCCAACACACCCACCTAAAGAACTCCACATGTGAAATAACAGTGGGGATTGTGTTTCCCTTTTGTACCTGGGTCTGGGAAATCCTTAGAAAGATTCAGCAGACATAATAAAACAAGAGATTGTCTATTCATCTTCTCTACTCAGAATCTGATTCACACTCCACATAGGAGGAGCAAAACCATGCAGTTACCTTTGTTCTGTGTCTAGATTTTTTTTTTTCACTTAGCACAAGTCATCAAGGTTTATCTGTCATTGTAAATGGCAACATTCTTTTCCTAATTGATGAAGAGTAATATCCTTGTGTGTCTGTATATATACCATGCTTGTGACATGATGCATGTTTTAAACCATGATGTGGAAAAAAGTATGAGGCCAAGATTATTGAACATTAGAAACCAAATATATTTTTTAGGAAAGCACAACAAAGTCCTGGCAACCACTAGAGGTGTTTCAGACCCCACATGTCTCAGTTATGATTTCTCTTGCTATGATGAAACAGCATGACCAAAGACAAGTTGGGGGGGAAAGCATTTATTTGTCTTACACTTCCATATTGTACTCTATCATTAGAGAAAGTCAGGATAGGGACTCAAGCAGGGCAGGAACTTGCAGGCAGGAGCTGGTGCAAAGGCCACAAAAAAAAATTCTGCATATTGGCTTACTCAGCCTGCTTTCTTGTAAAATCCAAGACCATCACCCATAATGGGCTGGGCCCTCCCCATCAATCACTGAATAAGAAAATGCTCTACAGGATTATCTACAGCCCAGTCTATAGGGGGAGTTTTCACTATTAGGGTTTCCTTCTCTCAAATGACTCTAGCCTGTGTCAAGATGACATAAAATTAGCCAGCACAGTTGACCTCTTGTCATCTTGACACACAAACACTACAGTAATGAAAACATAACCTTTCTTTCTTGATTCATCCCTGAGAGCTCAGATTAATAAATACCTAACATAAAACATATTACAAATATAAAGTTGTCACAGTCTTTACCAATTCAAACATTGTTGTAGTTTAGTCTCTTTAAAAATCAAAGTCTCCCCCATCAGTGGACTTGGAAAGGGGCACGGTGGAGATGAGGGAGGGAGGGAGGGAGGGACTGGGAGGGAATGAGGGATCGGGACACGGCTGGGATACAGAGTTAATAAAATGTAACTGATAAAAAAAAATAAAAAAAAAAAAATCAAAGTCTCTTGTACAATCCAAAATCTCTCAATTGTGAGTTATTTTAAAATAAAAAATAAGCAGAACCTTTTATTTGAAGAGGGAAGGACCAGGACACATTCACAAAATCTGAACAAATCAAAATCAGACTCTGAACATTGTAAACAACTCAGTGCCCAAAGTCTGGGATCAGTTCATGGTGTTCTTGGTTCCTCTAAGGGGCTTGGGTCACTTTCCTGGCTCCAACCTCTGCAGCACACAGAGCTTGTCTTCTAATTTCAGGCAGGCTCCACTTTGACCCACAGCTGTTCTTAGTGGTCATTCAGGGACTGGCATCTTCAAAATGCTGGTGTCTCCTGCTGCAACTGTGCTTCACTTTCACCAACAGCTTCTCCTGGGCTCTCTTCATGATGCCAAACCTCCACTTCTCTGCACGAGACTTCAATTGCCACTGAAGCTGTACCTTCACTGGTGGCTTCTCTGGCCTCTCACAGCGCCAAGCCTCAGCTGTTCTCCATGGCCCCTTCATGCCTTCAAACCCAGTGCCACCTGGGTAACTCTTACACTCCCAAGTAAGAGTCAGCTGCCAGTGCAAGGCAGGATCATGGGAGACTCTGGAACACAGCCTCTGTGTACTTACCCTGAGGAAACACTTCACAGAAGATTTCACCTCAATGCTACTGGTCTCCTGTTAATCACAGCTGACTCTTCAGCCCCAACTGACCAGATGCCACAGATTCTTCACACAAATAGCCTACAAGAGTCTCTGCCTCCCTCGGCATCTTCACAAGCCACGCTTCATCATCTGAACTGTTTTCAACATTCTTTTAGTCTCCTGAAGAGGAGCTTACCAAGCTAGCACAAAGTTCAAAGCTCATATACTAGCACCAAGTTCCAAAGTTCTTCCACAGCCCTCCAAAAAATACTTGGGCAAGTCTGTCACAGCAATACTTCACTATCCCGGTACCAATTTCTGTTCTAGTTAGAATTACTATTGTTAAGGTGAAACACCATGGCCAAAAGCAAGTTGGATATGCTTATTTGGTTTATGCTTCCATATTACTGTCTATCATTGAGAAAAGCTGGGACAGGAAATGAAACAGGAGAGGAACCTGATTGCAGGAGCTGATACAGGGGTCATGAGAAGCACTGCTTACTGGCTTGCTTCGTATGGCTTGCTCACCAAGGTGAGCTTTCTTAGAGAACCCAGAGCCACCCACCCATAGGATAGGACCTCCTACTATGGGCTAGGCCCTCCCTCATTAATCCCTTGCTCATTACCCAATCTTATGGAAGCATTTTCTCAATTGGGGTTTTCTCTTCTCAGATGACTCTACTTATGCCAATTTGAATTTAAAATAGCCAGCACACCATCCCAAGTATTGCTGGGGAAGTCCCTTGCAAATGGCCAGTCTTTAAGGTCAAGATATAAGTATTACACCCAGAGACATCTGTGCAGTTTGGCAGTACCTTTGTTGTGCACACATCAGTGAAAGACATGGTGACTGTACACACATTTGAGCTGTAGTCATTTCTGTTTGTTCTAATTTGGGCATTTTGTCCATTCTTACTACAGATGCGACAAAGATCTCCCCCACCCTCTTTGCCCTTCCCCAAAATAAGTAGTCAACCAAGGAGACTCAGTTCTCTCCTGACTAAGTAGGTCATGCTCCTTGTGTCTGCTTCCCAGTCCTGTTGTCTCCAGCCTACTCTGTTTAATTCTCACAGAGGCCCTGGACAGCTCTAGGCAGTAGAGGACCTGGTGATTTGGTGATTTCTGTGGAGGAAAGGGTGACCTGAAGTGTAGACCGAAGCTCAGGTATGGAAATCAAGAGAGTAGGAGAGAAAGAGAAGGTCCCACTGGTGCTCAGACCATCTGTATTTCATAAGCAATGCTCATTAAAAGAAAAAATGGTCTAGGCTAATTGCTGTTGGGAAGTGGGGCTTTCTTGCCAACCTACAAACTTCCAAGGATAAAGGGATACAGAACCCTGGGATGAAGGAACCTTGAATGAGGAGGCCTGATCTCTGGTCCTAGAAACGGTAAGTTCACAGGCCATACCTGGTCACTGTCAGATCTGGAGAAACCTGACCATCCCCAACAATGTGAAGGTTCTGAAGAGCAATGCATTGTCCAGATGGGAAAGTGCTTTTCTCAAATGGACACAAGGTATAGTGAGTTCATAAAATTATTGCTAATGATGAAGTTATTATGGATTAGTTAAAATGTTAGATTTCTGGAGCATGCAGTAAAACATTTCAGAAGTATTCTAAAGCAACATCCTCTACAACCTTTGTGCATCATTAACTTTTAACCCACTGTCACTGGTGAACTTTTCCCCAGATATTTTCCTATAATCCCCATTAAAGCTCTACCAGAAATTACCACTTAATTAAAATATGTAATAATTTTTTAATCCTTTGCTTATTTTTCTAATTTCCTTACTCTTTATAATAAAGAACATACATAATATTTGCATTTTAATGTACTTCTTTACACTCAACAACTCTCTGGTTTTGTGTATGTCCACAGCTGATTCCCAAAAACCCATTCACTTGCACCCAGTTTCTCTGTTGTTTTACTTTGTAATATTTGCAAAGCTTTTTTTTTTCTTTGCTAAAAGCTCCTTGACATGATTGTCTATACCTCTGAATGCACACTGTATTAAGTTGTAAAATCTATGGTTCTGATATTTAAAATGTCTGTAACTCCTAGAGGGCCTGGGAGGGGTAGGGCGGAGGCACGCAGAAATTAGCGGGATGTTAACCTAGAGTTCAGCCATGCTGTTGCTCTTTACAGCATGATTCTTCATTTTATGGTCTTCCTTCTACCTGAGTGACAGCCGTCAGATTGGTTCTCTTGGCAGTCTGGTTCCAGGACAGACAAAGCTTCTTAAAAACAAAATTCTATATAACATAGTCTTGTGCAAACACACTAACTACCCTGAAAGGGGGCTCCCTACTGGATGATCATCACATCGGCTCTAGAATTTATTTATTTATTTCTTATTTTTGAGATCAGGTCTTTATATGAGGTCATCCTAGCTTTGAACTCGGAACTCCCCTGCTCAGCCTCCCACAGGCTTGTCGAGATAGACAGTAAGACATTCAGACTAGTTAAGATCCCACCAGAAGTGGGCGAAGACCTTGACCACTTCCTGAGGGAGTTTCAGGTTCTGATTTCTGAAAATGCCCGTGTAAGTGGTCCTATCCGTGGGATCAAAGTCACATATTTCTCTATTGTAGAAAATAAAGTTTGTAAGCTAGTCTTTTTTCACACAAAGTTTAAAAACAGCACATTCAACTAAAAACACTCAATCCAATTTATAATTCAAATCTGCCTTTCTGTAGAATTTGTAAGAAAACAAAACAAAACAAAGATGAGCACTAACAACAAGAAATGTCATCCCCATGCTTAGAGGACACATAGATGCCAACAGCACTTCTTGCCACCTTCTGGGAAGGATGCTTCCTGCCGCCAGGGCTTCCTAATGCTTTATAAAAATATAAAATATGGACTTTGGGGGAATTTTCAATATCTAAAATATTATATAGACACCAAAAACACTGTGTCTCTCAAGTATGGTTTTCATCTCTTGAGCAAAGCTGCATGAATTTCCCCTGGAGGAAATATACACGGTGGGATGACACACTTTCCATAATTTTAGCACTCTCCTTTTCCTCCGAATGGCAGGACATCCCTAAAGGCAAATTAAACATTTCCAGTATTTACTTTCAGGCTTGAATCCCATAGTTGTGCTCCAGAGTCTGAGCTTTCCAGGATGGCAGTCAAGCTGCAATTTCCCCATTCCTTATTGGTGTGTGTTTAACACAGGTTTCCCGATTCTACAACTGTTGCTCACTGAAAAGCATTGGCTTTCTCTTGTGGGAAAGGCAATGTTTTGTTTTGTTTGTTTGTTCATTTTTTCTCAGTCTTTGACATAATAAAATGCCTGGCTATTGAATCTCAAGGGAGGAAAAGCTTATTGTGGTTCAGTAGTTAAAGGTGCAACCCATTGTTTTGGAGAAGGTGTAGTGACTGGAGCAGCTCTGCCTGTGGGGGTGCACACTCACTTCTGTGTGAACATGCCAGGAAGCAGAAAACGAACTAGAGGCTCCTGTGAGTGCTAAACTCCAGCCCCACAGTTGGGAAGACTTCACTTATCAAAGTGTCCAAAACCTCCCCGAACAGCACCACCTCCTGGGAACTAAGTGTTGAACCACAGAAGTCTGCAGAGACCTTCAGCATTCAGAATGTAACAAGAAGCACAGGGAATCTGAATTACAGCTTTGAAGCAGAGTGTGGATTCCTAAAACATGGACAGAATCACACCAACCATTGGGGAGTTTCTCCAGCTAGTCTGTGGGTGGCACTTGGCCTTTTGTGATGAGGCAGGGCAAGGGGTAGGGATGGAGGAAAAGGGTGAAGGTTTCCATGGAAGTGGCATGAGTACAGAAGGACAACATCAGAAAACTACAGTTAGGAACCCAGACAACAGGAGCAGTAAAGAAGACAGATACCCACCTTCCCTCTTCTATGTGTGTACCCACTCTTTCTGAAAGAAAAGAATTATCTCCTTCAGTTATTGATTTCATTGGGCCAACCCAGCCAGGAAGACTGTGTGTAATCATTTCTGCATAAGGGCCAAGAGATCAGACTATCCATCAGCAGTAGCCTACACAGCCTGGAATCCCACTCTCATGTGATATGGAAATCTGCCTCAACATGTACCACCTTCTGTGATTACCAAGTCACTAATGAAAAGTGACCCCGGTCCCTCCCAGCATAACTCAGCTTCTCTACCAAGGGGGGGGGGTCACCAATGAACATTCTCACTGGTATCCCTGTCTCATTAGAGATTCTAGGGTGGGTTTCAATGTTGACACAGTACAATAGTCATCAGTCAGGTTACCCAGTGAGCATCACCAGGAAGAGACAAACATCAAGGGTAATCTTGGGACCTGAGTTCCACTTGGTAGTAACAGGATGGTGGATAATGCATGGATATTAAAGGAGCTAAAGTGGACCAAGATAATTTGGCTTTGCCTCAGTGGTATCCTTCCTCTTCACAATCATGACATTCTAATCCATCAATCAACTTACAGAGTCTTTAACACAGGTGTGGCTTTTTAAGTGTAAAAAGCCAGTTTTGTCATGAGTATTAAGCCTGTTTCCCTGGGCTATGTCATGCAGTAAACTTACAGAAACTCACAAAGAAGACCAACTATCAAGACACTGACATTAAGAAAAACTCATGGTTGGCGGTTTAGTAGATATGTCCTTCTGAGGGACCACCTGGGAATGAGAAAAACAACTGTGATTATTTGAATTGAAGCCAGTTGCAGATAGCTCTTGAAGGGCAGGGTGAACTGTTCTGATCAAAACCATAAGCAACCAGCTGTAAACTATCTACAACCAGCTGTAAACTATCTTCATGCTATTCTTGCTGACCAATCAACGTATAGAGCAAAAGCGATCTGATTTTCAGGTATAAAAACCCTGTGGTTTGCATGTTCGGGGTCGTCTCCTGTCTTTGGAGGGGTGACCCTATCTCGATAGCAATAAACCTCTTGCTTTTGCATCGAGTTGTGGTCTGTGAGTGTTCCTGGGAAGGGCACCATCCTGAGCTCCTGAGCAGTGAGACTCCAGGTCTTACACTTCTATACTACGGGTGGGTATACACCCTTCTTGCTTACAGAGTTTGACTGTGGTCACAGTGTGATCAGCCACCTCACCCTCTTGCCAGCCCACTGCTGCTCATTCCAGTCACCCGCTCCTCGGGAACTCTTGCCCCAGTCTCCCCTTAATCTAAATTATGTGTTTTATTTAAAAAAAAAAACCAAACATTATTGTATATCAACTAAAAATCTTTGGCTCTGTTCATTCTTTTAAATATTATCCTGGTTAACCAAAACAGCATCCAGGGTATCAAGCCTGCTATTTCCTTATTTCTGGATCAAACTGATTTATGATTCGTAGCTGTAACCTTCTGAATGCAAGGTCTTCACATTAATTGCTTTTTTTTCTTTCAGCTGCCAATCATTGCATTTGTATGAGATCCTAAGCAATTTGCATGAAGAAGCACAGAGCTCTGGAGTCCATGGGCAGATAAATCCACAAGCAATTGATTCCTATTAATGTCTGTTTCATCCATGTTCAATATCCAGCAACATTCATTAATAAGCATGTATCTTCTTTCTCAGGCAAACAGTCAGCACTTCTGCATATACACCCCCTCTGACCTCCACACACAGAGTACAAAAGAATCTTAACTCAAAGAGGGATCAGAAATCTGTTTTTGCAAGAAACTCCATTCAGCAAGAATTCTTTTCAAAATATTTGCATACTTAAAATAATTTCCATTTAATTTTGCAATCCAAAAATTACTTAGAAAAAAATGCACTTAATGCTTTTTTTTTTATTACAGAAGCAGTGCTGCCTGTTGGCGAGAGAGTAGAAAACCCCTAAACACTGAACATTCCTTAGCATTTGTGTGGTTCAGTGTGTATTCCTCACTCTAGGCAGCACATGGGACTCACAGAGTACAGTTTGAGGCTCTTATAGAGAGATGTAATAAGGTCTCTCTGGGAAGTAAACCTCTGCCCCTGTCATACCTGGGAAGAAGATGGGTTGAAGGAGAGGCCTGATGCTCTACTGGGAGATGTGGACATGGTGTGTATTGCATTAATGATTGCTCATGTTGCTGAGTCAAAATCCCTGACATAGGGAAAATGGGTTAGTTTGGCTTACAGTTTGTGGTGGTACGGTCCATCTTGGTAGGAAAGCATGCTGTCAAGAGGATGAGATGCCTGGTCACGCTGTGTCCACAGTCACACAGTGAAAGCAATCTTTCTCCGTTTTAATTCAGTCTAGGACCACAGCCCATGGGGTGGTACCTCCCACAACCAGGGTGCTTCTTATTTTTAAAATTTTTTATTTAACTTTTATTAATTACACTTCATTCATTTTGTATCCCCCCATAAGCCCCTCGCTCCTCCCCTCCCGATCTCATCCTCCCTCCCCTTTCTGCATGCATGCCCCTCCCCAAGTCCACTGATAGGGGAGGTCCTCCTCTCCTTCTTTCTGATCTTAGTCTATCAGTTCTCATCAGAAGTGGCTGCATTGTCATCTTCTGTGGCCCGGTAAGGCTGCTCCCCCCTAAGGGGGAGGTGATCAAAGGGTAGGTCAATCAGATTATGTCAAAGGAAGTACCAGGGTGCTTCTTAACATTGCACTGAAGATGCCATCCCAGGCACATCCAGAAGGGCATCTTAAGCAATGCTAATGCCCCCCACAAGAAATAAGGCCACTCATCATACATGTCACTCACATGGCCTGCAAGTACCCCATGTCTTATGTAGCAAGTACAGAATAATCAGTAAAAAGTCATTTCCTGAGTTCTTAGTTCCCCTTGGATGTGATCTTCCCTGGTTCAGTCTTTGATACCCTCTGACTTCCTCCTGGATGAGATGAATGTGAATTTAGTGGCTTCGTGCACATTTGTTCACTTTGTTGTTTTAAAATACCGGAGTAAAAGTGTAGACCTTTCAAAGGCATGCTTGAAAACCTTATGAAACCTGTAGGCACACCCACTCCACACATCTGTAAAATTAGAGACCAGTCCATCCTCCTAACCAGAAGCACAGTTCTCTGGATGGCATTCCTTTCTTCTGTTTGCAAGCTTAGTGCTGGAAGGATACCATCGAGTTAACAAAAGAGACTCAGTACACACAGGGAGCTAGATTTCTCCCACCTCCTTTGAAAACATATTAGCTTGTTTTGGTTTGTGCTAATTTCTGGTGATCTTGCATTTTCCCCCCAAGTTTTTGTATTTCTACTTAAAAACATTAGGATAGACTAGAAAATATCAACTATTGCCTAACGTGGAAGGGGGAGACTGTGTTCTTTCTGTAAATCCTCTCCTATTTTAGACTCCATGACCAACACAGTTATATTAGTGTGCTCCAGGGTAGCTGAAGAAGCTGAAGTGCTTTCTGTGGAAACTAAGCAGCCCTCTCTAGGACCTAAGAAATGATTTTTTTCTTTTTTTTGTTTTTTATTTTATTATTATTATTTTTTTATCAGTTACATTTTATTAACTCTGTATCCCAGCCATGTCCCACTCCCTCCTTCCCTCCCAGTCCCTCCCTCCCTCCCTCCCTCCCTCATCTCCACCGTGCCCCTTTCCAAGTCCATGGTGGGATCTAGAAAAGATCATTCTGAGTGAAATATCCCAGAAGGAGAAAGATTTTTTTTCTTAATAATTTCCTCAGTGAAATTAAATTTCGGGGTTGTCACATATGCATGCAACTTAGATGTTTCCATCTCAACTTCTTCGTCCTCCTTTGTTCTGAGATTGCCTTTTGGATGCAGATTGCACTTATCTCTCCACATTCTTGACATCATCTCCACTGCCTCAGTGCTGGGCTTTGACTGCCAGCACCGAGTCATAGAGAAGTTAACAGAATTCCATGATGTCTCTGACAGTCACTCTCTGTACCTTCCTAGACGCACACTGGTACAGTGTGGATTTAGATGAGAAAACATGGCAAACTGTGGTGGAGGGTGTGGTGTCAGCCATAGCCCAGTAGCTGAACGAAGCTGTGCATAGATTTAGGTTTTTAGTTCCAGATTTTCTCTCTTTCACCTGATTTTCAAAGTGTAGCTAGGACGTGTGACCCCTGTGGTCATGGGATGGTAACAGTACCAGTGAAAGGCGTGGAAAGTCATTGTGAGGTCTTTCCTCCTGGGTTCTGCTGGTCCAGGACTCTATGAATATTTTCCTCCCCCCCCCCCGACTGTGTTTTTTGAATGGGTTTTCCTTTCCTGTAGCACAGGTGTGGCTCCTCCAGCTCCAGGCACACAGCTGTGTGTCTTTAAAGTCTAGAGTCTGCTAGTGATGATGGAGCTGAAAGTTGGGATAATGGTGCCTGTGGCCAGGCTAAGATTCTCAGATGTCCTTCCAGTTCCTCAGCTCTCTTTGCGTCCTTTTCTGGGAGACCTTATGCACAAACATCCAGAAGAGGCCTGAAGGCTTCTGAAGAATAGATTCTGCAGCCATTGTCATGCACCTGATCCTGCTGTCTGTGGACTCACCACCAGTGCAGGTCCTGGTCCCCACAGCCCCTGACATGTACCTGACCCCCCATTGAGTTCACCTAGCTTCAACATAGTACCCTGAACCCTCTCTCTACCAGAAGCACCCCACCTTCTGCCTGACATTCTAAATGTGCCATTGAATCCCAGCGTGTGAGAGGCTCTACTGTGGTCCAGGAGAATGGCCACATCTTTCTCAGTTCCCTGACTTCAGTAGGAAGAGAATGTCTTCCAAACCTGCCCTTTCTCTAGCATGTTCCTCTAACCCTAAAATGCCAGCCAGGGCTCTTGTCCATCTTTGGGCTGACATTTCCTTTATTTCTTTGCTGTTTTTGCATCTTGGTCACTTTGGCAGCAATGATCAGCAAATGGCAGTCTGTAGATGGCTGAGTCTGGCCTTCGAAGGACTCTGGCCAGCTAGAGCATGGCAAGGGTGGTTCTGGATGGGCTTACCTTCTCCTCAATTCCCTCTACCTTGTAACCCTTAGATTACATTCTTAAAGCTGGCCACCAAGGTCCATATCCTTATTTTCTACTTCCTTTCCCTGAGGCTCACTACCAAAGTCCATCTACCAAAGTATTGAAGGCCAGCAATCAAAAGCCCCCCTTTGGCTCACCTGATTAACATGTCCAATCAAAGTTAAATACCTCATTCTAACACAGGGTTTCCCCCTTTACCTTTATGAACATCCATCTGCTTATGGGCTACACCTGTCTCCTCTCTGCCCAGAGGCAGTCCTTTGTCTCACTCCAAGACAAAGCCCCTCGCCCTGCCCTTTTCTCCTGTCCTCTGTCTCCTGTCTTTGTCTCTTACCCACCCTGCCCTCTGTCCCTATGGAGCAAACAAAGCTCCTTTGTGCTGAGAAGTTGGTCATGGGGGTCTGAGCCTATCTGACTCCTTACAGGCATGATGGTCATTTGTTAGCAGTTTATTAGCATGACCCCATCATCTTGAACATGGATGTCTATGAGTCCAGTACCAATAGAGCTGAAAACTTACACAGAGCCTGAGAGTCTCAAAAGCATAGGTTTCTGCTCTTTATCTACTCCCAGGACACACTGACAACCTTTGTCTCCTTCAACCTTTACTCTTAAATCACTGGGTGGTCTTTGTCTGTGTATGGAATGGAGCCCAACCTCCTACATCATTCATTTAGTTTTTCTTAAAAAAAAAAAAAACAACAAACAACTTTTCAATCTAAGGCTATAAATACCCACTCCTGGATCATGTGGGTCTGCTATAAAGTTCTATACCTTTTTTTAACTTAAAAAAATTCAAATAGAATTACATCATTCCCTTTCCTTCTTTTCCTACATCCAGTCCTTCATACTTGAATCGTTCCCATGGCCTCCCACTTTCAAGCCTCATTTTCTTTAATTATTGTCATTATTACATATGCATATGTATGTATACGTGTGTATGCACATATACACGTATATTTATCTTATATTAAAACCTGAGTCTGTTTTTGTTGTTGTGTGTAAATGGTTTCAAGGCCAACTACACTGCATTAGGAAACCAGTAAGGGGACAAACCCCTATGAGAAGCTAACTCTCTTTCTCCTAGACAAAGAACTATAGATGTCTGTGTATTTTTGTTCTGCAGTTTCTTGAAAAGTGCTGGGCATGTTGGCTGAGGTTGACCAGGTATGACTAGCCCAGCTGGAGGTGACCTGTGAAGGTGAGGATTTCTGTGCTAGTTTGAGATTGAAGACCCCAGAGTAAGAAGAAATCTTGGAGAGTATGAAGTGTGGATTTTGCATGCAACAACGACTGGGTGTCATGAATGTGTTCGAGAGGAGTACCACCAGGGCTCCAGCTGCCAACTGGAGACTGTGGCAGGCTTAGCTCTTCTTCTTCTTCTCCTTCTCCTTCTCCTTCTCCTTCTCCTTCTCCTTCTCCTTCTCCTTCTCCTTCTCCTTCTCCTTCTCCTTCTCCTTCTTCTTCTTCTTCTTCTTCTTCTTCTTCTTCTTCTTCACTCTGTGTTTATATATAAACATTTTTTTAAGGAAACTTTTTTCCAGTTTAAATGTATCAAGGCACTGACTACCTGTTTATTTCATTTTATCATTAAAAATAAATCCGAAGATTTATGGATATTTACTCATTATTGCTAAAAAGGATCACGGCATTGTATCAGGAAGTTCAGTACCAGAAGCAGTAACCTGGATCACTGATGGTGCCTTTCTATCTCTCCTGAGCCCCAGGAGCCTCAAAGCCATGTCCTCTGAGCCACTGACAGTAGTCATTCTCAGAGTACTGCATTGCTCCTCCTGTAATATCATGTGTATTTTGAAGTATTTCTTTCTGAGTCAGAAGTAAACTGGAGAGGAAGAAACTAGGTCAACCTCACCTTTTCCAGTAGCTTGAATCATGATGACCCCTGAGCTCTACGTAGGTTTCACAGAGACCTTCTTGGTAAATTGGTTTGCCACAGGACCCAAAGGCCTTTGAAGAAGCAGAGCTGCTCTGTGAAGGGTTCAGAGAAGACTGTACCAAAGAATGTACACAAACCAAAATGGAAAAACTAAAATAAAAAAGGGGTGGGGGGTTGGACCACAACCAACTTCATCAGAAATGAATACAGTGTCCCAGTGTCCTTTGGGAATTGAAGTTGGGGGGAGGGGAGCAATGCTACCTACCCACTAAAGATATGGGAGTGAAAATAGCTTGTGTTTTCTCTGTGTATCTAGAAGAAAGGGTCAACTTGACATAAACCACTCAACTAAGGTCATCAATAAAGAATGGGCACTGAGGGGCTGGCAACAGTATGCCCTGAATGCTTGAAAACCACCAGGCAATAGGAAGCAAGCCAGCACCCAGCTTCTGGTCCTGATACATAGTCAAGAACAAATGCCAGCAGACATGTAAAGTAGAAGGCACTTGTCCCTCACAGTTTTACCCAGATATTCACAAACTCAGCACAGGGAGGAACACAAAGCAAACCTGCTATCGATGGGAGAATAAATCGCTAAGCTGTGGTTCCTTCATAGTGGATTTTTAACCAAAAAATTAAGAGTCTACTAGAGAGAAACCCAACTCAGAGGCTGCTGGGTAATTATGATACTACTACTGTGTGATTTCATTGCTAGGACGCTGGGTAGCAGGCAGCTAGTTGCTGAGAAATGAAGACTAGTCTGGGGCTTCCTCTGTAGTGACAATTTTGAAATTTTGGTGTCTATAAAAAAACAACCACAGGAATATTACAAATAAGTGTTTTTGTTTTAAGCCTAGGTGTGAGGATATGGGCAGCTTCAGACGGTCCACACCAGCTGACTATGATTTGCTTCGTGCTCTAGCAGAAGTATGGTTTTGCCAGCTGCAGATACTTTCTGCAATTGTATGAAGTTTGGAATTCTGGGAACTCTTCAGAGGGTAAATAAATGATAGGGCCCTGATAGGTGTGGTCAGTGGCTGTTGGTCTTTTAGAGGGGTTTAGAGTAGCTATGGTCAAAGAAGAAACAAAAAGAAAGAAATTAGATTCAGGGATTTTTCTATTTCCTCTCTCCCCTCTATCCTTGTTTCTCTACTATCTACTGTTAATGGTTGGAACTGAGGGGGGATAAAGGATGGAAAAAGAAGAACCCACAAAATAGACAAGGCCAGTTATACTCCTCCTCTGTGGTGGGGCCACTGTGGACTGAGAGAACCAAGCTAGTGACAGGCATCAAAGATGCTAGGATAGCCTGGCTCAAAAGACTTCCAGAGAAACCCATCAGATTATGTATTAAAGATGCGCTGACATCAAAGCTCCTTTCCAAGGGCAGATCTTAAGAGAATCTTTTGTTTCCCCTTCATCTGTTGAGGAGCTAAATGAGACAAAGCCTTTAAAATTGTAGGGTCATGTTTTGTTCTAACTAATTTTCTATGGCTGTGATAAACACCAGGGCTGAAAACAACGTGGAGAAGGGTTCATTTCATCTTACAGCTTAGAGACAACCAAGAGGGCAGTCAGGGCAGGACTGAAGTCAGGAACAGGCCATGGAGAAGTGCTGCTTACTGGCTCAGTCAATTTGCTTTGTTGTAAAACACAGGGCCACCCACCAGGAATGGTACTACCTACTTCTGATTAGGTCCACCCACATTTGACATTAATCATAATAACATGCCCCCACAGACTTGCCTATGGCTGCTCTGATGGGGGGCATTTTCTCAGTTGATGTTTCCTCCTCCCTGATAAGTTAGCTTGTGTCACACAGACACAAAACCAACAGCACACATGCTTTTCTCTGGAAGCTTCTCAGATAACCACACCAACCATGTCTATTAGCTTTTCCTCCTGAGCAGCTCCAGATGGATGTGAGTCAGCAGCAGTAGTTAGAGATGGTGTGCTTTTCTTTTTTTCCTATTTACTTACTTATTACAATTTATTCACTTTGTATCCCAGCTGTAGACCCTCCCTCGTCCCATCTCAATTCCACCCTCCCTCCCTTTTCTCCTCCCATGCCCCTTCCCCAGTCCACTGATATGGGAGGTCCTTCTCCCCTTCCCTCTGACCCTAGCCTATCAGGTCTCACAGGGACTGGTTGCATTGTCTTCCTCTGTGGCCTGGCAAGGCTGCCCCCTTGCAGATGGTGCTCTTTTCTTAATTTGAATCCCTATCTGGCAAAGTGCTTAAGTATCTTCTGTAGGTGCATAGCTTGCTCAGGTCCATGCTTCTTTCTGTCTTAATTTCATCATCATGAGGGTTCCTTGTGCATGGCTGATTGTCTGCCCCCTGCTGAATACTGTGACACCTGAGTTCTGTGAGGCTGACCTGCCCTAGCACCTGAGCCTCAAGTCTGTTGAAGTCAAACCTCAGTAACTGATCACTAGCCCACTGTAAGTTGTGGATGCTTCCTTGTTCTGCTTAGCAATGTCTGGGTTTGGCTTTATATTCCTGATGCCAGTGCTGGTCTTTCTGAGTCAACTGAGACTCTCAGAGTCACTGTGCACTCATGTAGCACTGCTGGCAAAGTAGTACGTACACACACACACACACACACACACACACACATACATGTACGCATGTGTACATCCTGGAGACCTCAAATCAACCTCCTCAGAACAAAAATTAAATATAGATAAAACATGGATGAGATATTTAGCCCCAGAGTTGTATCCTATTCTCTGCCCAATAATTACATTATAAAAAGCTTTTATTCAAAGCATTTACCACTAAAAATGTATTGTAGCCTATTTAATACCCTAAAATACTGGCTGATGCCAAGCCATTTTCCATTTCCAGGTGCACATTCAGTTTAGATTCTATTATTATTTACCTCGTTTATTTTTATGAGCTGTTTGAGCCAGTCAGATTCGTGTTGATATTTGACCTTTGGAAGTGAGTGTTCTGTTCATAAACGTCAGATACATAAAACCAGCTTTTAACCTGTATGCTTTGAAGCTGAGTGGGGAATAAAGAAGTACATAGAATGAGGTACTCTGAATTACTTGGGCTTAGAGTCTAGTAATTTCTGTGATACATAAATTTTCAGAATGTGGAATGAGCTACAAGTCCCATCCAATGAACAGTTTGGAAGTTCAGTGTGTGGCCAGCATGAGCATGTGCTCACAGATGGTAAGAAAGATGGGCCGGGCACACAGGGCTGGCATTGGATGCTTTCTCTCCCCCCCCCCATTTTGTTCTATTTTTCTGAAAAATGTTCTTGGTAGGTAGCCCAGGATGGTCTTGCACTTGGGGTAACCCTTCTACCTTAGGCCTGCTGAGTGCTAGAAATACAGGTGTGTGCTACCAGGCACCAGGCCCTGCTTGGGAGCTTATTCCTGATTAGCTGCAGACACAGGGTTGGGTGGGGTTACCAGAGAATGCCAGAAGGAATGTAACTGGGAAGTCAGGAAAGCAAGGAGAAAGGCCAGTACTCAGAGTCTTGCTCTACCAATTCTGTGAATTCTACAGCTTTGAAATTGTGAGAACCTAGGTCAGCAGCAATAGTGCACAGATAAACACAGCAGCACCAGGATCATAAACTCCTGTGAATGATTTCTCTCTCCTTTGATGACACATCCTTTGATTTCATTCCCAGTTTCTAACATCAACAAGTCTCTGTCTCTGTCTGTCTGTTTGTCTCTCTCACTGTATTTAGGTTTAAAGGGGAAAAAGTAAAGAAAACCATGAAACATCATGAGCGGGCTGCCCGTTCTGAAGCACCCTTGTGTCTGAACACTTGTACGCACAGCATCTCAGACACATCCTATGTTTATTCTGGAAAGACAACAGAGAGGTCTCTAGGGTAGCAACCCGGTATCTTTTTTCCACGCATGTGCTAAAACACCTCTGAGACTCAGCAGTGCTCAGAGCACAAAGTGAGTTTTAAGAACTCAGCATGTTGAACTTAATTAAACGGTCTTTACTTGCATCTACTTTCCTGCAAAGGACATGATGTCCTATACAGCCGCTAGGAAGACTGTGAGAATCTCAGACCAGCCCTTGTGGGCATAGACAACTCCATTATGTTGACTTTACCATTATTAATCTGACAATGGTCAGTCTGGGGCACACTTGAAACTCACTTTTATATTTTGGACTTCAAAGACAGCTATTTAGGCACATGACTCAGCAGAACATACTTACCAGGTGGGGTAAAAGACTGGACTCTCAAGACAGACTTCTCTTCCCGGAAAACTGTCCTACCTGCATGCAGCCTTCAATCTTGCAACTCTGTCTTGTCCTCTGATTATGGAGTTCACCGAAATAATTCCACACAGCATGTGAGGATGATGTAAGAAAATAATTAAAAGTGGAAAACAGGCTGATTACATGCCCCCCCCCATGGCCATTTGTGAATTCTTGGCATTAGTGTATTCGTGTGTGTGTGTGTGTGTGTGTGTGTGTGTGTGTGTGTGTACCTGCTCACCTGCATACATTTGCATGTGAGGGGAGGAAGACACACATGGCGGTCAGAAGACAACTTGGCTGATCTTTTCCTTTTTACCACATGTATCCCAGGAATCAAACTCAGTTTGCCATGGTTGGCTGAAAGCAAGCCATCTTGCCAGCCCTCTTGTTGGCATTTATTAACATAACATTTTTACCCCTGTGAGTTGAGTCTCTGTCCTCAATATATTTCCCTGGCATTACTACACAAATCATAACCTCAGCTGCACATTTTATGTGGTACCGCAAAAATTCCTGTCTTCATCATTCCACACTAATACACTTCCTGGAAGTAACCATTTCAAATTAAAGTAGTTTTACAAGTAATAAAAACCCCTTCAAACTTTACCTGTCTTAACACTCTTTCAGTAAGGCAGTCCCTTTTGCTTTGCTTTAATAAAGCAGAAATCCTATTATTCTACTAGTTTTGCGACATTGGCAAGACACTATTATAAATATTGGTTTCTTTGTCAGTTTAATGGGGGTACTGCACAGCTATGTGCCATTGGTTTTCATAAAAATTAAATGATTGCTGTGTGCACCTGGCACACTGTGTGTCCTGTGGAAAGGGCTGAAGAAATAATACATTTGTTTCCTGGGGTTTAATATATACTTCTGTCTTGGAACAACTTCAGACTCTTAATAAGTTTCCTGGAAATCAAAATTACACCCTCTCCCAGCTTACAGATAATGGATGTTAATCTTGGAGAATATCAAATTCAAGAGTTAAAGGAGTTATAGCAGTGAGGTTGGGAAGAGGTTTAGAACACACCCAAGTCCCACTGAGAAGTAAGGAGCAGGAATTTTTTTTCTAGTTTGTTATAAGATGTATCCTAGTTGGAGTTACTATTGGTGTGATGAAACACCATGACCAATGCAACTTAGGGAAATAAACAAAGGGTTTATTTCAGCTCACACTTCCATATAATAGTTCATCACTGATGAATGACAGGACAGGAGCTCAAACAGGGCAGGGACCTGGAGGCAGGAGCTGAAGCCATGGAGGGTGCTGCTTACTGGTTTGCTCCATATGGCTTGCTCACCCTGCTTTTTCATAGAACCCAGGAAACCATCCCAGGACCCACAATGGATTGGGCCCTGCTCCATCAATCACTAATTAAGAAAATGCCTTACAGGCTTTCCTACAAGCTGATCTTTTGGAGGATGATCTTTTCTTCATCCAGGTTCTCTCCTCTCAGATGACTCTGGCTTGTGTCAAGCTGACATAAAACTCACCAGCACAAGATGTAAAGGTATAAGCATCTTGTCATCCATAACACAACATAAACACCATCAATAACTTAAAAAACAAAACTTAAATTTGTAAAATCCTTCTCTATGCTACTAAGCCATAACTTCTGTCATGATATTAGGGCTCATACCCAGAGACTCACACATTAGGCAAAAGCTAAGTTTCTCATCTGCCCCTCAAGTCCTGCACAAACTTCAGAAATCTGCCACTTCACTTTAGTGCTGTAAGTTATATCCAAGTGACCCTGCCATCTCACCACCTCCTGCCCTAACAGGTACCTGATTTAAAAGCACTATATGTTTCATGGTTATGAACTCAGTGCCTTAGAAATGCCTTCAGCTTGAATACAGTTAAAATGATATTTCTCTTTAAGTACAACAAAATGATTACCTCTGGAATTTAACATCTTAAAAAATGAGATGAATAGATGTTTTCCAAGGCATAGAAAGCAGACAGTGTCCATAACTCTGCTACATTAGAAGGAAGAGGGATGCAGCTAATTGCAAAATATTTTATCAGTTTTTCTAAATGCCATTCAGTGTACCAAGTAGCAATATCACTACTTGATATTTACCTAGTATCCTGGCTGGTTTTATGTCAACGTGACACAAGATAGAGTCATCTGACAGGCAGGAACCTCAATTGATAAAATGCTTTTATAAGATATAGGTGTGGGGCATTCTCTTAATTAGTGACTGATGGGGAAGGCCCAGCACATTGTGGGGATGCCATCCCTGGGCTGGTGGTCCTGGGTTCTATAAGAAAACAGGCTGATCAAGTCATGGTGAGCAAGCCAGCAAGCAGTCCTCCTCCATGGCCTCTGAATTAGCTCCTGCTTCTAGGATCTTGTTTGTGCTCTTGTCCTGACATTTTTCGATAATGGACTACAATGTGGAAGTGTAAGTCAAATAAGTCCTTCGTCTTGCTTTTGGTCATGGTGCTTCATCATAGCAATAGTAACCTTAACTAAGACATCTAAGATGATAAAGATTATTACCACTAAAACCTTCATCTGAATGTTCGAAGGATCTTTGTTCTGGTGATCAAAAACAATTCTATAATTCCTAAATCTATTTGATTTTGAGCAGATAGACAAACACTGATTAAAACACTCATTCTGGGATAAGAAATAAATAACTGATTAACAGTGTAGAGTGGTTCAATATAGCACTCTACATAAGTCATAGCCCAGTTAGCACTTAGCATGCTGCCACAAACCTGATGGCTTAGACCATAATATGTTTATTCCTTTATGAATTCTGAAAATACAGAATCGGTTTAAGTGGAGAGTCAAGTTGGAACCAAGCTTTCCTCTGGAGGCTCCAGGAGAGAATCTTATCATTAGCATTTCACAGTTTTCATGGTTGTTTGGGGCTCATGGTGGGAATCCATTTCTCTATCTGCACACATTATAGTTTCAATATGTGGAAGTGAAGACATGTATTCAGAAAACGTAGCATATTTTCTTAATGTCTTGGTGAGGTGTAAGCTCTAACCCACCATCCCATCCCCTGCTCCTTTTGACAGGAGCTTTGCCCCACCTAATGGCTACCAGTGACAGAGCAGAGTGGAGCATCTGTGTTGACACATGAGAAACTGATTGACAACTGACTTGTAACTTTGAATAATGAAAACTACAAGGCAGTGGAAAAACTCAAAGACTTGTAAACCAAGCATTCTTATGTCCTTTGTTTTTTTCACACACGTTCTGTTCTCCTCGTGTTGCCCAGACTGGTCTCAACCAGTGTGGGCCTCCATGCTTTTCTTCTGGTTTTCTGAGTAGTCAGGATCAGCAGGCAACACTGCTTTCGGTTTACAGTCAAGAATCTTTTATTTACCAAAAATCATCATTTAAAAATTAATTTTAAAACCCCACATATCTAAGTGATCAAAAACTGAGATAATAAATTGTCAGCATTCTGCCTTGACAGAAATAGGAAAAGCAGTGACCTAGGCTGAAGGTGAATCCACATGGGAAAACAAGGGATACTGTAATTATGTAAACTAACCCACCAGACTGTGTATGTTTGTATTTCCTCTCCCTTCTTAGGTGATTTAAAGTGTGGCCCCCTAACACCTGACTCCACCCTAGCCACCACACATAAGCATGTGAATGCACACCCCACACACCTGCACAGTAACAATGATTGTCACTCATCACTAAAAGGAATCGCCCACCCACTGCAACCAGGAAAAGTGTAAAAACGGTTGTCAAAAAAGTGACATCATCAAAAAGATGCAAACTCCAAAGGTTGAAATTGTGAATACACTATAAATGATAAAAAAAGTGTCAGTACTCTTAATTCTACAAATACATCCCTGTAGCCATTTGTTTAGTCAATGTTTACAAATGATGTAAAACTATAAACAAACAAGTTATGAATTTCCAACTCAATTCCAAAAGGAACAGAAAAAGAACTATACGAGAGGCAGAGAAAACACAGCAATATCAATGAAGTCTGGAATAATAAGCAATCTACAGGTTGTCAAATTGGATTAAATATTCAGATGGCAAGCTGTTTAAAGAGATCAACTTTGCATTTGAATATGTAAATACATCCAGTGCAGTAAGCAGATGGAAAGAAAGTGCCATTTATTTAGAAATTGTAAGAATTGTTCCAACTATTTCATTACCAGGCAAAATAGGCTAGACATTTATATTAAAATTATAACTAAAGATTATTTGGTATATTCTATAAAAATAAAAATATGAATCGTCGAAAGACAATTATAGATATGTAAGCAACTACTAACAGAATCCCAAAACACAAGAAGCACAAACTTGACAAAATTGGAGAGAGAAATAGACATTATAACAAAAGGAGAGACTTTAAGTAGTCAATTTCATTATACACATATTTACAAGAATATAGATACTTTATCAACTTGTGAACTGAAGAGCTTTAACAGACTTTTAGGAATACTCCAAACCATAGCAATATAATGGTTGTTTTCAAGCATCTGTGGAATATTCTCCAGGAATAGAAATAATAGGACATCAAAAACAACAACAACAACAACAACAACAAAACACAACAACAAACTTCAACAAAACTTGGAAACACGGGTTAGAGAGATGGATCAGGGGACAAAGGTTCCAGCCACTCAGTCTGAAGGCCTGAGCTCAGTCCCTGGAAATCATATGGTGGAGAGAGAGGACTGAGTCTCACAAGCTGACCTGTGGTCTCTGCATACATGCTTAGGTGCATGAGTATATGTGAATACACGCATATACACGCACTAAAAATTTAAAATGAACCATGGAAGCACGGATTGATTGTAAAGTAGAGTGATATAAGGGGTGAGAAGTACAATTATCTTTGGGAATAAGGATAAATATTTAGAATGTGGTATTGTATTATGCTGGTTTAGTGAAATGGTAGTTGTTGTAGGTTCTCTGACAAGATCCATGACTCCAGTAACCCTGAGTAGCTGACTATGTTTCCAGTACGAGGCATGATTTCCTCCTTGATGTACAGGCCTTATGTCCAATCACAGAGCTGTTGGTTACTGCCAAAGTATGTGTGCCACAACTGCACCCTTAGGGTCATTGTGCCATGCTGGTTATTGTTGTGGTTCACAGGTGTCATAGCAGGGTAGGACCGTTGGTTGCCTCCCTCCTTTGGAAGCTTGCCTGGTGCCTTTTACTACAGTGAAAGCTAATCCTCACCAAAGAAGCATTCAAGTCTAGAGCTGGAGGAGAGAAAGGGAAAGAAGAAATTATGTAATTGTAATCTCAAAAAATATGTTGAGAAAAAATTATTATGAAATAACTTTTCTGATCACAGTGAATTAAAGTCAAAAAAGGAAACAAGAAATTTTAATTTGCAAATATGTAGAAATCAAACACATACTCCTAAGCAATCAGCATATCAAAGAACACAACAAAACAATATTTGAAATTATTTTGAGATGAATTGAAGCTGAAACAACTCACCAGGATATATATGCAGATGGCAAAGTGCTTTGCAGATAATTTATGTTGTTAATTTATAGTCATAAAAATAAAGAGAAAATATTTCAGAAACACTGTACACATTGTGAGAAGAATAATAACATTAGATTGTTGCATTTCTATTTTACATAGAAGCAGCATATTGTTACCTAGAGTTAGACCTTGATAGCATAGAAGGGAACAAATTTACTTTCGACAAGCAAAAAAAAAAAAAAAAAAAAAAAAAAAAAAAAACAAAAAAACAAAAAACAACATAACAATAGTTATGGAATATACGGGATGTACTTTAATTTTGACGATTTCATCAGGGGAGAAGGCTGTAGGGCGCTGGGAGGACAGCTCAAGATGAAGAGCTCTCTGTGTAAACGTGAGAGCTTTGTTTTGGAGCCCCGGCTTCTGTATGAAAGTCAAGGTGACATGGTGCAGCTGTAATCCCATCACTGGGAGAGTGGAAACAGGTTGATCCCTAGAGCTTGCTGGCCAGACATTCTGGCTGAAACAGGCACTCCCAGGCCGATGAAAACCCTGTCTCAAAAAGATCAGAAGGAGAGTGGGTAAGGGGGAGACACCTGCCTCCACCCTAGCCTGCACACGTAAGCACATGAGTGTGCATGCACACCCCACCCTCACATACGCAGACACACGTTGCACTCACAGACGTGAACAAATGGAGTGACTGACCATGTAAGAACAGCAAATTGTCTACAAGATGAAGCCAAGCTTCCTGTACTGTCCACAAGAAATGGCCTGGACAGGTAGGCTGCAGAAGACAGCAGGGTGGGATTTGTTCTATAAGACAGGTCAGACTGAAAAATGAAGAACGATATACAGGAAAATATGATTCTTAGAAGACTAAACATAAACTCATGGCGAACAAAGAAAGCCCCGCTCTGGATATCACACAGCACGGCCATTGAATTTGGGAACTAGACACATTCAAAGTTGTAATCGGAGTTCCTCACCCTCCTCTCTCAGTACTCGGGAAGTATGAAGCTACTTTTTTTAAAAAAAAAAAAAATAATTGTATTATGGTTCACACCTGACTTTATCCCCACACATGCATGTCCTTGAACACTTGTCCGCAGCTAGCGGTTTTGTTTGGGAAGACTGTGGAAGCTTTGGGCTCTGAAGCAGAAGTTGGGAACTGTTGTGGGTTGGGATCTCCTGGCTTAGACTCTGTTTCCTGAGACTCCAGGATGTCAGGTGCCGCGTGGCATGCTCCTGCTGCTATAACGTTCCGAATGTGGTGGATGGAACCTAAAGCTCTGACCCATGAGATGGCTTTGTCTTGCATTGTGTCACAGCAAAGAAAAAAGCAAATTCTTGCAGATTCTTTCTGATAGTTGTTGGAACCACATATGATCTACTTTGAGAAAGGACTTGTGTGTACTGCTGGTAGGTATGAGCAAAGCAGTTCTCGGCGAAAGGCACGTGCACTCTTCCAGTTTCTGTAGGTTTGAGTCCTGGACTTCCCCTAGGCTTCCCAGACCTTCGCATCTACCCTTGAGATCTGAGTGCTTTTGTAGACTCAGCAAGTTCCTGGGAATGTCACCTTGGATACTTTCCCAGTTCTTCCGTCAGGATTGAGCTCATACATGGACACTTAGAGAGTACTGCATTCCTCAGGTAATACTGAAGTTCTTCATCAATTAAAATCACAGAACATTCAGGCCAAAGTGCTTGTTTTTACATGGAGGATATAATTGTCTGAAAAGTTAGGAACTATTCATTAAAAAAAATCTAATCAGCATAATTAATTTAATGACTTTCATTAAAAGTTTCTGATATAAAAACCTTCAAATTAGAATTAAAATTAGCTTCTGTCCAATATTCCTACACACCGGAGCCATCTGAGATCACAGGTTGATTTTTAATTCATTTCGTTTACTTATTATTGTTTCAAATGAATATCTCTAGTCACATACCTTCTATTATCTTGCCACAAAAATTACAAACCATCCAAGGAAAAAAATACACCATTCAACTCTCTCCCAGATTTCCAAAATTAGCATCAAAGAAAGTTAAACATAACAAACATCATTATTTCAAGTGTTTGAAGCAGAAAACTATCAGGAGACAGCATGGACCTCAGGACCATTGCCCAGGGCAACAGTGATAGGAGTGTAAATTGATGCTAAGGTGTGCAAAGCTCTTGGGCCTACATCATTCTTGTTCACAAACCCATTCTCAGGCGGCAATTGCCTTAGTCCTGATATTATCTCACCCTGTGTTCCAGGAATGCAGATTCAGTGTCACCCTGTTTATGACAGTACATTAGGCCAGATGCTCAGAACACAGGAACCAACGTCTGGAGCCCTTTGTGTCTCTGTCTATTTTTCTACCTAGTTCTAGACTTTCAAACAGGATTTTTTCTTCTTGAAATATGCAAACATTACTTTTAGATTTTTATTTTCGTGTTTTACTTTAAATGTGTGTACAACCTTAAAATGCACCGAAAAGCCTGTTAATTAAAGTTATTGACATTGCAAATAGCACACTCAGGTTTGAAAAATTCTACTTTAAACCCACTCTTGGAATATGTCTTACAGTAGTCTTTCAGAAGTCTTTTTTGGCAAACTCAGACTATGTTCTTTAAAAAAAAACTTTAATAAGACAAAAATACAATAAATATTTGAAACAAACTAAAAAATTTGTGATATTTGTGGATGTTCCACTATGAAATCACTTTTCCCATGATAATTAAAGTCTTTTAAGTGTGAGAAATGTCATGCATCCACTTTTAACTGCATCCAAATAATTACTATGTTTGTGAAAACCCATCTTTGCAAAGTCTTTGGTGTGTGATCTAACAAACAGCAAGATTAGGTCTGAGCTCTAAGTCCCCCGTCAGCACCACACGACATAAGCTTTTCTTCCAAGGTGAACTTTGCAAAACTAGGTCTTGATTTGTTTTGGTTTTGAGTTTTTGAGACATAATCTCACATAACTCAGGCCGACCTTGAACTCAATAAATAGAGAAGAATGACTTTGAACTTCTGATCCTCCGAGACTCCCTCCCACGTACTGAGATTACAGGCATGGGCCACCAGGTCCAGTTTTTATAAATGTGTTTTATTTGAACTTATATAAAATATAAAAACATATACATATATTACACTACTATTTCAAATTATACCATATCCCCTTTCTTGTTCCTCCATCTAGTTCCTCCCATACACACCTCCTCTAAACCAATCTCTTTTCATACAGACACACACACTCACACACACATTTTGTGTGTGTTTTACCCCTTAGCTATTGAGCATACTGCAGGAGGAATATGGGTGGACACGTTTCTGTGTGGTAGTATGCTGAGTCCTTACTGTTCATACTCGGGAATTATGTAGTTAGACGATGTGGCAGGTGGTATTTTTGGGTTTTTTGAGGTATTTTGGTTCTGTGTTGAGTTGACTTTCACAGTGGCTGCACCAGTTTGCTTCTCCCTGGTATTTGTTGTCATAATGGTAACCATCAGGCTGAGGCAGAAGAAACTGAAAAAAAAAAAAAAACTTTTAATTTGCTTTTCTTAGATGGCTAGGTTATTAAAACAAAATTTCATATATTTATCGGACATTAGTATTCTCTTTTCAGAGAACTGTCTGCTCAGTTCATTTGCCCATTTATTAATTTGATGACTGGCTGGTACATTGGGCATCTAAATTTTACATAATATTTCTAGATAGTAATCTCTTCTGATGTGTAATTGGCAAAGATATCTCCCATTCTGTAGGTTGTCGGTTTTCCCTGGTGATTCTTTTATTTGCTGTAAAGATGCTTGTTATTTTCATGTAGTCCCATTACCAGTTTCTAAGATTTTCTCCCTTATCTTCAGAGGGCACATGAACATGCCTATATCTTGAAGTGTTTCCTTGCACCAGTTTCAGAGTTTCTGCTCTACCAAGGTCTTTTGTCACCTTGGTAACTGTTCAGGGTGAGAGATACAGATTTAGTTTCTACATGTGGAAATCCATTTTTCCAGGCACTGTATGTTGAAGGGCAGTCTCTCAACACAATGTATGCACTTTACCCCTTTGCTAAAGGTCACATGGCCGTGGCTACTTGTTTGCTTCTGGACCTTCTATTCTATTGTGTTGGTCTACATGTCTGTCTTTGTGCTTCAGTGCTTGGAATCAGGAACCTGAACGCACTGGCACAGTTAAACCATTGTCTGCTTTTACATCTGGGTCTGGAATGACATGGAATTTAATGCACTCCTGTCGAAGGTTTCAGTTTTAGTTTGCTTCTCTGCTGCTATGATAAAATCTGACCAAATGTAGCCTGTGAAGGAAAGGATTTATTTAGCTCACATGTCATAGCCTGTCATTGAGCACAGTTAGGGCAGGACACAAACAGGGAAGGAGTTGGGAGACAGGATGAAGCAGTGACCATGGAGGAAGACTGCTTTCTGGCTTATTCTCAGTGGGCTTCTCATACAGTCCAGGACCACCTGCACAGTGATGGTACTGCTTACAGTGGGCTGGGCCTTTCCACATAAACTATTAATTAAGACCAGTGGGATGGGCATTCTTCCATAAATTATTAATTAGGACACGCCCACAGGCTGGGCTGATGGAGACAGATCCTCCACTGAGATTTCTTTCCCCATGACCTGAGCTGTGTCAGGTTGACAGAAACTTAACAAGTCCTAAATCGTTTCCTCTAGAGAACTAGTTCCAGCTTCTAAGTGACATATAAAAACCCAGCACAAAGACATTGTATTTATACTTGCAATCTACGAATCCCCCAAAATCGCAGGAGTGATGTGCAGAGAACAAATTGTAGAAGAAAACCCTTTCCAGCGTGCCTTCAAACTGTGACCTTAAATGACTTTTGTACAGACTGACCTGTAGGCATATTTTTTTAATCTATTTTCCAACCCTTATTCCACCCTCCAAACTCCCCAACACCAGTTAGGAAATTAAAAAGGTCAGAGGGGAAAGGGAGCATAGACCTGTATAGGCTGCTTCCTGCTGATTAGGAATGTTGGGTTTCTGGGGCCAAGTCCGATCTTTGTCATCGGAATCTCCAGCAGGTCTGCAAACCAGCAATAGCAAACACAGCAGTTCAGGGAGCAGGAGCCACTGCAGGCCCTCTTGGGGGTCCAATTTATACTCTATCCGGAGTCCCCAGATAGTTTAATCTGCATCTGGCAAAGATCACGCCCCTGCTTGTACATGAGGCAAATCCTAATGACCTGCTGTGAAGCAGCCTCTTATCCCACACCTGGGATTAAAACAATAACAAATTCACACAACTAGGTTTTAAAAGAAACCCAAACTCTCACTACACTGACCATCTGTATAAAATACATTTTTAAATAAAGGCATAACCCTGGGGGACTTTCAAAGGAACTGTTATGGCTACTTTCAAGGCTGATTTCTCAACCTTGCAAAATGGATAGCTAATTTTAATGGTTGATCCTGAAACCTACAAAGTGGGTATAATTAAATATGTATTCTTAAGGCCCAAAGTCAGGGTACTATGTGAGAATCCCAGCCCTTCACTGCTGGGGGCAGAGGAGGCCTTAAGGACAGCATGCACAGGCTCCATACCTGCTTTTGAGGCTCCCTGCCTACTCTGAGCTCTGCATGCATGGGTGGTATGGAGGATACGTATTGAGTATGATTTATAATCATAGGTTTAATGTATTATTTTGAACCGAGAGCGTCTGAACACTGAGCAGCAGTGTGGTAGTTTGGGCCCCACTGAACAGATGGAACCCATTGATTCTGTCTGTCAAAACACAGAAATATTGACTGCATAGAAAAACAGTATTCTTTTCATGAACCACAGGTTTCTGAATGGTGACTTCAGAATAACCTGAATGAAGACTTAGCAATTCCCGCACTGGTTGGCAGTCCTGTGGCATGGTGAATGATGCCTCAGGGCTCTGTGGTTCCTTGTTTAAATGCTCCAGTAGTCTTATCAACCTGGTGTATGTCTGAGGTGCCTTCTGGAGTTTTCAATCTGCCATCATGGACTAAAAAATGCTTTCTTAGAATGCCCTCTGGACATGAGGATGCCAGGACCACTGCACACATGAAGTCACAAGGCTGATTTAACTGACTGCACAAGATTGAGTCAGTGCAGTTCCAACATGGATGGAGGAGGAATTCAGGAGGTGTCACCCCTAGCTGAGCAGCTCTGGCAGTTGATTGCCGCTGGGGGAGGGCAAATCTGTTCTTCAGGCATGTGGCCCCTGAGAAGACACCTCTTCTCTGCATAGGATGGCTCTATAACCTTGCATAGCAGCAGCCCTGAGTGGAGCGTCTGTTTGTCTGTCTGTTTCATTGTTGTTTTTAAAGAGGACACATGATGTTGGGAGGAAGATGCAATCCCGGGTCTGGGAGGAGTTTAAAGTGGGAGGTAGCTGTGCTCATGGTACATTGTATACTTGATTGACATTCTCAAAGAATAAATTTGAAATACATAAAAAAAAGTTCTAAAACATGGTTTGTGGAGTGACATTTGAGCTGATCCATGGTGACAGGTGACTTTGACTTCTGGCAAGATGCTTGTTCTGGATCCATGATTTAAAAAGTCAGTGGAGCAACAATCTCCCTGTGGCCTTCTCCACTCTGGGTGCTGGATCTGTCCCTTGCTTTAACACAGGGCAGAAAACATTTATCTCTTATATTTCTCAACCAGAAGTTTATTTTTGAGATCTTCTATTACTCTTATCCAGGCTATCTCCTCTTTCTTAATAGAGAATCGAGAGAATTTGTGAGCAGGTGTTTTGAACTGATTTGAATCCAGGGTTGAAAATTAGTCAAAGTAAATATCTACAAATATCTATGAAGTTCAGATCAAAGATGAATTTTTGTGACAGTGACTTTTACAAAGAGAGAGAAAGCAGACCAGGTCTATGCCATGGGTTGAGCACACTACTGACACTATGGAGGGATGGTGCCACAAGAAAGAAGGGGAGACATGGGCTCATGATGATTTAACTGAAACATGTTAGACTTTCTCAATGATTATCATAATTGCTAAAATGTAATTCTTTACTCTAACTTGAAATGTCTAAGGTACTCATGGTTTGTGATCACTATTACTTCTAATATGTAGCCTAGACAGACTAGTGTGCCTGTGTGAGAATACTGCCTTCCCCAGTGTGTGCACCAGGTTACATGTGCAAAAATACGTCTTAATTATTCTTTTGTATCATTCTGGAAACAGCCAACATGGCTGGCAATAAACAACAGACCATCGATTTTGGTATTTCCATTCTGCATGATCTGCATTATCAGGGAAAACAAAAGCTTCAGCTGTGATGTCAGGTGACCACATGGAGGTTTGTCAAGGGAATCTTCTCTGTATCGCTTCTCTGGGGAGTTTCTTGTCCTGTGATTTTCCTTGTGACCATCCCACGACCTTCACGTATGTGCTCTCAGCCACATTTTCTCCTCAGCGCCTGTTCAGCCAGCCTTTGAAGTGGTCACCCAGGAGCTGTAGTCTAGTCAACCACAGATGTACCGCATTCAAAAATTTTGGATCAAACATATATTGTAAAGTCACCGAAAACCTAGCCCAGAGCATTTCCCCTTCATTCCTTTGACCACTTGACAATTTTTTTAATGGACTCTGTAATGAAACTTTGAGATGTTATTTACTCCATAATGTCAAGCAGAAAGAAAATAGTATGATTTATTTTCCTTTAGAACAACGTTTTACGGGTCACGGTTTTTAGCATCATTATGAAGAATGAATATAAAATGATAGATTGACTCATGACACACCGTATTCCATGGAAATAGAATTTGCCATATAGACAGGATTGAGCTTGCTAACATTATACTTAGGGAACCGGCTAGAGAGGTGTGCTGTAAAACACCGTTAAGGGAAGAAGAGGACTGTGCTATAATGCAAAGAGGAAACACAGTGCTTCCCATACTTATGAAGTAAGATCTGTAAGGCATTAATGGAGCCAAGAGAGATGGCAGCACAGAAACTTTGTTGAACCCCATCATGTGCCTGCCTGCTGACATCATCACACAGGTGGCAGGAGCAATGACCTAGGAGTGTGCGTAATTTGGAATCAACTCAGAAGGGTTTTCAGAAGTCATGATGTGTGTGTCTTGTATGTCTTTTGTGATGAGTAGCTTCAACTGCCTAGTTGCACAAGCTACAATCATCTGAGAAGGGAGCTTCAGTTGAAGAATTGCCTAGATTAGATTGCCCCCCCCCCGGCGGGGCATTGTCTTGTTAATTAATACAAGAAGACCCAGCTCACTATGGGCAGCACCATTCCCTAGGCGTGGAGTTCTGAGATATGAGTCAGGTAAAAGCTGAGTATACACAGCCAGCAAGGAAGAATGTGTACATTCAGTTCTCTGCTCTTGACTTTTGATGTACTGTAACTAGGTTCTGAGATCCTGCTCTGGTTTCCCCTCAGTGTCAGAATGGATGCTGGAACAGTAATCCAAATAAAAACGTCCTCCCATGTGGTGCTTTTGGTCAGGAAATTTTATCACAGCAGCAGACATGAAACCAAAACATCCTCCAATATGGAGCCTGACTTAACATGGAATTTTAGATATGATGCTGACATGAAAGTAATATCCACTAACACAAACCATATGACTCTTCTTACATTGGAATATAGGCCAGAACCATGAGGTTCATGCTCGTTCCTGATGCTAGACGGCAGTGTGGATGATGCAGTCACAAGGGCAGCAGCAGGGTACTCTGCATAAGCTAGAGTGCTTGGTTGGTCAGGAGCGTTCAATCATCTCCATCTCACATTGTCACCTTAGGATCGGCTTATTAGGTTACAACCCCATGCTACTCCAGGGCATTTTTGTTGGACACATGTTGCTGATTGCTTTGTTTTTCTCCCTTGTCTTCTCAACCAAAGAAACCAGTGATTAAATGTGCTTTTGAATAAGTGTGAGGATCAAAGTTTAGATCCCTGTACCCACATCACAAGTCAAGTGTGGACACACCTGTAGCCCCAGAACCAAAATGCCAAGGGGAAGGCAAGAGGGGATTGCTGGCTTCCACATGAGCTCCAGGTTCAGTCTCTGCCTCAAAAGAACAGGTGGAGAATGATCAAGAAGAACAACTGGTGTCTCTTCCCGTCTCCACATGTGTGCAGGTATGCACACATACATATGCACCCTCACACACACACATACACTCATACAGACACACACACACTCATACAGACAAATACACATACACTCAGCCACAGACTCATAAACACACACTCACACAGAAACATAAAAAAAAAAAGCTTAAGGAACAAGTAATCTGCTTAAAATTACACAAAAAACGAGACAGTCATATTCTTGCCAAAATGCTTACGACCCCTAAGAGTTACTCAAATTGAGTAAGAAAAGAAAATGTCATTTTACTGCATGACTCCTTTCTAATCTATTTTACCTTTTGAAGTCTTAAATTTGACATAATTCTCTTCCTTAGAAACAGGTGCACAATCTGTTCATTCAATTCCAGCTGTTTCCACCGTGCTTTTCCCACTGTCACCTGAACTTCTCCTGTGAAATTTCTGCCCACTTAGGTTTCAAAGTAAATACCCAACCCTTCTGTCCTTGTTGAGTGATAACACATACTGTAAATCGAAAAGAAAAAAACCAAAAATTATAAGAAATATCAACGCAAACGAGCATCCACACCTGATGTGTCTCTTGAGCCCCATGCACAGGGCTTCCCAGTCCCTCCAGACCACGTCCATGGACTATTGGAGACTGGTCATGAAGGACTAAGGGTGAGAGTTGGTCAGGGTTTCTCTTTTCATCCTCTGGATGCCCATCAGCTCTTGTGAACTTGCTTCAATGAAGACCCACGCCAAAGGTAGCATGGCTTATTGCCAGTGGTTGTGATAAAAGCTTTCCTGCTTGTATCATGGACCATTTAGTCTATCCAGTAATCCATTTCTCCCAGCCCTCTTGTTAGCTCTCCATTTTTTCTGTAGTGTGCTGGTTAATCCCCACTCTCAACTTGACTATATTTAGAACCACCATGGAGACACAAGTCTGGTTGTATCCATGAAGGTGTTTCCAGATAGGATTATCTTTGGGAGGTTGTGGAGACCCATGCTGAATGTGTGCGCATGTAATGTGGTGCTATCCTCTGAGCTGGAGTCCTGGACTGAATAAAAATGAGCAAGCAGAGTGAGCACCAGAATTCATCACGCTCTGCTTCCTGACTATGGATGTGGTGTGACAAGGTGCATCATGCCCTGGCCACCTTGCCTTCTCCACCAGGAAAAGCTGCACCCTAGAACTGATAGTTGACATAAACCTTTCCTCCCTTAAACTGTGTTTTTGTCAAGGCAACAATTAAAGTAAATAATATATATATTATATATCTTATTATATATATTAATATAAATTATAATATATATATAATATATAGCTTATTTCTTTATCCATTTTTGGCAAGATCCACCCCTGTGGGATCTTTAAAATAAGTCGTGTATGATGTACACTCAACTTAGAAAGAGAGTGCCATACCTACCTGGAACTCGACACCAGTCCCAGGCCATTCGAAGCAGGAATTACAGGGAGTATCATCCGGAGAGGACACCAGCCACTAATAACTGTCTCTTGCTTTCAAAGTACTTCTTCATTATTCAAGAGATATGATGTAACCATGAAGCCTGTAGAACCACAGTGGATGAGACGCAAGGAACTACCAGCATGCCCAGAAAAGATACAGTAGGACAAGAAAGCTGGACTTTGAACAGGGTCCATGTGGAGTATGACTTTTCCATGGCAGTATCCATCAACCTCCCTTATGATGAAATGAGCTTGCCATTGTCTGTTTGCTGGACTAGGATGTGTGTTGTCCTTTGTTGGGTGTGTAGATGTGTGTGTTTAAACAGTGTAAACAGAGTAAACAGTGGTTGATACTCTCTGTGCTCTGGTACCTCTAATGTCATTACCTTGGTGGATTTTCTTCTCACAGCTCAGCTGTGTAATGTCTCGACAGATAGTCTTCCTGCTTCCTAGTCATCTCCCCTACCTCTGACTTTTCTTAAGTTTTCTGTGTGCATGAATATTGGGTACCATCATGATCTCCCTAGATCAGTGACCCTCTAAGAAGACCATGGCTGCTTCAGAAGGGCAAAAAGCATTTGGGGATAGTGGACATAGTGACACCTAGTGCATAATAGATCTAGACATTGGTTATGGGTGTTAAGACCATAAATCGCCTACAGCAGGCTCTGGAAGCAGAATTCTTATTTGAGCTGCTACCTCCCTGCGCTTTGCTTCAGCTCAACCTGTGCCCCCCACCATGGTCTTCCCATTCCCACACTACCAGACAAATGTGGGCCTTCTCAAGTCAGGCTTTGTTTAAAGCTGCTAAGCAAAATCAGCAGAGGCCACTGTTATGAGCCGAACTCCAGGACCCCCAGACTGTGTTAGAACAAAGTGGAGTCGCTCAGGCTCCACTGAAGCTTTAAAGAAGCCGACAGGTCCCAGCACAGGTGGGCATTTCCTGTAGAGGTCCTGAGTTGGGCTATAAGAAAGCTACCAACAGCCCCACATTCTCAAAAGGAACCCACCATTACCTGTCAGGCAGTCAGCTTGTTGCTGTTTCTCTGTTACCTTGCTCACTCTTCACAAGACCTGCTCTTCTGCCATTCTGTCTTATAAATGAGGACTCCATGGTTCACGAACCCCTCACAGAGGCATTAGATATGATCTCCATTCGCTGTAATGACTGATGAGGTACTCTTCTGAAGTGTTCTTTTTAACCAGGAAGTGTCACAAGTCATTTCAGAAAAAACAACGCCCCTCGTTTTGTTGATGAATATTGTATGTGCTCCCATAGAAGATGGAGCAGAAATGCCAACTCACTGACAAGATCCCCAAATTCAAGGCTCCGAGGTTCTTCATGATTGATCAGCAACGGTCAAGTTGAAGAGGTTTTTCTCAAAGGTACCATGTGGTATACTAGATACAAACAAGAACTTCTTGATAGTCTGAATCCTGTTTTCATCTTATTTACTTTATAAAACCACACAGTTTGGAGGCAAATGGCTGTTTGTCTAAGAGTAAGGAATACACATCTTCAATTTCATGCTTCTCACTGTAGTTCACCATGGGAAACCAGAGAAAAGGGGAAGTTCTGTCTGCAGGGTTAGTGTATATACCAAGACTTGTGTGCATGTACGTGCACACTAGTACACACGTGTGTGTGTGTGTGTGTGTGTGTGTGTGTGTGTGTGTGTGTGTAAGCAGAGAAACAAGATAACAGGAACTGCACAGTGAGGAGCATTCCCCGGGCAGGAGTCTGAGGTTGGGAATAGTGAATGATACCTACTATATGACCTAGACAGGATGTGGGAACAGCCTCACTCCCACTGAGCATTACAGTTTGAACAGGGTCCCCACAGCACCTTCTCTATAAAACCACCATCAATTTCGGAGGGGGGGGGGCGGTTATCACGTGTGCTTCTGAGAGATGCTCTCCTCCCAAAATGGCTGCTGCTTATACAATGAAGTTTCATCATTAGGAATTCCTTTTCCATCCTAAGAAGCACAGATTGCTAAACACTCAATTCTGAGTCTAATGAGCAAGTGGAAAGGGGGTGTGGTGGGGGATGTTGAGGGAGGCTTCCTTCTCTGAGCGTAATGGGATTTCTGAGAGGTAGAAGCGCAGGTGTGGAAGGTTCTTTCTAAAGGCTAGAGCCTTCTGGAGTTTTGCATATTCCCATGGCTGTGCAGTCTGAGAGGGTCTCAGCTCCATTTTCAACAGGAAACATGTAGTTAGTTTAATCTCATCCGTGTTGTTGAAAATTCCCCTTTCTCTTTCCATTTCTAACTGGTACTTGCCTACGTTTTCTTTTGAAAATTATCTAATTGCTGCCTTTACGGCATGCTTTAGTTTCTTTTCTGTTGCTGTGATGAACACCAGGACAGAAAGCAACCTGGGAGGGAAGGACATATTTGGTTTACACCGCCACATCACAGTCATCAAAGGAACTCAAGCCAGGAACCTGGAGGCAGCATCCTGAAGGAATGGTGCTATCTGCCTTGCCCTTCTTGGTTTTCTCAGCTTGTTTTCTTATGGAAGCCAGGAGCACTCACCCAGGGTTAGCACTTCTCACAGTGGGCTGCGTCCACCCATGTCCACCCATGTCCACTAGTAATCAAGAAATTTGTCTGTAGCCTAATCGACAGAGGCAACTCATCAGTTGAGTTCCCCTTTTTACCCCTGACCCTAGTTTGTGTTGACTAAGCAGTGCATAGTACCCCTATAATTGTGTTGATTTGCCAAAAAAGACTAAGCAGAGCATATAATTAGACTCTAAAATACACAGTATTTCAGATGCCATCAGTAATCCAGTGTTATGGCTATTCAGTGCAGAACCAAAGAACCCACATGCTGCAGAAGGATGCTCTCCTGGAATTTTCTGCCTGCTGCTTCCTGTATCTGAATACTTCTTTACACCTCCTCTGAGCCCTGGACCCTGAGACTGTACCACTGAAACTGGCCAGGAGGTTGCAGCCTCTCTCTTCACTACCTTTAGGCTACCAAATGTAAAATAAGATGAGGACCCTGGATAGTCCAGAAGCATTTCTGAAAATGAGCATGGATGAACTCTTCTGCTCTAGTCCTGGACCACAGTTCCTTTCTTTCACAGTGAGCTGACCATTAAAACATGTGGGCCACTGTGTGATGTTCATTGTTGCCTTTTCTTCCCGTCTCTGTCTCTTCCATGCACAGTTTTGTTATACATGCTGTAGCACATATGAACCTGTATGTATACCACTGGTATTTTTACTATAATATTTTATCAGTGCTTTGATACACTGCTTTCATACATCTACATTATGATCATATTCACTCCTATACCCTCACACTTCCTCCAAAATCCACCCCCAACTTTCTATCCCATCCCAAGTTTGAGCTGTTGATTTTTTTCAATCTTATCAAGTCTGACTTCTGTTCTCCTATACTCATGGGTCTTGCCCATGGTTGTATTACCTATTCCTTTGTTGCTGTGACAAAACACCATGACTAAGGCAACCTAGAGAAGAAGGGTTCATTTGAGCTTAAGGCTCCCAAGGTATGAGAGTCCGTCATTTTGCGAGGAGCATGGCAGCAAGCAGGCATGGTAGCTGGAGCAACAAGCGGAGGACCCACACATTGAACTGCAAGCATGAGGCACAGGGAGCAATTATGAAACGGCTTGAGTCTTTAAATTCTCAAAACCCACCTCCGGTGACAAATTTCTTCCACTAGAGCTATACCTCCTAAGCCTTCCTAACAGAGACATCAATCAGGGACCAAGCATTAAAATGCCTGAGTCTGTATCTCACTAAAACTACCACAATAAGCCAATAGCTCTCTGCTAAGGATTGGTATGTACTCATCTCCCCAACACAGAGAAGTCGATGATGTCATCATTGCCCTTTATCAGTTAGTAAAGAAAGCTCAGATCAGTATAAGTAATACGAGCCGTGCAAGATGAAGTTCACAGGACACTCACAATGCAATTCTGCATAGCTCTGATTTGCAGGCCTCCTTTCTAACATGTTGTGGATTACACATGATCTTCTCATAGTTCTAAAACCAGAAGAAGGCAGCTACTTGAGACCCAGATTAGCCAGAGGCTATAGAACAGAGGTCATATTGAAAAATTACTCACTTGAGCTACCCAAGCTGTAAATATTGCAGTATAGGAAGAACCAAATAACCCTCTCACTCACTTCTTGATTCCCAGGTACTTGACTGAGCATCTCTGATAGAGGGGCCAGAGAAGAGGTCCAGAGAGACCAAGCCTTGGACAGATTTACCTCCTCTACCTTCAGGGCTACGTGGTGTATCCTCCCCAGTTGTACTCTCAATGCATCTGAAATCACACATCTGGTCCTGATACAAGCGCTGTTTCATTTGCAAAGAGCCAGAACTCTGCAAATGGTCTGAGAGCTTCAGCTGCCACTTTGCAAATATAGGTTTGCAAAGAAAACCTATTGACCATGTCAATAGTTGACCATGTCCTGAGCTAGCTTCCCTTCGCATTAGAAGGTGTCTAGCTTTTCTAGCAGTGATGGGGAGGAGAGGTCCATGTACCTCAGAAGAAAGCTCATGATACATCTTACAGAGGATTGTAATTTATGTGTTATTTTGAATCCAAACCTATAATTCAAAAGTGGAGAAGTAGATTTGACCTGTGAGGATACTGAGGAAGAAAAAGTTCCACTTGAATTCCCTTCTCATAGTGAAGAGCTTGCTGAGATGTTTTTATCATAGACACATTTTTTTAACCATCAGATTTGCTTGATATTATTTATAAGTCTAAATGGAAAATGTCTGCTTCTTTGACATGAACTAAGTGCTGCATTTTAAATTCTGAAGATTTGTTAGTCGGTAGCTCTGGAGAATTAGTAACTGACCTTAGATCTGACTCTCATTGCAAGCATAAGGGATAAACTATTTTCAAATCTAGTGTGGAAACTTCACAATTCATTTCTTAAAGGGACAAAGGGCATTGTTAGTTTGCCATAATTCACATGTTAAAGGCCACCAATGTGCGGTGCCATTATGTGATGGTTAGATGAGAAATACAAAAGAACAAAGACCCCATAAAAACCAGAATATGGGTGAGTGGTCCAGCCTGGCCCCACTGAGGATTCCCACTCTGTTCTTGCAGTTCTCATTTTTGCATTTCCCCACCTGCACTGATCCGAGACAGACACCAGCAAAAACTGCCACACATAATCTTTCCACCTCCATTTTTGTTCACAGGGTCTTTGGTTTTCTGCTCTGTGAAGGTCTATTTATTATTCATTGAAGATGAGATCAATGCCTCCTTTATGTAGACTAACTCAATTGCACTTTCAAGTTGGGAGCTTCATTTTAAAACCTTTAATGAATTCCATCCTGACCAATCCTCACCTCACGTGATCTTGTACTGGAGTTTCATCTCTTATTCCTTGGGATGGAGGGCTTAACCAGACACTATCTTTGACACATTTGATATCTTACACATGGAGTTTCAACTAAGAGACAGAAAGTCAGGTAAAACAGGAAGCACAGTTGATGGAAGGATGGCTCAGCTGTTAAGAGCACTCACTGGCTGTTTTCTCAGAAGACCGGGCTTCAATTCCCAGCACCCACTTGGCAGCTTGTAACTGTAGCTCCAGTTCCAGGGGATCCAACACCCTCTCCAAAGATAAATATGCAAGCAAACACCAATGCATATAAAGTAAAATAAAATTAAAAAAAAGATTAAAACAAACAATCAGGAAACTCAGATTTGGCATTGCGGCAAATGACAGTTACCTTGGGTAGGATGAACATCATTACACACAATTCTTAGCAGCTTTAACTGAGTGCAGGCCGTGCCATTTCCTTTCAACTGCACTTTACAGTAAGAATGTTTACAAAGTCTCAATTATGCAAGTGCTAATTATGTGGATAAATGTTGCTACCAGTAGATGATATTTTCACTACGTCAGTTTAAACAAGCTCCTTTTCTGAAAACCGTATTCTAGAACTCTTAGAGCATCGGTCTCACAGGTGAGCGCTGAGTTGATACTGTTCACCTCACGACCGCACTCTGCCACATAAGAACTAATTAACAGAGAGGGAAAGATATGATGCTATAATACGTTTTGACAGCTCGATTATCCACCAGGCATCCTTGTGTCCACATTGGCCCCACATCTCAGACTTCAGTTGGAGTTTTGTACGAGTCAGGTGACTCTGTTTTCGTTCGTGTGGTAATGTAATACAACTTATCTCAGCTGACAGAAAGTGGCAGGTCATTAGCTTGCTTTCCTCGTCATAAAGACACAAGCAGAAGATGCTGCACAGTTGTTTGGGATGCTGGTCACAGCGGTGGGAAGGGTCAGTGTGTGCTCACCGCCTAGAGGGAATTCTGATGTCACAGAGAGCGAGGTACCTCCTCTCCAGGTTACTGCTGACCAGAGAGAGTTTCAGATAAGATCCCTGGAAATCCACCAGGTACTGATTAGACAACCAAAAACAGCTTGAAGGAGCTAGCCTGCCCGGAGGGGTCAGCCCTTACTCTTCATTGAAAAGAATTAAATGGGAATTATTATGCATTTGAGGTTATTGAGAGGGAAGCTCTTTTCAATACATTACTTTCTGCCACTGAGTAGCAACAGTGACACCCAGTGTTTAATGAAATCAATGGCAGGTCACCCCGGGGACCATGATGAAGGGAACTTTTGAAGAAAGAAGCCCTATGCTCATTTGCACAGAAGGACGCATGCAGAAAAGGAGCTGGCTGTGCACACTGCCTAGCCCGGATAGAAGCTCTTCACATGTTGCTCCTACGCAGGCCTGCGTAGACTTGCTCTGACTTGGGTGATGCTCATATCGAGGAAGTTTCTCAATTCTGAAACCCTGAGCGCACCCTTGCTCTTTGCCAGGCGTGGGTGGTTGAGATCTGTTGGATCGAATGGTCCTCCCCTTTCTGATTTTTGTCATTGAGAGGTGTTAGTATAGACATGCTTTTTTGTTTGTTTGTTTTTGTTTTTTGCTATTCTGAAGTTTAGTCCATACTCTTATATTTATATATATATATCAATTTGTATGTATATAGACATGGATACACACCCACGCACACACACACACCCACACCCACATACACACACACACACACACACACACACACACACACACACACACATATATATATATACATGGACTGGATGGATCTTAGATCTTAGCCCTTTGCTCATTACATTTATTTCTGCTGAAAAACTTTTCAAAATGTCTACTTCATTAGACTATTCTAGCTTGAGTTCTCTTTTGGAAAACTAGTCTAAGCAGCTCAATATCAGGTTCATTCACAAAGCTAACAAAAAATTCAAATTTGAATAATAGATACAAATAGTCACACAAAATTGAACCAAGTGGTATGGGATATAGTAGTCTTCATTTCTGTGTTGTCAGAAGTTTCTGGATCAAGTGTGAAAGTCAATACATTTCTGTCTGTGCAGATTTGAATGGTTAAAATATCTCACCTTCAGTGCAGCTGTGTATTCTTGTAATGCCAGCACTTAGGAGATGGAGGCAATAGGCTCAGACGTTCAAGGTCACCGTGGCTACACAGTGGGTTTGAGGCCAGTCTGGAGAAATGTGACCCTTTCTCAAAATAATTAATTAATAAAGAAGTAGTCAAGACATAAATTTTAATAGTTTTTTCTTAATTTATTTTTACCAAAATTATTTTAATAATAAAATTGTTAATAATTTTAATAGATAAATTTTAATAACAACATTTTAACAGTGAAATAGTTGCAAAGATAAGGAAGCAAGGTCCCATCAACCCACTGTGTAGGCAGGTCCAGCTGTGCTCACCTCAGGTGACCAGGGGGGTGCTTTGTCCTGGCAGGAACTGACATGGCCACAACATGGACATGAGTAGATATGTGAATGCAGCGATGCCACTCTGCAGCCACCCCTTTACGGAAATACCTGAACTTCTGTTCTCCACCTCAGACCTTAGCAGCCACCAATTTTTTTCTCTCTGTAATTTTTTTCAGTTCAAGGATGTTATATAAGCAGGACAGCAGAGCGCAAAACCTTTTGAAACTGGCCCTTTTCAGTCAACATCCTATGAGATCCATCCCCACCATAGCATCCTCCAGATGCTTTTGCTGACAGCTAAGTGGTACCCTGTGCAGGTATGCTTAAACCTAACCTGGCTATTTTTCATTGTCCAAACTGGCTGTTGAGATAAAGCTGCACTGAAGAACGTGGTCAGGTTTTGAGTACATCGAAGCTCTGATTTGTCTGGGTTGCATAGGAAGGTGTGTGCTCAGTTTCTCAGGAACATTTCACCATGCTTTTGAGTTTATCAAAATCCTTCAGGCAGTTTGATTCTCAGCTGGCCTTCTGAGAACAGTAGAGTGCCGATACCTAAAGAGTAACGACACACAAGAAAATAGAACTCACAGCCTAGAAGCAGCAATCCTAGGTAGTTGTTAGCACATAGAATACAGCTGCTGGTAATATGCAAGAACCTGATGAGCAAAGGGTTTGGCCAAGGAATGCAAAGTTTGTGATGAGGACCATTCAACCTCAGGGTCGCAAGCTTCTAATAGCATCTATGGTTCATTGCACTGCTCCAAATTACAAGAACATCTCAGTGAACATGGTTACCTACAGACAGATCAAAATGTAAGTTAAAAGTTTGAGTCCTGCTGAATATATGCTGCCTTCCTAAGTCTCCTAAAGCCGGCATGAAAAGGTTCAAACCCTCTACCGTTTTTACCTCTGTTAAGTCAATCTATGATAATTGTGTTATTTCATTACTTGCATTGTCATAGTTTGGAAGCATAAAATCAGTTCTTCCCCACCTGTTCTTCAGCACAACACTCAATAACCTCCTTGGCTTGTCTCAGTCACATCAGAAATGGAAGTGTTATGCAGACGTCACAGAAAGGGGAATGGAGCTGTGGGCCTCAGGCAGCCACAGCAACCACATCCGGTGGCACTGTAAGAACAGACACAGTGAAAGAGAGAAATCTGTGGGGATGCAGTGGCGTTCAGAGCAGCTGCTGCCATGCCATTGCATTCTGGTAAGCACACACCATGAGATTTACTTCAAGCTGAGTACACGACAAAACAGTGAGGGACTTAGAAAAACACAGCTTACCTTTGACGAAAACAAAATAAAATTGTAGTGTGGGCATATACGAAAAAGGGCTAAATTTATCACCATCAAATTAAAACAGTCTGTGCTTAGCTATTAAGAGAGAAATAGCCACATCAAAGGCCCTGGAAGAGATAACTGTCATGTGATTATCTGAGCAGAGCATCTAGAAGAGCCCGTCACACTAAATGGCTAAAGAATATTATCAAGCTGGTCATGGCAGCAACTGCCTTTAATCCCAGCAGTCAGGAGGCAGAGGCAAGCAGATTTCTGTGAGCTGGAGACCAGCCTGCTGTGCACAGCAAGTATCGGATTACTGAAAGGTAAAGAAGGAGACCCTGTCCCAGGACAAAGCAAAACAATCCCTAAAACCCAAGTCAATAAAAATTGTAGAACAGAAAGTGGGCAAATTATTTGGAAACAGACTTCACAATACAAATTGAAAACTGCTAAACTGTTAGCAGCAAAGGGCTGATTAAAACAACAACAAGGCAACCTCTCGGATCCACTACAGTGGATGAAACAAAATCTATAAGTGGCCTGGAATGCGGGGAGAACCTGTGGGAACTTTCATATACTGCTTGTGGTAGTGTGACTAAAAATACCCGCTCCCCGTTATTAGGAGGCATGGCCTTGTTGGAGTAGGTGTGGCTTTGTTGGAGGAAGTGATTATTAGGGGGGCGGGCTTTGAGGTCTCAAATGCTCAAGCCTACCCAATTGTGGCACTTTCTTCAGCTGGCTCAACCCTCAGCTCCTCCTCCAGCGTCATGTTGCCATGCTTTCTACCATGATGGACTAAACCTCTGAAACTGTGAGCCAGCGCAATTAAATGCTTTCCTTCATCAGAGTTGCTGTTGGTCTAGAGAGATGGCTCAGAGGTTAAGAGCGCTATCTCCGGTGGCTGACAACCACCTATAATGATATCTGGTGCCCACTTCTGGCCTGCAGGTGTACTTGCAGGGAAAATATTGTCTAATAATAAATAAATAACTCTTTTAAAAATCTTAAGAAAAAGAGTTGCTGTTGCCGTGGCCATGGTGTCTCCTCACAGCGATATAAACCCCAGCTAAGACACTGCTTGTGAAGTAGTAATATGAAGAAAAGCTAAACACGTGTCTCACCCAGGACCATGAAGTCCCCCTTCTTAGAATCTACTCAGAGGAGATGAAACCGTGTGACCAGTGTCAACAGCCACACTGGAAAGTCTTGCAGTTGTCACCAATGAGTGTCATTAGGCTCCAAATAAATGCAGTAATTAAATTTGATTATGAAATACATTCAAAATAGTTCTTCCTGGCTTGTTGATAAATTTGTGCAGCTGAAAAGTGCGTTGTCTTTAAACTCACTACATTATAGAATCACATGATGGGTTGAAGAAATGCTCCTCAAAGGGGAATTTGTATCCAAAGCGCGTAAAATATTCCCAGGCCCATTATACGATATGGACGCGTTGTTTGATTTTCTGCTTGATCATCGGCTTCATAGAGTACCCCAAGTTCTGCCTGTGGACCTCTAAAATCTGGATCATCCGCCGGCTATGGCTGCTGGAGCCACCAGGTGGCGCTGCTTAGTGGCATCTCCGGAGCAGAACGTGGCAGGATCAGCGCGGCTAGCTGGCCAGCATGCCTCTTCCAGCTGCCATGGTGCCGGCCTCCATGGTAATCTTGGCCAGCTGCACACTCGTGTGGAATTCAAAATCCGAATACTTGCTGATTAGCCTTTTTAATTTCCTGGTGCAGGAATGCTTGACCAGGATCTAGCCCACTTTACCTGGTTTAACCTCACCTAAACATTCCTTCTTAGCTTGCCGTAAGTAATTGAGCGGTTTTTCTTTTTTATTGTTGCAATATTTTCCCTCATTTTATTAGTTCTTTGAGAATTCTGATCACATTCACCCCCTTCCACTTTTACCCCCTCCACCAATTTCTTCCAAATCCACCCCCGCAGCACACAAAATTTTATTTTTAGTTATGCATATGTGTTTGTATGTGTTTGAGTGTCTGCGTCAGATGCAGGTGCCCCCAGAGGCAAGAAGAGGACATTGTATCACCTCTAGCTAGAGTTTCAGGTTGTTGTGAGCCACCTGATGTGGGTATTGGAAACAGAGCTCAGAGCCTCTGGAAAGGAAGTGTGTGGCCTTGGCTTCTGAGACAGTTCCCCTGGGTTTTCTTTTAAACTGTCAAAGGTCTAGAGGCAGATCTCTGCCCCCTTAAGGCTTTATAACTATACTTCTCAAGGGGTGGTTCAATGATAATTCACCAAGGGCGACCTCATGCACGCAGTCTGAGTAGCATGACAACCACCCAAGGTTAGAAGCTGACATCAGAGACTCCCAGTGAGCTTCAACGCTCCATATATACGGCTGGTCTTAGGATCAACAGAAAGGCCTTAGCCCTGCTGGCTTCCAGAAGGCCGCCACTGAAAACTCTACTTAGTCCGTAGTTTGGGGATGCCTACAGAAACTGAAGGTGCTACGTTTCACAGAGAAGAGCGAGAGCCAGGAGGACCACAATGTGGTTGGCGTATCTCCACTGGGAAATAATTGGAGATCAGCCAGCTAAGACCAGGCAAGGCTCTTTACATGGAGCTCGGGATGAGGGAAGGGCCGCTACTGTCTGTGTCTTTGGCCAGCTTAGGTTTAGGCAGAGTGTAAAGCAGAGAACACAAAGAGAGAAGCTCCCTGTGGCCGTGGTGAATGATGTGCCCAGGGTTCCAGACTCACTTGGGACTCTTCTGCAAGTGGGACATCGCTGACACCGGTCCTGCTTCTGCACACCATACCCTACATTTGTCTCTTAGGTTCTGTTGTCTTATCATACAAAATGTAAGCCGCAATGCTGGCTCAAGTGTGTGAGAGTTCTGAAAAATAACGAAATCATTTCCGTTTCATTTTCCCTTGTACTTACAGAAATGTAGGCTTTTACTTTTGGAAACCAATGGCCAGAGAACTTGAAGTTACAGCCTATAGCCTGCATTTACATTTGCTGCTTATAAAAATGGATCATGCCTGACCACTAGATAACTATTCACTTTTGCGGTCTTTCTGAGTATGTTGCCAGAGAGCACACACCTGTTCTTCATATGTTAGAAGGTGTTCTTGCCAATCACCTTGCTCCTGTACAGTGTGCATGGACATTTATTTCCCTATGTTCCCATAACAGTGGGGCCAGGCAAACAGAGGAAAATACTTCAATCAGAAAGAGGCAGATAGGTACATACAGCTTCCAGAGCTCTGTGACCTTAAATCCAGGCCACGAATGCACCTCTGTGTGCAAAGGAAACCTAATGGGAAGAGCTTCTGCGCATCCAAACTTTCCAGACAGGGAGAGAAGGGGCTGAGCAGGAGGGAAGGCTGCAATGGCAGCTTCACTAATGAAAATGCCTGAGGGTAAGTGATCCAGAAATCTAAACCACAGTTATCAGGCCTCTTGTTAGTGAATATGCTCACAAATGCTTCCTCTCCAAGGAAGGGTGCACAGCAGGTGACATCAGGTTACACCCCAAAGCCTCCACTGGTGACAGAGTAGAGAAGTGACCAGCCAAAGATCAAGTTCACTAGTGCTCTTTTTAACAGGGCAGAATCTGATGCAGTCCACAGTCCCTGAAAAGAACGTGACTGACATTGGAGAGAGGAATCCTGGGTAGCGGGAGAACTTGGAACTAGATGAAGACTCCTTTCCCCTCATCGAATCTTACATTTTAATACAGCTGTGAATCCACTGGCCCCTTGCTCTGCCCGTGGGTTAATCACACTTCTATCAAAGCAGAGACTCTGCAGCAAACTCTATGTAGCACATTGTGATTAACAGGATCCCTGGAGTCTGTCTCTTCCCTCTCCTGCTCCTATGTTTCTTCTGGGTCACCTGGAAGGAGCCTTTACCTAATCATTAATGTTGAGTTGGGAAGCAATGGGCTTTGGTTGGGGGACGGAGGTTAAGCACGCTGTCCCCACCGAGGTCCTAACGTGTGTTCTGTATTTGGTCCTCTCCCTGGTTTCCCTTCCTCTCTCTATCCATGAATGATGAAGCAGACAGAGCCTGGAAGCCTGAGTCCCACAAGCAACCCTCTCTAACTCTGGAGCAGCACAGTGGCCCAGGCTGGGCTTGGGAATCATCCACCTCTGTCTTAAAGATCCAACCCAAGAGATCAATAAATATCACCGCAAGTCACTCAGGCCTTGACGATGTGTTGAGCCCAAGCAAATACTTATTAACTCAGCGCTTCTAAGCTCGTGAAATTCTAAAGGCTCCCACAGCCTGAAAAATGAAGACCATAAAACATACGTACACAGCACACAATGGCTTTGCCTCCCTCACCGTTCAGTGTCATCTTTTCCAATTCCCTTTTATTAGCCTGGCTTTTTACTAAGAATGCACACAACTGAGCTCACGTGATAGCTGCCCTGGGATGTCTTTTCAGGGCTCAAGCAGCCTCCCCTGTCTTGGAGGATGCCATGTGAGCTACCATTCCAGGGTACCTTCCTCATCTTACTAAGTTGGATTTCCTTGCTCCTCTCTTACACAAGTCTTTAAATACACCAAGGCATACTTTTAGCTCATCCCATACAAAAGCCACTACTTTGTATTGAAGTATGGAAGTTTTCCTCTCTTCATGCGAGAATATCGGGTAGTGTATCACCATGGTATCTGAACATGCTGGTAAACTCATTGGGCTTAACTGAATCTCTGAAAGAAAAACATCATTCCAAAAATAGAGTGAAGAGGTTGGAGAGATGACCCAGCAGCTGGAGCTCTCCCTGCTCTTGCAAAGACTGGAGCCCAGCTTCCAGCAGTCACGTGCTGGCTCTGGCTCACAACTGTGTTTAACTCCAGTTCCAAGCCATATCAGTTCTTCTGACCTAATGGAGCTATTTCACATGTGTGGTGCACATTAACTTAAGCAGTCACACATACATACATATAAAAAACAATAAATAAATCTTTTAAGCAATAGGATTAAAAAGAATGGGCATGGGACTGGGGAAATAGCCCATTCATCTGAGTGCTGGCCATACAAGTACCATGATGTGAATTTGATATCTAGAATCCAAGATAAACAACCATCCAAGACCAAAACCAACCAATGAAACAAGCCAACAAAACTAGCATTGTGGCACATGCTTATGATCCCAGAGCTGGAGAGGTACAGGCAAGTGGAAACTAGGGTTCACCAGTCAAAGCAGGTAAACTTTAGGACCCAGTGAGACCCTGGCTCAAAACCAAAATGAATAATTCCTGAAGAATAACATCTGAAGTTGTCTTCTACCCTCATAGGTACACATGCATAAATATGCACATATCAGCAGAGGTAAGTGTGTGTCCTCCCCATCCCCAAGACTGGAATAAGCAAACAAAATGAACTGAACTACTCATGAGGTTTCTTGGAGTTCCAGCAGCACATAGAATCTGATCACTACAGATTACACACACACACACACACACACACACACACACACACTCACACACACACACGAAAGCCCAAAGCTGAAACATGAATGTACACAAAGTACAGGCAAGTCCAAAGAGCTGCAAGTCCAGCCCTGTCCACTGGTTGTTCTGGGCATGACTGCATGCACTGACCTTCCAATCGCACTAGGTGTTGTGGGTTACAGGCTAACTCCTCCCAGAGGGTAAGGAAGGAGAGGGGAAAACTGGCTTGTGGAGCAAAGGGTGGTTCATCTCATCCAATTAGTATTAGGACTGAACCCTCCATATATATAAAGTCTTTTAGGTTGTCAACAAACCAAGGTCTGGCTTTTGTGGCAGGCACCCTCCCTGATGTGCTCAGCATGCCATGGACTGGTCTCCATTATGCTGAAGTGCAGAAAGCAGGCTGAACAGCTCTCAGCTGCCCATTTCTGTTCTTAACTCCACAGGATCAGCCATGGCCTTTGACAGACCATCCTTACACTCTCTGCGTTTAAGGCATATCACTCATAATTACCAACTCCTGAAATCCTGTTGCTTCATCAAGGAAAAAAGTGGACCTCAAGGGACACACAAAGGGCATCAGTAAAATGCAAGATATTTAAAATAGTTTCCTAGCCCATGAATCCAATGCATGGAAATACCTTTATATCAACTTCACTTCCCTTCAGTTCCTTGAAGCGTTCTTTCTCCCCTCATCTACTGATTACTTATTTCAGTTCAATTGCCAGCTGCCTACAGATTGCTCAGCACTGCCTGGCCACAGTGAACAGTTCCAAGTCCTTGGGAGCCTGACATCTCTCAATAACGGTTGTTCACCCTTCCTTGTGAAGAACTCTCTCCTGCATGCCCCACTGCCCTTTGCCAGAAGATGCTTCCCTACAGCACAGATCCTCACTAAAAGAACAAATGGTGACTTATGCCAATCACAATTCAGGCACAAACATAAAACTAAAAGTAACCCTTTGTTCTCTTATGTTCTTTCTCTTTCACCATTTCCCCAAAGAATTATATTTACAGGAAAACCCTATGCCATCAACAGTGCTGTCACCTTCAGGAGCTGGGGTCCCTGGGTTACTGTACTGTACCCTCTCCACTTCCCCAGCCCTAATGCAAATCTGATTATATAAACATGAGAAATTTCTAGAATTTCACCACACTGAGATCCTAAGGTTGACTTTTCCCCAGTCATTTTTTTGTCTTCACAAGAGTGGGTCAAATGTGAGCCTTCTGTGCCACGCACACATACTCTCTGTCTCCTCTCCCTGCTGTGTTTCTGTCTCTCTCCATGTCTCTCTGTCCCTTTCTCTGTCTCTCCATGTCTTTGTTTCTCACACACAAGCAGGTAGTGAGGAAAGCAGCCGTCAACTACTCATTAAGTACTCTGCATAGTAAAGTGTCCTGCCCATAGTAAAGTCCTGCCCTACCGAGCTCAGAAGTACAACACTGAGCTCCAAAGTGGCGCGTATTTCCTCTAACACTATTGATGATTCCTTTTGTTATCCCCCACTAATGTATGCATTATAAATGGACTGCCATCCAGCAAATGCTCCATGAACTCTGAACTTCTTGTGGTGTATCAGGCTGCACAGAAGAAGCCAATAGTTAAGCTCATACACTGTATCACCCTTTGCTTTGGGCAGCTTCTCTTGCAAGGAAGGAGCCTAATGTCTTCCCCATCAGCACTTTCTCTTCTCTGCTAAACCTTTTACATTGGAGTCTGCCTTTGGCACCATAAATCAATCCAAAAAACCCCATTATGCTCCTTTTGCCTCTGCCAACTATCGTTCACTGTTCAGCCTTTACCAGTAGCAGACTCCTGGCATCCTAATGACACATGAATGGATTGTTTCTTTCTTTTTCTCAACAGCAGGAAGCCTGTCACCATCCTGAGGAGGCTGTCTAGCAAACACTAGCTTGTGCAGGATCTGGCAGGCAGGAGGGGCTGGGAAGTTTGCAGAACAAATTGAGTCTGGACTCTTTGTCCACACATTTGTTTTTCTTGTATTGTGCAAAAAGTTCAATGTGAAGACTTCCTAGTTGACTGAGGAAGCTTATTCAAGTCTTCTGCATTAATGGCTGACGGCTGACTGCAGAAAAGTTTCGTGGGGAGCTGGAGGAAACAGAAACACCAGGAGGGAACAGAAACAGACCTGCCTGGGAAGGATCTGGGGTTGAACACACACACACACACACACACACACACACACACACACATACACGCACACACACACAAGTCAGAAATATAAGGACTTTGAGTTCCTTGGGTAAGATCTTCAACTCAGATCCTGTCTGGATCCTCCTTTATCAAAAGGCTTTACTTGCCTAACACTCATGGCCAAAGTTCCTGAAGAGGTGTGGACCTCAGAAAGGTGATTAGGGTGCAATCCAACTGCATGATGGGTGACTAAGTTCAATCATGATCTCAGAACCCAAGACCACGACAGGAACCAACATGAATCATTTGATCTCACAACTCCAATAGATTATGGGGAGACCATGACAGGTCACTCTTGTCAATGATGTGGTAGGCTGAATTTTGGAAGACTCTCATCTCTTTGTTCTTAACCAAGGAGGAACCAAGTTTCTTACTACTGCACCATGGCCTAAATGTTCATCCAACACAGTGTGCAGTGTCTGTAGAGGGAAGAGTGCTGGGGTAAAGGCGGGCTGTGCTCACTAGGCTGAGAATGCAGAAAAAGGGCAACAGTCACAAGTTGGATCTGTCTAGGCTGGGGGCCTCAGGCAGTGGACAGGAAGAATGATGGCTAAGGGGGCTCAGACAGGGCAGAGATGCATGGCTTTAAAGGAGCCATAAGGACTCTTCTGAAGTTCTGCCGCCTTTGCTCCCTTCTCTTAAGGTCCCTTGTCCCAGGTCATGGCAGCTGAAAGATGTTTTTCTCACTGAACAGAATGAGAGAGTCTATGTCAGTCTAGGTCAGTTTAGCCTTGCATCACAGATTTGAGCAAGACATTTTCCAAAGGACCATCATGTTTAGATGCAGAGTTTAGTAAGATTTAGCTCAATGGCTTAGGCAGCAAAGGAGACAACTACAATATGGGGAGAGAGACACTATGGTATAGAGTCTATGTCTTTTCAGCTCTTTCAGGCAAACATCACATGTCTGCAGGATTTTAGGTTCCAGAGAAATCACCTAGGCAAGTGTTAGTGTGATTTTCATGTGGGAGTTCTCTGACGGTCTGTGCTAAGGTCTAATCTTCAAATTATGATCCTGAAGTCAGCTAAGAGTAAGGAAAGCCCAAGGATTGAGGCTTCTCCTCATAGTGCTCTGAACATTAGAACTGCCCTCTTAAGACCTCCCTTCCCACTGTGTTTCCTTGTGACTCCAGATAAGTGCAGATGATGCAGCAATGCACGTCGGCAGCTGCAGATCAGGTACCAATACATTTCCACAGCTGCAGATCAGGTACCAATGTACTTCCATACCTGCAGATCAGGTCCCAGTGGACTTCCACAGCTGTGGATCAGGCACCAATGTACTTCCACAGCTGCAGATCAGGTACAAATGCATTTCCACAGCTGCAGATCAGGTACTAATACATTTCCACAGCTGCAGATCAGGTACCAATACATTTCCACAGCTGCGGATCATGCAACAATGCACATCCAGAGCTGCACATCTGGTTCCAATGCACTTTACAGCTGCAGATAAGATCATGCAGCAATGCAGTTCCACATCTTCTTGGCATTTTAGGTGCTGATGGAATATGGAATACAGAATGTGGCAGTCAGGGCTAAAGGAATAGCTCAGTCTGTAAATGTTCACCATGTAAGCATGAGAACTTGAGTTAAATCCCCAGGACACACATAAAAAGCCAAGTGTGCTGGTGCACGCTTACAATCCCATGACTTGGGAGATGGAGACATCTCAGGGGCACCCTGACCAACCAGTCTACTCAGCAAGTCCCAGGCCTGTTAGAAACCCCTTGTCAAAGCCCAAGGTACACTTCTCCTGAGGAACAACCACTGGACTGACCTGTGATAGCCACATGCCTGTACAAACACTCACATTCGCCTGTATACACACCCACACTTGCACACTCACGGTTACGTGGGCACACTGAAGCGTGAAGAACACACACTCACGCCCACATCACTTGCTGAAGGCAGCTTCTCATTACTTTTCACTCTGCTGTAATTATGCTTAATAAGTTTTCTGTTCAATGTGGTTGTTCTCTTTCTGTTGCTTCCTGGGTTCTGGCCCTCCACATGGAAAGGACACCTGGTATACCCAGGGCCCTGGTTAAAAGGCTGTGTCCACCGATGCTACAGAATAAACCACAGCTCACCAGCCATTCAGCTCAAGGAGGCAGTTCTATCTTAACAGCATTTAAAAAATCACATTGCTACAATCTTTCTTAAAGTGACAGTGATTTTTGATTATTAGAGAAAAATGTTTCTTGCTAATAAGTAAGACACATGTGAAAATCTTCCGTGGTTTCCATATTTAACTGGGCGCTGGTACTTTCCAAGGCTGAGACTGAGAAGCCCAGAGTCTTAGGCCCAAAATGCCAGCATCTAGAAAAACAGAAGCTCCACAAGAGCTTGGGAGAAGAAACTTCTCCTCCTGTCTGTCAGATGCTGCCGTACACACTTGGAGCAGGTTTTTCTCCCCACTTCATTCCTCCATATGGCAATTTTCTCTGAAGACACCTCAATGGAAACGAAGGGATTCCAGTTCCCCAAGCATCTCTTCCTCCAACCACCTCAGCACTTAAAAGTCACCACCACAAACCTCAAAACACACAGCAAGAAACTCTGCTCTGTAAATATGAGCCTGGCAGAAATTGCCATGTCAATTTATGTTGTTCAATATTCCATTCGGCCACCCATACATTTTGTCACATTATGTAAATTTAGTTTATAAATATTATATTTTCTACTGTTAGGCCTCATAAGGCAATTTCACTCAGAATTTCTACATGCATGGTGACATTTCGCATTCTGAACTGTGGCAGCTACGTTTTGAGTCACCAAACAGCCTTCTAAAACATGTAATTATCACATCCATCTAAGTTGTTTAAAATACAAGCACCTTTGTAGTGCTTACGATGTTGCTGTGGGAAATTGCATCCCTCGTCTAAAGAGGCAATTTCATGACATGAGGGTTGGCCTTCTCCATTCCTCAGCATACCTGCTTCAGGAACTCACAACACTGGTGATACCAATGGCCATGACCTTGCCAGAACCTCTGCAGAAGGCCTCTTTGCGCTGCTGTAATTCTGGCCTTTTGCACACAGGCAGCTAGGGATATTAGCCAAATCCACACAGTATATCAGCGGTCTTTCTTTTGTCTCTCTGCCCAAGCCCTTAGCAGACGCTGAGTCTGCATTCTATGAACCAGTGCATTCTTACCATACTTGGGACACAGGGGACATGGTTGGCAGCGCAGCATAGGGATGAGAAAATCTTAGTTTAGTCAGAGGACAGACCCTCAGAAAACTAACCTGGGATGGTAGCCTGTGCCTGAAGTTCAAGAACTACTTTTGTCCAGATGTGTTTTACTGGATGTAGTTCAAGCATCTACACATTTTGTTAAATAACTTCTATATCATAACTGTTGACCTGTGTACACTTGCAGAGTCCACAGGCTCTGTGTGGTCTGCTACCCATGGTTTGCCCTTTCTCTGATTCTTCCCAACACAAAGACACAATTAGCAACATGCTTGGATAACCCACTGCCCTTCTCTACTGTTAACTTCTAGGTGTTGAGGCAATATACACATCCTTGATGCTTTTGGTCCGTGTGCCCAAACAGCAAACCATGGGAGTGAAGTGAGTTTTTTTTTTCAGCCATGTCACACATTTGTGCTTTAGAGTCATACCATGTCAGCATATAGAATGCTGACATAGTCCCTCAGTTTTAATCCCTGATTAATGGTTGCTTTGTGGTGTTGACTGCTTTCTCAAATGGGCAAGACATTCCACGAATGTTTAGCTTTCTGTTTCAGGTACCTCATGAATCTAGTCCGGTCCGTACATTCTGCTTCCATCCTGTCTTCTCTGGAGAGCCTGTGTTGTCTTCTGTGTCCCATGGGTCAAACACATGCCCCTTCTATTCTGCAGAGCCTGGTCCCTTCTGGGATTCTGTGTGGGTCTGTGGCTAGCTAGTGAGACATCTGCTGGATGGTGAGGCTAGGGCGACTCACCAAACATTTCTGGATATTGGTAGCTTATGGCCAGAGTACAAGGCAGCCATAGTCCCTTCCCAGATTAGAAGACTGGCACGGCTTTCTCACATGGCTGTAAAGTGTAGAGGTAGACCCCACTGCACCAGCACATCTATTCTTTCCCCACACTTGTTATTGGCCCACCCTTCAACATAAGCAGTCTGTACCTCAGTTCTTGTTGTGAGAACTTAAGGAGGGGCTGGCCAGTTTTGCAGCAAGCTCTACTGGCTTGAACAGCAGTTGACTGTTGAGACCTGCAGTCAGCCTCACTTCACAGTCTGGCTCTGACAGTTATGAACTGTGATTGGGGACAAACCACTCAAACTCTCCGAGCCTTGCTTCTCTTCTCTTCAAGGGTCAATCAATCACAGCTGCAATAGTCTAGCAGTGAGCACTAAATAAAATAATAGACACAAAACACTCAACACAGCCAGTACCCAAGACCTCGGATCATTTCAGTCTCCCTCAGTTTCCCTAAACCAAATGCTTAGGTTTTGATTTGTCTCTCTTTGTCATGTGTTATTTCAAGATCTTTATGAAAGCATGTCTCCAGAGCCACACCCTCCCCTTCTCCAAATGCTGTCACATGTAGAGAGGTCTGAGTCCCAAGGTGAGCAGGTTGTGTTCCTTTGTGCTCAGCTTGTGAGCAGGGTACTTGTTTCCTTCTCTGAGAGCCTGATTCCCCTCTGGTTCACTGAAGGATCTGAAACGTGGCCATGTCTGTATTTCAGCCTTGTTAGCAAATAGCAATGAGTTAACATCACCACGGGGATACTGCTCAGATTCTTCTCATTGTAAAACCGACAAAGATAATTCTTCAGCATTGCGATCTTTCATTAATAAGTTATGAGAGGCAATACAGAGGCAATCTGTCATGGCGCACTTAGGTTCTCTATGAGAAATTTACTTGCCAAAGTGTTATTTCTTGTATGATTTCCTAATGACCTGCCCACTTTTCGCTCTTTCCCCAATTAGGGAGCTTGTCATAGATGCAAAACTTAAATGTTCATCTCTACTTCTTTCTTATGTATTTGTCTTATACATTTCATTCTCCATGCAGCAGTCACAAGGATCTCTCACAAACAGAAACATACTATAGCATGCTGTTGACAACACATTCCTGTCCCTGAGGTACAAAGTCACCTGCTTGCATGCAAGAGGCCTGCAAATACTTCTGCAAGCCACCCTTATCCAAAGCCAATGTCCTCAGAGAATTTCTGGCTATCAAAGGGAAAAAGTCAATGAAATGATTCATAGTGACATTCTGCTATTCTCATAGATCAATGCCTAGACGGATCATCATCAGAGAGGCTTCTTACAATAACTGATGGGAGCAGATAGAGAGATCCATAGCCAAATATTAGGTGGAGCTGAGGAAGCACACAGAAGAGGCCAAGGAAGGATTGTAGGAGCCAGAGGAGCCAGGAGAACAGCTTCCACAGAATCAACTAAACAGGGATCACAAAGATTAAAGTGAAAACCATGATCCTTCAAAGACTTATGGGACAACCATGATCCTTCAAGGGTCTAAACTAGACCCTCTGCATACATGCTGTGGTTATTTAGCTTGGAATTTTTGTTGGACTTTTAACAATGAGAGTTGGCCTGATTGGACTCTTTTGCCTGCTCATGAGCCCCTATTTCTTCTACTTGGTTACCTTGCCCAGCCTTAGTATAAGGCTTTACGCTTATTCTCATCGCATCTTATTATGCCATGTTTGGTTGATATCACTGGGAAGCCTGCTCTTCTCTGAAGGAAAACAGATGAGCAGGGGATCTGAGAAAAAAAGAAGGTGGGGATGACTAAGAGGAGGGAAGGGAGAGAAGGCTACAGATGTATGAGAGAAGAATACATTTTAAAAAATAATAGTATAATGTTTGGCTGTGGGTCTCTGCATCTAATTCCATCAGCTGCTGGGTGAAGCCTCTCAGATGAGTTATGTCAGGACCCTGTCTGCAAGCATAACAGAATAACATTAATAGTGTCATGGATTGTTTCTTTCCTGTGGGGTGGGTCTCAAGTAGGTTCAGTCTTTGGTTGGTCATTCCCTCAATTTTCTGTTCCATCTTTGTCCCTGAATATCTTGTAGGCATGAAAAAAAGTGCTCAGGGAATCCTATCGAAAAGTTAGGGAATGATTGAGGGAGCTGGAGAGATCAAGCACTCCACAAGAAGACCAACAGAGTCAACAACCTGGGCCCATGGCAGCTCACAGAGATTGAACCACCAACCAAAGAACATGTATGGACTAATCCTACTTCCCCTGCACATATGTAGTAGATGCACAGCTTGGTCTTCTTGTGGGTCCCCCAGCAACTGGAACAAGGGCTCTCTCTGACTCTGTTGCCTGCCTAACTGGGCTGCTTTGTTTGGCTTCCGTGAGAGAGGATATGCCTAGTCTTGCAGTGACTTGATGTTCCAGGACAGGTTAGTACTCATGGGGGACCTCCCCATTCTCTGAGGAGAAGGAAAAGGGAGAATGGGGGGCGGGTCGTGGAAGGCCTGAGAGAAGGGGAACTGCAATCAGGATGTAAAGTGAATAAATAAATAAATAAATAAAATAATAGTATGCAAGTGGAAAGGTGTTGCAGCAGGTAGGAAATGTAAAGGAATTTTAATTTAGAACATGGCTGTTCTGGCAAGAAATCACAGCTAAACACCTTCCACGTGTGTATAATCTGGATTGAATACAAGCATGCCTTCAATCCAGGGGACAGAGGCAAGCAGATACGTTATAGAGCAAGTTTCAGGTAAAGAAGAGTGGTATTAAACAGCTTTACTCTCAAACAATGAAAGGTAAAGTTAGTTTGTAGAAGGAAGCACCCATATTTGAAAGTGATGTTTTATTGAGTGGCAGAAAAAGTGATGAATCAGAGAAAGATTTGTCAGAATAGGTTATGACCAACTCTCAGGAGAACAGAGAGGAAAGGGGAGCTACTTAGGGAGCAACACAGAGAATTAGAGTGAGAGAAAGCAGTTTAACCGAGTTTTACAGAGAGAGGTTGAATGGAAGAACAAGCTAGACACAGGTGAAGACAGAATGAGCCAGAGAATGAGAAGGAGCCAGGAAAAAAATTGCTGGAGTTAGTTTAAGGCCAAACAGAGCAATTCAGAGGCTGGTAGAGAAGCCAGATTGAGTAAATCAGCTGGGAGAGGTGTCAGAGCCAGAATAGCTGAGTTGAACTAGCCAGCTTTGATTTCAGAAAGAACAAAAAAGGGTCAGCTTCCTCAGCAGTAACTTGAAGAGGCTGAAAACATTGTAGGCCTAGGTTAGATTGTACTGAGGCTAGAAGTTTCCAGGAGTGTGCCTAAATTACCAGAAGGAGGCAGTAAACCTCTGATACAATAATTGAAACAAGTGAATAAAAGTCACTTTTATAAGGAAGAAAACATAAAACTACTTTTTGTTACCACTGCTCCCCATTCCTAACCTATGGTGGCAGTCACAGTCCCAGCACTCGCCAGACGCTGGCAAATTAGCTTTTCTCGGACCTTCTAGAATTGGGAGTGAGAACAAAGGCAACATCAAAGCAGCTGTGCAAAGCATTGGTCTGATATCCAGCATCTGCTTCCTAGAGCTCTTAGTGCTTAGAAGCTGCCTCGGTGGGCTCACCTTGTCCTGAGGAGGGGACCAGGGATGAAGGAAGCACCTCACTCCCACATGCTCCACCCAGCGTGAGCTACACCACGCTCTGAGCCACTGAGGAGAGACTCCTTCAGGAGTTTCTGTGGACACATGGTAGCCTCCAACGTTGCTTCAGCCCAAGTGCTCTCCCTGCACTGCCATCTCTGAAAAGCATCCCGCTGGACAGTTGCTAAGGAAGCGATGGCTGGAGCTGCCTGCCAGCAGGAAATACAGCTCTAAGAGGCAGGATGCTGCCAGTCGTTGGCACTCATCCTTGGCGTTTAATATGCTCAGAGATTCTTGCTGCTAGAAAATGCTATTCAGCTACCTCCTACCTCTGAACAAATGGCAAATCCTCCCATGGTTACTCAGGATGAAATAACTCTTATCTACTGAGGCTATGAGACTCACAGATTTCTGTCAAAATTCTATTTGCCTCTGACCATCGTTATCCCCTCAGTGGACTTTGGGTAACCCAACATGAACAACAACTTCTGTGACATATTTGATAGTCTCTAAGATGTCTAGGATTTTTCTCTCCACAGTGTATAATTGTGTCAGTTGTTCCATTTGAAGATGACTTAAAGACTGAAAAATCCATACACATATTATATACATTTACAAACACGAATATATAAACATACCTGCATAAACACACATGCATATGTACATGCACAAATACCCACATATACACTGTTTCAGTGTCCCCAGAGTCAAACTAAAGAACTGCAGGATGAGGGAATAAAGGGAAATTTGGCTCAATAATAGATTAGAACTCAGAGTTTTCATCATCTCTGTACACCACTAGTATGTTACGGTGGTGATTCAAATTCCAGTGGTCTTTGAAGTGATGGCTATTACAGACAATGAGGTGGAAGCTAGAACATCCTTCTGCAAGGACATTAGCCTACAGAAGTCCTGTATCCTAGCAGAAATCAGGCCGGCCGGCAGCTCTGAGGCACAGGGTAAAAGCAAATCCCCTACTTCCGGGGCAGGTAGGGGTAGGTGAAGGCTTCCTGGGCACAGGAGCAGCAAGCAGACATAGTATCACCAGGAGGTGGTCTCACCTGTGCCAACCTGTAAGGACAGGCAGCCATGTCCTGGGCAACTGTATGGCGCTGTAGGACTGCCACTGGCATTGCTGCCTCTAACACATATCCGCAAGCACTCCATAAAGCTTTCCTCCACGTAGCAGAAACAACAATATTCCTCGCTTCTGTGCACGCAGACATCATAGACGATTCATCTAGGCTTTGGCAAGTCTCTCTTAAATAGGCATACTGGGGTGTTTTTGCCTCACAGTGCTGAGCTCCACTGGTGGTCACTGGGAAACTGGCAGCCAGGCTGCATGGCACACATTGAATACCTCTCCTCTAGAACGCAGGGATTGCATTTAGAGAGCTGGCCTCTACTGTGATCTGCCTTTGAGACTGACGAAACCCATGGTACCCTGAGCTAGTTTTTCTCCCTTTTCCTGTGGTAAAATGACCCGCCAAAAGCAACTTAAGGAAGAGTTGCACCGTTTATCTCAATTCTGGAGTGAGGCTTGTCATAGAGGGCAGATCAAGGCAGCAGAAAGGTGAGACAGCTGACTACACAGTTCTGGGTGTCTGGAAATAGACACAGAGAAGGGCTCTGATCAGTTGGCCTTCTCCTATTCATTCTGAATTCGAGCCCAGGAAACAGTTCTGTGCACAGTTGGGGTGTTTGTGGGTCCTTCCAATTTCTATTAATCCGATCTAGATAGTCATCATGGATGTGCCCAGAGACTCGCCTCCTAGGTGTTTCTAGATCCTGTCAAGTTCACAGTCAAAGCTAATAATCACAGCTCTGAGAAGCAATCATATCACATTAACCCAAGGGACTTAGGAGGGCCTCCATGAGACCCAGGGAGAAGAAATATCAGGGAAGACTTGGGGAACTACCACGTGATTAAATAAACAGTTATCTGGTGTTGTGGAGCCTGGGCATCAGCTTCTTGATTTGAATGGTGATTTGTGCTATTTGTCTGGATTTTGGTGACAATATATGATCAGCCTGAAGGCCATCAACTTTCAGTGAAAGCTGCCAGTTTGATAAGGACCAGAGATGGTACACTGTCTCTGACCTCTATTCTATGTCGGTAGGAGAAGCAGCGATCATTCCCAGGTTTGAAGAAAACAGCCTTCTTTGCCTGAGACCCAAACAAAAAATAGATCTTATAGGAAGACAAAGGGGTAACTTTTTTTTCTGGCTAGAAAAGATTAGAATGGATAGGGTCATGAAACTCAATTTTTCTACTCAGACATAGGCTACATGCCCCACACTTCTCCAGGATCCACAAAGGAGCTGCTACATGTATAGAGCTGGTGTCTCCTGCACACATATTCCCAGTGTGTCCTAGATATACACATACCTGTGTTCTCTGTGTACACATACCCAGGGTCTTCTGCACATACATACAGTGTTCTCTGCACATACATGTCTAATGTCTAATGTATATATGGTGCTCCCTGAACATATATGCCCAATGTCTTTTGCACAGACACAGTGTTATCTGGACATACATTACACACATGCTCAGTGTCTTCTGTATGTATATACACCCAGCATCTGCTGCATATACATCCCCAGTGGTGTGTGTGTGTGTGTGTGTGTGTGTGTGTGTGAGAGAGAGAGAGAGAGAGAGAGAGAGATCATCTCTGTCATGGGTCCATGCAACCATGGGACACAAGTTATCTCTGTTAAGCCTCTCAGAAAAGCTGTAGCATATTCCTAAGTTTACTTTTAATTGGCAATTCACTAAAATGAACTTATTTTCATGATGATCAATAGTATTGTGCACATTTCTTTTTTCTTTCCTTTTTTTTTTCCTTTCTTGTTTTGAATCCATCATTGTGTTCCTGTAAGCTAAGGGCACTTCTACATTTCCACCTGTAATTATGACTAATTAACCACATCTTATAAAAATTTTATGCCATAAAATGCCAAAGTTTATTAACACCCCATTTATAACCATCAATAGATTCTTAAGCTTGCAGAGTGGCGCTTGTCTCTGGAATCTCTCCCAACACTAATCATCATTGCTATAGATTCTCCACAACACAGACCGGCGCGCACTGATTAAGTGCTAAAGCGTCATTAGGAAACTGCCAATTCCGAGCAGCAAGAATGAGCAACAAGGGAACGGATGCAATTTCCAAAAGAGTCCCGTGAAGCAATATATTGCTGTGCCCACAAATGCTTATAAATACATCACAGTAGACACAAATTGTTGGCCAGCAAAGGAATCTTACTGCTCAGAGAACACTAGCTGAAGGAGAAACCAGGTCACTCTTCTGCCTGGCCTTTTCCACAGTACCTGCTTTCCCCAGTTTTACTTTGCTTCTGACTCTGAGCATCCCATCCCATCTTCTACATCAAACTTTTCACTGATAACTGGATGTGGTAGTAGGAGCCACGCAGTCCACCCTGTGGCTAGCCAGAGTGATTGCACCAACCATGGGAGGATGTGAGAATGCAGCCTTGAAAGTATGTTTCATAATGCTGTAGTGAAAATTTCGGTTTCTCTAAAAATCCAGTTATGTTATGTGAATATGTTTTTGTTTTAATACCAGGTGTGGGATAAGGGGCTGCTTCAGATTGTCCACAGCAGCTGACTATATATTGACTTGTGCTCTACCAGGAGTGAAGATAGTTTACACTTGGAATTCTGGGAGCTCTTGAGAGGGTATAAATGGGAGAGACCCTTGAGGGCCTGTAGTGGCTGCTGCTCCTGCTCCTGCTGCTGCTTTTGCTATTGATTGCTGGATTGCTGGATTGCTGGATTGCTGGATTGCTAGATGATTGCTGGTTGCTAGGCTGCTGGATTGCTGGTTGCTGGTAATCTTATGAAGAAGATTGGACTTGCCCCAAAGAAAATGATGTCCCTAATCAGAAGGAAGTAGTCTAAAGTGGTCTATGCCCCCTTTCCCCTCTAACCTTCTTTCTCACCTACCTAGAGTTGGGGGGTTGGAAGGGATTGGGGTGGAGCAGGGTGGTAGCCAGATAAGATAGCCTAAAGGCCAGGCTACAGAATGCTTCTGAGCAGGGAGATGTTTGATAGACGCAAGGTTTGTGTGTGTCACTACCACTGTCCAGAAAATTATTACCCAAACATCCTTTGGCCAACTGAAGTCGGCATTTAAAACAATGTCTTATAAGATGATATATTAATTTTATGACATTTTTATGCTCCTGAGATATCTTTAATTTGAAAATATTTGTCAGTATTTGTACTAGCTTTTATATGAATACTGAGCTTCATGTGCATAGGCATACATCAAATAGGGTACATAACAAAGTGTGCTATGCATGGTCAGCTTTTCACTTAACAGATTGTCTGACCAGGCCTGGCACTGTTTGAGGTGTTAACAGACTTTTCCTGGATTGAAGTGAACAAATATATACTCACATCCTATGGGGCACTGACAACAGATCGGCTGAGCTCAGGGAGCCTGAGTTGATTAAGGTTGCATACAGAAGCACAGGGGCCTGAGAAGTCACTGCATGGCTGCCTACCGCTGAGTAAGCTTCAGCTCAGGAGCACCCTGTGTAAGCAGTTAGGCTAGTCAGGGAGCCTTCCCTCTACCTGACTGTCCTAAATGCTTATATGGCATTGGGGAAGGGAATCTGTGAATCTTGTAAGTTTTAGGAACTGTGTGAATGAAACATTTTGCGTTAACTTCTTGAGCCCTACTTTCTCAGTCACAGATGGCAACTGTGAATCAGACACCCAAACCTAGCACGCCTGCATGAGAGAAATCCTATGGAATATCATTTATTTATTTTATTTAATGTATATGGGTGTATTTCCCACATGGTACTTTTGTGGTCAGCTGTGGAGTCCCCTGCACTTCCAGAATCTTGCTTTCCCAGCACAGCATCTGGATATTGTTATATGCTGGGGTGCACAGTGAGCACGTGAGATTTCCGCTGCTGGTCAGAGGTTACAGTCTGCACCAGGCTGAAGAGAGCAGCTGTGGACAGTTCCAGGCTCCATCTGTGAGATTTTCTTGTTTCGTGGGCTTCTCCTCTTGGGGTTTCAGAGTGCTCAACTCCCTCCAGTCCTCCTCATCTGAAAGGACATCAAGGTTGTCATGGGCTTTGTCAGGTTGGAAGGAATAGCATACATGATTCAAGGTACATGTAGACTCCAAGGTGAAGGTATTATGAGGTGAAGAGAGTGGTTCAGGGAGGAGGATTTAGTTATAAATGACATTTATGTCCTCTTATAGGGGCTACAGTTATGCCTGAATGACACAGTCCATAGAAACTGCTTCCTACCTGTCCTGGCTAGTTTTATGTCAACTTGGTGCAAGATAAAGTCCCTGAAAGGAGGGAATCTCAATTGAAAAAAAAAAATGCCTCCATAAGACCTGGCTGTGGGGCATTATCTTAAGTAGGGACTGATGGGGTAAGGCCCAGCCCTCTTTGAGTGGTGCCATTCCTGGGCTGGTGTCCTGTGTTCTATAAGAAAGTGGGCTGAGCAAGCCCCGAGGAGTAAGCCAGAAAGCAGTACCTCCATGGCCTCTGCATCAGCTCCTCTTCCGGGTTTCTGTCCTGTTTGAGTTCCTGCCCTGACTTCCTTTGGTAACAACAGTTAAGCCAAATAAACCATTTCCTTCCACAGATGATTTTCATTGTGGTGTTTCATCACAGCAAAAGTAACCCTAATTAAGACAATACAAGACGTTAAATTGGCTGCTGACCTCACTGTGAGCTCCTCGCTCTTAGGAAGCAAGGATTTCCATGCTATGTGAACAGCCTACAGCAGGCATTTTGTTACAGTGAACACAGGAAGAAAGAACTGTCCTTTAACAATGTGCCTCTTCATTTTAGGTCTGGGATTTTGAGTATGTTTTCTGGAGCTCAGGCATCAGTGTTACCAACATGGCCCAAGATTAAGGACTCATAACACCTGAGGCTGTCCCACTTCTTAATTTCTGGGGGAATGTGGGGTTGGTGGGTTCATCCCTCCCCCCACTCTTTCCAAAGGTGTGGCTTTTACCTTTAAGAAAAGGCCAAGAGGTTTTAGTGTAAAAAATAATAAGACACAGATAACTAATTGACCCTTGAGCAAGGAGCATATCTAAGCTCCCAGGATTGATGGCATTGGGTGTTTTAAAATGGTTCCAGAAAGAAAAGCTTCCAGTAGCTGGAAAGAGCTCAGTTCTGCCAATTAGGCTCCAGTCCTGCTCAGCCTAATGGAATAAGTGACAGCACACAAACACAAGGGGGATGCAGCCCGGCTAATTGATGGTGGGAGGTGGTGCAGCCAGTGTTAGAAATCACAGACCAGAAACACTGGAAAAGTCAGAGATGCTCAAACTCGACCAGCTGGGGGAAGATGACTGTGGTGGCAATGCCTGATGTGAGTGCGGGAGATGTCTTCATTTCTCCCTCGGTGTAGACATATATGTGCTTGCTGCATCCTCAGATTACAGACTGCAGAGATGGTTGAGGTGTAGTTGGGAGATTCTCTGCTGCTGTCTGGGGCTGGTGAACCTTCCAACCAGCTAGACCCACTAAATTTACTCTTTTGGTCTTTCTTAGCAGTTAGTTTAAAAGTTCAGGGTTTAAACAGATTACTATTTGTGCCCATCACTGTGACATCTCATTTCACACCTGAACAAGCCACGGGGAGCAAGCTAGTAAGCAGCACCAGCTCTCTCTATGGCCTCTGCATCAGCTCCTGCCTCCGGGTTCCTGCTTTGTGCGAGTTCCTGTCCTGACTTCCTTTGATGATGAATAGTGATATGGAAGTATAAGCCAAATAAACCCTTTCCTCCCACAGATGCTTTTGCTCATGGTGTTTAACTGCACCAAAAGTAACCCTAATTAAGATACTACGAGACACTAAATTGGCTGTTACCCTCACTGTGAACTCCTAGCCCCAGTACAGGAAGGATTTTTCTTGCTCTGTGAACAGCATGTCTATGTGACATCACATCACACAGACAAAGATATGGAGTTGAACTAGAAGCTCATGTCTTCTGTAAGAGTTACTCTTGACCTTCCTGTTCTAGCCCTGTGCACTTGTGGGTTCCTAGCAGCCAAACTGGGCCCTCTCCTTATTCCTTGAACTGCAGTTTCCTGTTTCTTCTGCCAACTGGTACTGAGGTCACGTTATTTTTGAAAGGTAAAGAACTTCTACAGCTATGAAAGTCAATCTTCTCTGAAGAGATTACAGTGACAGTGGGACGGCAGTCCATATGAGATCAATGTACATGGGGCAGGCAGATATCTATGGATCACTAAGCATCCCAGGAAAGCAGGGCTGTGGAAACTGGCATGCAACAGTGTCTTGGTTAATTTTTTCCTGTGTCTAAAGCATACTAAGTGTTTCCATTTAAAACATTTACATAGATATAAATAAGGATGCTGCCTTGACCCTTGGCATTTGGCATGCCACACCTGTGCCCTCAACTTAGCAATTGAGGTGACATGTTGAACCAATTCTGTTTGAGGACAATCCATCTGTCGCCCACATGTCATGGTTAGAGTGGCTGCATCTAGTCTTCTCTAGCTTCTGGAAGTCAGCTCTTGTTTCTTTCTTTTTAAAAATAATTTTTATTTTTTAAATATTAATCACAGGTTATTTACTTTATATCCCAGCCATAGCCTCCTCCCTCATTCCCTCCCAATCCCACCCTCACTCCCTCATTTCCTCCCTGCCCCTTTCCAAGATCCTCCTCCCCTTCCATCTGACCCTAGCTCATCAGGTATCTTCAGGACTGGAGGACTAGCAAGGTTGCTCCTCCCTCAGGAGTGGGGGGAGGTCAAAGAGCCAACCATTAAGTTCATGTTAGAAATAGTCCCTGTTCTCCTTACTAGGGAACCCACTTGGATACTGCAGCTCCTGTTTCTTAACCCCCCTCCAGGGTTTTTGTTAAATAGACCCAATACTCCTTAAAACCCTTGTAAACCATAACTTTAGATACAGGTAGTTTTCAGGGCTGCCTTTGCCTTGTATAATTTGGGTCAACAACTTTTCTACAGGCCTAGAGACACACATAAATATCAGGCTTTGAGGAATGTGACTCCCCTATTACAAGTTGATGCTGTCATGATGCCTAGGAAGAAGAAAACAAATAGCCTTACACTGAAATAAGCTAAGAAAATATTCTTACAAGATAGAATGATTTTGACAACTTAAGTGGGAAAGCCACCGGTTGTAAATCTTGGAAAACCTGAAAGAAGAAGAAAAACTGGCACATCTGATCAGGGCTCAGAGAACTTTTTTGGACAGGAATATCAGTGGTGAGCCTGGATTTCAGTAGCTCTTCCAGCCCAACTCTACCTCCACTCAACAGCTCTGGATTCAAAATTAGCATCTGGGACTGAGTAAGCATGAAGACCCTGAGAGAAGCTGTATATGTTGTGTGTATGAAACCTTTGTACCGGAGAGGCAGAGACAGGCAAGTCCCTCAGGCTCCCAGGTGACCCAGGCTGGCCTAACTGGTCAGTTCTAAGTCAATGGAGATGCGTTAAAACTAGTGTAGATGGTGTTCCTGAGGAGTGACAATCTTCTGGCCTGTATGTATGCCCAAAGGCAAGCATATTCCTGGCATGGGCACACACAAGATTAGCATCTGACTTTATCTAGAAACTAACCATTTAAAATACTCTTTAAAAGAAAAAAGGAAAAAGAACATCTTATATGATAATTCCCGCAAGAAGCAATGACTTTCACAGCTGTTTTATGTAGCCACAGCCACCTGCAGGGAAGCCTTCTCCTGACTGGGCTTTGCCCACAGATCCCAGGCTTCCCTAAGGTAAATGCTGAGGTGATTTTAGGCATGCACAGAGGGTTTGTGGAGTAGGACTTAAAGTAGGAAGTCCAACCCAGAGGATCTGGGTGTTGAGAGTATCGGTTTGGAGGTTAACCCAGTTTCAGATGGTATCTCCCTTATGGCTGTTATGTACAGGTTTTGTGTATGTAGGTGTATGATATATACTTGATATAGGTACATATGTATATGTGTATGTATGTATGTATGTATATGATACACTTCAGGGATTCTGCTGTCCACGTGAAGGAGACTTAGCCACCCAGAGCCTGGCACCAGGAAGGGAATCAGTGCTCTCTGCTTTCTGATGGACATATGCATGGCAGCTGGAGGGGGTGTTGCTGGACAAAATGTCCTGGGCCTGATATCTCACTCTTTGCTTAGATATTAGAATTAGCATCTGAGCTCTTTGGGTTTTGTTTTCCTTGTAGATACCACAGGTTAAGCTGCAGAACTTCCTGAGCTCTGGAGTCAGATTCCACAGGGGCCGGGAAGATACTCCAGGAGTGAAGTTCTTGCTTTATAGTATGAGGCCTGAATTTGGATCCTCAGCACCCATATAAGAGCCCAGGCATGACAGCATGTGCTTGTAGACATGGTACTGAGGAGGCAGAGACAAAGGATGTATGAAGTTCTCTGTAGCCAGTCTAGATAAATTAGAGAATTCCAGGTTCAGTGAGAGAGCCTATCCTAAATATAAGGTGGAGAACATAAAGAAAAACACAAAAGTTGACCTCTTGCTTACAAACACACATATACATTCATGTACACACATACCTACAAACATATATATATATATGTTTATATACCTACAAACATATGTATGCTTGTAATTCACATGCATATGTTTACACTCCCACATATACATACATTCAAACATATACACATACATACACACACATGTACAAGCATATGTGCACATACAATATGCACATACAAACATGTACACACATGTATAGACACATGTATACCTACATTCATACATGTATGAATAGACAAGCATTACACTCATATACAAACATACAAATTGATACATAGTAGTACACATAAACACATACACACAGACACACATATTCATACATGCACAAAACATGTATATACATTGTCTTAGTTACTATTGCTATGATGAAACTCTAGGACCAAAGCAACTTGGGCAAGAAAGGATTTATTTGGTTTACACTTCCATATCACTGTTTATCATCAAAGGGAGTCAGGATAAGAACTCAAAGAGGGCAGGAACCTGGAGGCAGGAGCTGATGCAGAAGTCATGGCTCCTCATGGCTTGTTCAGCATGCTTTCTTATAGAACCCAGGACGACCTGTCCAGGGATGGCACTACCCACGACCGACTAGGTTCTTCTCCTTAATCACTAATCAAGGAATGCCCTACAGCCAGAGCTTATCTCTTTCCATTTCCCATATTTCCCACAGTAATTGTAAAGATCCCAAATGATACTGGGATTCAGGGTGGCGTTAGACAGCCATTTGAACTGAGTATCTAAAGGCTATTAAGGACAGATTTTATTGCAAAAGTGAATAAGTTTGGGGTCCTTTAGGGAGAGTGCCAGATGGAGTGGGTAAAGGTTTTTCTAAAGGGGATCCCAGGGGAGAATAAGAGGGTATGGATGATGCTGTCCTCATGGATGATAGAGAGATCAATGCTATAGTCAATGGTGTCCCTAAGACTCAGAGAGAACCGAGAAAAGACTGGCATTTTCTCAATTGAGTTATCTTTTTAGATAACTACAGCCTGTGTCAATCAGACACAAAGCCAGTCACCACAATTTACTCCTTGTCTGCTTGACACATAGACATATCGTGGTTAAGCCACATACTTTTTCTTTTCTTCTCCAATGATCACACATTAATACAAACATTCCAAATTTTAAAAATTCCACAGTCATTAAAAATTCAAAGCCTTGAAAATTCAACCTTTTAAAATCCAAGGTCACTATTTCTAATTATCTGAGAAAGCACCAGATTGATTCAAAGTGGTTGCACAAGTTTACATTCCTACCAGCAATGAAGGAATGTTCCCCTTTCTCCACATCCTCTCCAGCATGTGTTATCACTTGAGTTTTTGATCTTAGCCATTCTGATGGGTGTAAGGTGAAATCTTGGGTCGTTTTGGTTTGCATTTCCTTAAGATCCAGCTATACCACTGGTAGGCATATATCCAAATTATGTGCAAGTACACAACAAGGACATTTGTTCAATGTTGTTCATAGCACCTTTATTTGTTATAGCCAGAATCTGTAAACAACCCAGATGTCCCTCAATGGAGGAATGGATACAGAAATTGTGGTACATTTATACAATAGAATACTACTCAGCAATCAAAAACAAGGAAATCATGAATTTTGCACAAATGGTGGGATCTCTAAAAGATCATCCTAAGTGAGGTATCCCAGAAGCAGAAAGACACACATGGTATATACACCCTATAAGTGGATACTATAATCTGTACACCTAAAGAAACTAAACAAGAAGGAGGACCCAGAGTAAGATGATCAACCCTCACTTATAAAGACAAATGGGATGGACATTGGAAGTAGGAGAAAACAAGAAACAGGATAGGAGCCTACCATAGAGGGCCTCTGAAAGACTTTGCCTAGCAGAGTATCAAAGCAGATGCTGAGACTCATAACCAAACCTTGGGAAGAGTGCAGGGAATGAAAGAAGGGGAAGTTCGTAAGACCTGGAGAGGATAGGAGCTCCACAAGGACCAAATATATCTGGGCACAGAGGTCTTTTTGAGACTAATTCTCCAACCAAGGACCATACATGGATATAACATAGAACCCCTACTCAGACATAGCCAATGGCAGCTCAGTATCCAAATGGGTTTCCCCAGTAAAGGGAACAGGGACTGTCTCTGATATGAATGCAGTGGCTGGCTCTTTGACACCCCCCCCGCCCCGAGGGAGAAGCAGCCTTGCTAGGCCACAGAGGAGGACATTGCAGCCAGTCCTGATGAGACCTGATAAGCTAGGATCATATGGAAGGGGAGGAGGACCTCTCCTATCAGTGGACTTGGAAAGGGGCAGGGAAGAGATGAGGGAAGAAGGGTGGGATTGGGAGGGAATGAGGGGAGGGGCTACAGCTGGGATACAAAGTAAATAAACTGTTTAATATAAAAAATAAAATAAAATAAAATCCAAGGTCTTTTAAAATTCAAACTCTCTCAACTGTGGGTGTCTGTAAAATAAAAAATAAATTACATTCCTACTTCAAGAGAGAAGAACCAGGGTACAGTCACAGTCTTAACAAAGCCATACTAAACTCCAACACTGTAAATAACTCAATCTCCAATTGTCTTAGATTCACTCACAATCTTCTGGTTTCCTCAGTGTTGTTTGGGTCACTTTTCCATCTCTGCCCTCTGCAGCACACATAGTTCGTCTTCTAGGCTTTGGCTGGCTCCATGCTATGTCTGCTGCTGTTTTTGCTCATGCAGGGTACTGGCACTGTCAGTACCCAGTGACTGGGTACCTTGCTGTAACTGTGCTGAGCTTTTACCAGTAGCCTCTCCTAGACTCTGTTCAGGCAGTCCAGTCCTGCCACATAGTGCCAATCCTCTGCTGCTCTCTATGATCCCTTCACACCTTCAAATCCAGCACTACCTGGGTTACTCTTACACTCACTCAGCAAGCTCAGCTGCCAGCAGGAAGATCAGCCTTTGCTGTGTCTGCCACACAGCTTCTGTGTGCTGACCAGAGGAAACACTTCCATGACTTTATCTCAATGATGCTGGCCTCTTCTTAATCAGAGATGATTCTTCAGCCCCAGCTGATCAGCATTCATTGTCCCAGCAAAGCAAAGATTTTACTTTGGTGGTTCTGGACTCTTGTAATCACTGCTGATTCATTAGTTTCATCTGACCAGACAGCACAGATCTTCACACAATAGGTCCTGCAGGGTTTGTGCTTGCTTCTGAAACTTCACAAGCCAGGCCTCCATCATCTGTACTCTTCTCAGAATTCTTATCTTCCAAGATCCTACAGAACAGCTCATGGGGCTCTCAAACATCAGCAGATCTTCTGGTCCAAAGTCTCAAGTCCTTCTACAATCCTCCCTCAAACAACATGGTCAGGGATGTCACAGCAATACTCCGTTCCTGGTTCCAACTTTTCTTAGCTAAGCTTACTATTGCTGTGATGAAACGGCATGAGCAAAGTAACATGTGGAAGAAAGCATTTAATTGGCTTACACTTTTATACCACTATTCATCATCCAAGGAATTCAGGACATGAAGCCAAACAGGGAAGGAGCCTGGAGGCAGGAATGGATTCAGAGGCCATAGAGGGTAATGGTTACTTGCTTGCCTATTATGCTTTGCCAAGCCTGCTTTCTTATAGAATCCAGGACCACTAGCCCAAGAATGACACTATCCACCATGATAGGGCACTTCCCCATCAGTCACTAATCAAGGAAAAGCCTTACAGCTGGATCTTATGGAGAATTTTTTTTTCAGTTGAGGTTACAGCCTGTGTCAAGGAGGTGTAAAACCAGCCAGAATATACATACACAGGCACACAAATAAAAATACATGTACTTACATGTACATGTGCAAACATGTACATACATATATACTCACATGTGCATATACAAATATGTTCACACACATATACATGCACACAGACATAAACAGTAAGAGCAATGCTAAGCTATCCCACGTACTGATAAACCACATAAGTGCTCTAACTCTGAATGTAGACACTGGCTTTTGTCTGTTTAGAACTCTCAGCTAGGTCAAGCGTATTCCTCATGGCTGCATGTCTATGCTTTGAACCAGGAATACCGGCCCTGAAGACACCAATTCTAAACTTTCCAGACTCTAGTCACCTAGGAGAGATAACAGGACACAAGGTCGTTCTAGAGCCTTTTAAAGGAAGTTCACAACAATCACTCCTCGTCCTTGCTAAACAAATGATCAAGAAAATGGTTGAACAAATAATTTATATTCCAAGTGTTATATTCTAGTGAAAAGTTAATTGGGAAGATGTGTTTTTCTTGTTTGGACAATAGATAACAAGACATTGTAGCACTAACATAGAGTTGTCTATGGTTAAATTTAGGAAACTCACTTTAAGTGACTCTCTCATGAGAGGAAATAGACATTTCCTTTTACTTTTATTTTACTTGTTTGTTTTATTAATTTGCTTTTTTTTGAGACAAGGCTTTGCTATACAGCTCTGGCTGGGCTGGAACCTACTACATCAACCAGGGTGGCCTGGGACTCGCAGGAAGCTGCCTGCCTCATCCTTTGATGTGCTAGGATAAAACACGTGTGCCACAGGTCCAGATACTGATTTTTTGTTGTTTGTTTGCTTGTTTGATTTGATTATAGAACCTCCACAGCATACACACTGAACTAAATTCCAGCTCTCATTTTTATCACTATTTATATTTGTATGTTAGAATGACAAGTTTATTTAATATTTTGATTACCTAGTAATTGTTCTATGTTTTTGTTCTAACCTCACACAATTTAGAGAAAGTGCTAAGATTTCTATATTTCATATTTTGTATATCACAACACCATTGCTTGTTTATACAGGATGCTTGTTTATCAAAAGGACTGAACCCTCTGGGCATCTTTGATTGGTAGACTTGTATATCATCCATCCCTTCTTACAAACACTCCCATCACCATTTTCAAAGGGGCTGTCCCACCCTCGGCTCCTCAAAGCACTATTCTCTATTTCCTCTCTAACAGAGAGAGACCCTTCAAGCTGAGGAGTTTCCTGACTCAACTATTTTGGTGGTGTTTTTGGTAGATAAGCATTGGACTTCAATATGCTAGAAATTTGAGAAGCAATAAAATGATGCATAGCACTGCTACACATAGCCTTTATGCATGGGTGATCAAATAGAGACACTTGCATATGTAGTAATGCTTATTAAGTGTGGACTTCCTAGTCATGGACTCATCCACTGGCTAATGCTAATTTGAAGGATTGTGAGTGGACAGCTCAGGAACCCATTATGAAGTCAAGAAAAGGTCACCCCATCCCCTGGCTGCAACTCTCAAACTTTAAATGTCTTGTCTGGCGTACATTTTGTGACATATTTTTGTCCATGTTATTTCTTTTCTTGGTGATTCACTCACTGTCTCAAGAGGCCACTGGGTACAGAGCTGAAGTCCAAACTGGTGCTCTGGAAACCTGACAAATATGTGCCTTACAGAGAAAACAACTGCTTTTGTTTTTTTTTTTTTTTTCCTAGTAGCATTAAATTGCTACTAGACCATAGTTCAATGTTAATAAATCAATTACATTGTAAGCTGACTTTAAGACACTTAAAGTAAGGTCAATCAATCCAGTGATGGCAACAGTGAGTCCTCAGGCCCTATGACTCTCACCTGTGCATTCTCAGGGAGCTGCCCATGGCCACTAATTTCGTGTTACTGGGCATGGTACAGAGCATTCTTCAGAGACAGACTAAGGAAGTAAGCCAGAATATCTCTTTGAGAATAAAAAGAATGAGCCAGGTGTGCACATATAACTTTGTCTGATAATTCATCAAAGCACATGTATTTATAAAATTCTCCCCACAACTGCCATTTTAGCCCTAAGATGAAAATTATTCATTTCATGTGAAAAAAGAACTGCTTTAACATGAAATTAAAGACATTATATACCCTTCATGTTTTATATTTAGAAAGCTATAATCTTGCATGTCAACTAAATAATTCTAACTAATAATATAGTTCACATTACACAGTTAAGATCCAGGTCTTTTGCGATTAATCCAATAAAAACAATTATTTCCAAAATGAGAGTTGATCTAGGAGACACATGCATGGGATATTTTATCCATTGTATTTGAATGGCTCCACACACAAATATTAACAAGCTGCCTCTTATGTAATGTCATCCTTAGATTCCCAAGGTCTCGCTCGTGGACAGGCAAAGCATTCTGAAGATCTGTGGGATCACTGAGAAAATTCACGGCATTTTCCAACAGAATATTCCATGAGCATTGTCAACAGAGACTCTTGCTCACTCCAAAATACACTGTAATGGGAAATGATAGCTGGAACATAGTTGTAGATAAGCATGCCATATGTCTTTCTCAGGAGCTGATCAAAATGCTTGCATCAGCACTACGGGGATCTGTTTAAAGCTCTGGGCCTGAGCCTAGGTGGTAGCTAGTTGTTCAGCCCACCAGCGTTCCCACTGGCCAAGTGAGGCATGTGGCCAGCCTTCGAAGGCCAGGGCTATCAAGGGCCAGCTCTCTCTTGCTCATTCCACTGACAGAAGCAAGGGGTAGAGCCAGACTTTCCCTGTGTGGCAGTTGGCAAAGTGGGGGTGTCAAACACCTCTTTTAAGAAGCATAAACAGTCCTGAGTTTTGACTGGAAGTGTTTTACTACTGCAAAACTGAAAGGAGTTTTGAAACACTTATAAGCTTGATGACCCTGAATTCCATAAATTGAAGAGTATGTGTGTGAGAGAGAGAGAGAGAGAGAGCGAGCAAGAGAGAGAGAGAGAGAGAGAGAGAGAGAGAGAGAGAGAGAGAGAAAATGTATTTGGGGGTTGTTGCTGAGACGGGTGGAACAAGAGAGTTTTGTATGGTGGGCAAGCATCTACTCCTGAATTATATCCTAAATCTGACTTTATCTTAAGGCAGGATTGCAGTCTGTAGAACAGGCAAACCTTGAACTGGATCCTCTTACCTCAGTCTCCTAGGCAACTGTAAATTTAATTTGTTAGCAGCTGAAAGTTTATGGGTAGAAAATGAACACTACTTGGTTTCAGATTGTCATAGTCTATTTGTCCCCAGAATTAGAACCTGTCTGTCACTGACAGAATGGGCCCAGATTATTTCACGTTTTGCTCCCATGTCAAAGAGTGGATGTCACACACAAGCTCCTTCCTGGAGCCTCCTAATTAGGAGGGTATCGTTCTCATGTAGATCCTAGCCACAGTGCTTTCCTCCACTTTGCCACTTCTATCTCCCAGAGAAAGACAACAGGTGGTAACTAGTCACTGAGCCTCACTCACGTTAGGGCCTTACTGGTTTTTCCATTTTCCATCATGACTGTTCCCTAGGCACAGTCCAATTATTCTCATTCTCGGGACAACAGCAACTGCTTTGCATATTGTTTTGCATACACAATCCCCACAAGCTTTTCTTTACTGTTGGTAACATACACTCCATTTTGCTACTCAGCTGCTTGGAAACGTGTTTGCTTTACGGTCTAATGAATTACAAGTATAGTCTTCAAACTTGTTCAGGTAACTGGGCTGTGGCTGTTTCAATCCTAATGTTACATTGCTTTCCTGTTCAGCTCCATGATCATTTAAATATTTATAGTGTTTCTTCTTACATCATTTTTTTTATCCCGTTGACTCTGTGTTTTTCTTACTTGGTTTCTTGAATTGTATTTAGTTCATTCCTTGTTTCCCTTAGTATCATTGAGCTCCTTAAAGATAGAAACAGAGTATGCAACTTCATGCTTTTAACAGCTGAACTTGAAACCATACATATAATATTACATATTATATGAGTTATATTATAATTTAATATTATATGTAATATATGTATATTATTTAAGGATGGTTACTAAATTAGATTGAATTTAGCTTTGTCTGCCAATTAGATTTCTGTAATTATTGTCCTATATTCCAAGTACGGTGGGATCTATACAGACTTCAGCTAGGTTTAGAATTCAGTACTTTAGAGGCCTTTACTATTTCCCTTTATAAGTTATTAGAAAGTAATCCTGATGTGGTATAGACAAGTAGATACTGCTTAGCTTGGTATTAATCTACAGATGAAAGAGCAATGCTCTCTCTTAAAAACTGAAATTATCCCAGGCAAAACCTCCAGTTGACAGTGGGAAAAGGTCACACTTTGACATTCCAAGGAGTATGATTTTGTGTTTAATATCCAGGGCTTTAGCTAATGACTCTGTCAGGGTTTCACTGTAAGGGTCTGGAGTTCTCAGGGACTCACAAAGATTTCAGTCAGCAAAATCTATGGTCAGTTTTTAGTCTGGTCTGCCTACTTGAAGCACCTGAGGTGTGCCCTGGTCATGATGTCCTCTTTCTGCTGAGTCAGGTAAGGAACAACACTCAGCCCGTGAGTAACCCTGACTCAATGTTCTATTCTGGAAACCATTACCAGGATATCATAAGCAGTGTCCTATAGCGCTCTGTACCTGGGACTATGAGAATATGCTTCTGTTGGCCATCCTCAACATGTCACAGCTTTCTTTCCAGAGTTGCTATAGATGCCATTCTGAAGATGTGTATGCCACAGGATTTGCCATGGTCCCTTAAATGGGTCAATTAAAGTGCAGAAGGCTGGAGGCTCAGAGTCCAGGTGACAGTAGTGCTTGGTTCTGATGAGGAGGTGGGGAGATTGTTTGTCACTTGAACTCATGGATTCTGCCCCTCCCTTCTTCCCTCACATCACCTTTCCTCTAGGTCTATGGTTTGACTTTTATAATGCCACCAGGCCCTACTGGATCTGGGTCCATCCTGACAACTCCACTTCAGTTCAATTTTTTATAATTACTCCTGTGCTAACATGGTCACACTCTTAGGTATGAGGGGTTATATCTCCATCTAACGAATTCAGAAGCACACTTATTAAATATGCAGCTTTTGTTATTTGTGTCTGATTTTCCAGTGTAAATATTAAGCAAATAAAGTTTCTGTTGTTCTCAGAGACCCTAACTTGTCAGAGGCTTCCAGTATTCTAAACCTACATAGAATAAAGGAATCTAGCAATGATCCTGGGTAGAGGAATGTTAATTCAGAACATGGCTCTTCTGGCAAGAGATCTCATCCAAGGATCTTCTAGATCTGTGTGATCTGGCTGGAATACAAAGACACCATCGACACCAGTCGATGGAGACAAGCAGATCTGAGTTCAAGGCCAGCCTGGAAAGTATCAGGTAAAGAAAATCTTAGGTCTAGGTGTAATGATACATGACTTTTATCCCAAATGAAGGTAGAATTTGTAGAAGGAAGCACCTATGTTTGAAAATGATGTCTAATTGAGTGGCAATAAGGTGATGAATCAGAGAAGATTAGACAGAGTAGGATGCTCCCAACTCTCACGAGAAGAGAGAGGAAAGGGAAGCTACTTAAGAAGTAGTTTTATAGAGAGTGGAGGCAGTATTCCTGGGACAGTAAAAGAGAGATAGGTTGTACAGAGAGAACTCAGGTGAAGAGTGAATGAGCCAGAGAAAGAGAAGGATCCATGAGATTAGAGAAGATTATCCTTAACTTGGAGGGGATCTAGTCTACTGGGCCATGATGCCATTGCTAAAAGCATGCACCTTTCCCCATCTAGCCAAAGCTTAGAACTTGCCCAACTTACTTTTTTAACAGAGTTCATGTGAAAATGTCCTTGAAGGTACAAATGTGAGATTGCTTCAAAGTTGCTCATTTCTGAACTTCAAAGTTTACTAAATCACACTTTCGTCCTTAATATCAAGAATCTGCCACTCTTAGTATTCATACATCAGAGCCCAAAACACTGTTCTTAATTTTTTTTTTGCACATTCTGAATCCATATTTTATAATGGGCAAGGTGAACTAACAAAGAATAATGACACAGGCCTACATTTTCCTCCAGCCTCTTCTCTCTAGCATATAAATGTCTTCAATGGCTTTGCCATATGCTACTATTGCCACTCCTGCAATGAGTCAGGTAGAGTGAAGAACTTCCATGGTATAGTTCTTTGCAACTCAAAGCTTATGTTTCAAATATTTCTAAACCTAGAAAAGAATAAGGCAACGCTGAAAAAAACTGGTTTTTTATTGATATTCTATTTCTATTTGACAGTATAAGAATCGACCATGAAATGACATGGAAAGGATTCGCTGAAATGAAGAAAGACAGGCTGCACAAAAGTCCATCTTTTCCAACAAAGCCCACCCTACATCGATGAGGGGATGCCACTGAGGCACAGCTAGAGACCACATCTTGAGGGGAATTTTTTGTAGCAAACTTCTTTTTGATAGGATGGCAGAAGAGCTGCTTCTTCCCATCCCTTTGGAGTAGGCCCCTAATAAAGGGTCCAACTTCATGTCCTCCCTGCATTCTACCACTGTTGTTTGCAGAATGAGTTCCATAGCTAACTGAATTGTTCTGCTGGGCCATGCTTTAAGAAGAAAAAAATATCTTTGTCTCTGATACCCCGAGTATCATTTTTTGTAACTTTATTTAAGCTTCCTTCTTAGCTAACTTGTGCATCAAAAGAAAATAATATGATAGAATTGTTAATATGTATTTATTGTTTCCAATCTACACCCAGGATCTCAAATATAAGAGGTGCCCGCTGGCTATAATCAGCTTGTCCTAGATGTCTGGCCCTCCTAAGGAAACAAAGTTACCAATCTAAGGCTAGTACACACAGATCTACCAGACTGACCTACATGAGTCCAATGGGAGTGCCATATTGAAAAAGAATTGTTCTGTGCCTTCATGTGAGCCTTTGATTTACAGCTCTGAGAACAAGCCAGCAGAAACAGCCTCAGACAAAGTCCCTGTTGATCCATCTGAGGGAAGAACAGGACTGCAGTGTCCCGGTTGTGTTTCTAATGAGCTGGAAATTCTGAGCAGCACCTTTCTCCAAACCCCCTACACATACCCTGTCCAGGTCATGGAGCTATGGTAGACAGGAACTGAGCTTCTGTCTGCTGAAGTTGATCAGAACTTGCTGTGTCAGAGCACAGTTCCCAGCAGCCTCGTTGACACAGAGGGCTCCAGCCCTGCAGGCTCTGGATGATGGCATTTACATTCCTAACGATTTCTCAGGTCATGCTGACCTCTGTGATTTGAGCATAATGCTAGGAAAAAAGAACACCTCTTCATGCAAAATGGCAGGGCATGTCAGTATCGAGAGGAAAGTAAGTGAATTTCTGTTGAGAACCATGGGCTCTAGATGCATCAAGGTAAGAAAAAACAAGCAAGAGAGAAATGCCATTCTCACAGCCATCGAGGACACTAGGCTCTCATGTGCTTGCTTCTGATGGGACTTATGGTCAGAAGCTTAAACAGAGAGCCCAGGCCATTTCCTGTGGCAGGTGCAAGATAAAACACAACCTGTAACTGCAAGTGTGAACTCAGAATCAGAATGGGTACAGGTAAAATCCCCTTCAGCTGTTCTGCACACAACACAGAGTGCCATGCTGGTCTAGGAGAGAAGTGCAATATCATTAGGAAGGCAGAGAAGATTGAGGCATGGGTAGGAGGGCATGGTGGTTCAGAGTCTGTACAAGTACAGTTTGGAGATTCTGGAGGGAGACTCTACACAGCTCTTCAGGCTGATAAGTTCCATAAAGCAAAGGTCATGTTTACCCAGAGAGCTACAAACATGTCTCAGTCTAAATTCAGCTTTGTAAGAAAGAAGTTTGCTTAGTGTTCTGGTATTTCTGAGATTTCTAGGAAAATGTAGAAAAGATAAACGGCAGGAATTTCCAGGAAATCAAATCCCCTGAGGGAATGCTTCAGAGTTATGATAGGTGGTAAGTCAGCAATTAGTACCAGAGAGGTAAAGTGCCTAATTGAAATTAGCTTTGCCATAAAGCTTTCTAACAGCCAGTTCACATAGTGACCATGACCAGTACAACAGCTTTTCTCTGCTTTAAGCTATCCAAGTAGGACATGAAGAAGTGCTACAGTCTCTGAGAATTGTTAATATGCACTTTAAAAAGAATACTTTATGGGATATCCCCTTTCAATTCATTAATCAATGACCTTCCAAAGAGTACAGGCTATTGAAATTGCTCTTAGTTGCCAACCAGAACTTGATGGTAAGGCCCTGTTGCTGAATATGCCACATACTTGGTCACAGGATGTGAACAAATCCATGTCATAGTGCTGACATCCTGATCACAAAGTCTCCTCCTTATTGGCTAGCTTTTATGGTACTGAAAGGTGGTATAGAGGCTGATGGGGAAAAAGTCATTAACAGTCTTTTTTTTTTTTTTTCTTCTAACCGATTTTCTTCTCGAAGGCACAAGAAACAGGACAGAAGCCTACCATGGAGGGCCTCTGAAAGACTCTACCCAGCAGTGTATCAAAGCAGGTGCTACGACTCATAACCAAACCTTGGGAAGAGTGCAGGGAATCATATGAAAGAAGGGGGAGTTAGTAAGACCTGGAGGGGACAGGTGCTCCACAAAGACCAAATACATCAGGGCACAGGGATCTTTTCTGAGACTGATTCTCCAACCAATGACCATGCATGGATATAACCTAGAACCCCTGCTCACAAGTAACCCATGGCAGCTCAGTATCCAAGTGGGTACCCTAGTAAGGGTAACAGGGACTGGCTCCTTGACCCTTCCCCCCCACCCCCCCAGGGAGGAGCAGTCTTGCTAGGCCACAGAGAAAGACAATGCAGCCAGCCCTGATGAGAGCTGATAAACTAGGGTCAGATGGAAGAGGAGGAGGACCTCCTCTACCAGTGGACTTAGAGAGGGGCAGGAAGGAGATGAGGGAGGGTAGGTAGGGATTGAAAGGAAATGAAGAAGGGGACTACAGCTGGGATACAAAGTGAAAAAACTGTAATTAATATAAAAAATACAAATTTGGAAAATAACAGTCTCTTTTAAAATTAACTTATTTTTTTTATTCATTTTACATCCTGGTTGTAGCCCCATCCCTCCTCCCCTCCCATTCCCACCCTCCCTCTTTCCCTCTCCCCCCCCTGCCACTTCCTCAGAAAAGAAGAGCTCCCTTTCCCATCTACCACAGCTCATCAAGTTTCATCAGGGCTCAGCATGTCCTCTTCCCCTGTGTCCTGATAAGGGAGTCCCACCAGGGGGAAGTGATCAAAACCTGGAACTTGAGTCTGTGTCCAATGCAGTTCCTACTTCCCTTACTAGAGGACCCACACAAAGCCAAGCCATCCATCTGCTACATCTTTTTAGTGGGCCTAGGTCCAGTTCAGGAATAGAACTCCAACCCACCCACAAAAATTTCAACCCCATATTTATCCTGCCTGCAAAGTATGCAGAGATAAAGATAGAGCAGACAGAGAAGAGATTGAGGAAATATCCAACCAATGCTTGGCCCAACCAAAGACCTTTGGAAGAATGCCAACCCCTGACACTATGAAAGATACTCTGCTAAGCTTGCAGACAGGAGACTGACAGAGTGTTCTTTGAGAGACTCTACCCAGCAGCACCTCAAAACAGATGATGACACTCACAGCCAAACATTCGGCAACACTTAGGGAGTCTTGTAGAAAAGTGGGAGGAAAGAGAAAAGTATCTGTAGGTGACAAGAGCTCCACAAGAAGACCAATAGAGCCAATTAAGCAGGGTCCAGGGGGGCTTGCTGAGACTGAAGCATCAACAGTCTTATCCAGCTATGTACCCTGTGAACTGCAATAATGGCAGCCCAGAAACACATGTCCATGGGTACAAGAGTGGCATGAGTATTATTGGGGTAACCAACCACTTCTGATTGTATTTTAGGTCTGCCTGATAGGAGGAAATACATGCCTAATACTGTAAATCTGGCCAATAACCCATGCTTGGAGAGTTTACAGGCTCCAAAAATAAACTCCTATTATTATTTTAAGTAGACATAGTGTCAAACTTCCTTTAAAATCCCCATTTTTATGCCCATAGACTAGTACAGCTCTCAGTCCTTATCGGAGAAGATTCTTTGTACAGTGGATGGCCGTTAATGCAGAAACTCACAACAGGTCAAAGTGCAGAGACCCAAAATTAAAGTGTCTTCTGACAGGGCTGCTGTATTCATGAGCCCACAGTAGCCACGTTCCCCTAAAACAGCCACCATCAACACTGTAGACAAGGAAGCTAATGTAAGAGCCAGGTGATGGGGATGAGTACTACAAAATGTTTTCTGCACTAGACATGCTGTCTATCACAGTTGTGAACTCACACCACCTCCACAAGACTAATCCAGTTAAAATTCTGACATAGACCAGAGGTGCTCTTCAGGCCCCATCCCTTATTAAGAAGCTATTGGCCTTTGATCGCTGCTGGGGGAGAAAATACTTCTTTTAATTATTTTTAATGTACGGCCACTGGTAGATTTCCCATCCTCTTGTCCATGGCCCACACTCATGCATTAGATAGAGGGCTATCAAAAACAAAAGGGGGAAGCTTGCTAGGGGACCTTACTGGAATTAGAGAAGGAAATGGTGTGTGGATATGATCATGTTTCATTGTATAAATACAAGTTCTCAATAATAAGTAAAAATTGGTCTTTACGATTAAGATAAAAATGTAAAATTTTCATCCAAAATTTTAATTTAAAAACTACTTAGGTTGTATGCTAGTGACACAAAGTCCAGCATACTTTCATTGACAGCCAGGTTGAGCGATTTGCCATAGGGTATCAATTTGCTCCTGCAAGAGGTCAATCCTCTGATTGAACACCATCAAGCTTCCTTTTAGTTGAGCATTAATTCCTTTATGTACAACTAAGGCATGAGCTACATTGGCTAAATGATTATTCAGGGTCTGAGCAGTCTGCCCAATATGACTCATGGCTAATGCCGTGGTGGTAGCTCCAACAGCTGTCAATGAGATGGTAGTAACAATGGTGGCTGTAATTCCAAGATCCCTTTTCTGTCTGAGGAGAGTCATAGCGTGAGGGGCATCAATGGGCACAGGCACCCAGTGAGGCATGCGAGTAACCAGGGCATACCTAAATTTACTAGCATTCCAGCATTGGGCAAAAAAGCAAGTATCATTACCACAATTACTTGGCTCTATCTGGCTAATAATGAATAAAAATGGGGGATATAGACAAACAGGTGTGGGCTTATAGGAAATATTATGAGAAGCCTTAACCCCTCGTTGGAACATCCTGCGTCAGTTCTAGAACTAGCAGTGGTGGTGTCCGAGGTCTGAGTAGGTTCAGGAGACCATTGCCCCCAGGGGCGAGACGTGCTCCATGCCAATTGACTAACTCCATGTTTTCCTCCAATTTTGAAAGTCATTTAAGGTTCTTAATGAGAGTGGCCATTGTCACAGTAAATTCTACCGGAGTGGACGCAGGACTAGCCACAGGATTATCAACATGGATTGCTGCAGCCATGAATCATCTGAAGGAATGGGCAGGCATGGGAGTGTTAGCAGGCCTTCTGGTGTTGGTCTCCTTGGTTTGCCTGTGGTATATATGCAAGATTAGAGTCTCACAACAGTGTGATGCAGCCATGATCATTCAGGCTTTTACAGCCATTGAAGCAGGACATTCTCCCCAAGCATGGTTGGATACCATAAAAAGCTAAAATGATACGCTCAGGATGCGAGGCTAAGCACTGCACTCAGGGTCAGCCACTTTGGACCCAGAGAAGAGCATGTCTGATTGCATGCGGGTTGATGCCCCAGGTCCCGCCTCTGAGAAAAAGGTATCGGACAGGTCTGATGCTCTTTGGGTGGATGACACCTAAATGAACATCTGTACAAAGTCCCAATTTATTTCTAATATCAGAGATCAGACCTCTACTCTTGCCTGATGTGTCTAAAACAAAAAGGGGGAACTGTAGAGAGCTGCGGAATGCTATGCCTTAAAGATGGAGCTGGTTTCTGCCTTCCACCTTCCCGATGGTGAGTGCTCTCTGTCACGAACAACTCAACATTTGGCTAAGGCCGAGGATCTGGCTTGCTTCCATGTATGTGGACCTATCTGCATTGCCCCCGTGGCACGCCTGGGTTGGCTACCCAGAGGTTATTTAAGCTGTGGGCTGGCTTTCCCCGGGGTCCGAGGATTGTTCAATGTTCCTGAATAAACTGCATTGAAAAAAAAAAAAAAAAAAAAAAAAACAGAAATTTCCTCAGAAAAAAAAAAAAAAAACTACTTAGGTTGAAAAGATGACTGGGCAGTTAAGTACTCTGATGGCTCTTCCAGACAATCCAGGTTTGATCCCAGCTCTCATATCAGGCATTTCACAACTGCCTAATAATTCCAGTTCCTACACACATGCTGCTTATAAACCCATTACACACACGTATAAAGATAAGTATATCAATTTAAGGAATATACAAACTATCTTCTGTAAGAAAATATATAAAAATTACTGTTTGGAGTGTTTGAATGAGCTTGCTTTTTAAAAATCTGACCCCTAAATTCAGGTAACAAACAGAAGTAGGCAAATCCTTTGATCATGCATTGCTGTTCTTGAACTGTTCAAGATTTGAGAATATTCAAATCTAGTGTCACCATCTGCAATCTCTATTGTATATGATAGTGGTACACCCTGTGTAGCTAGCTAAAACATCAGCTGAGGTTTAGCTTTCTTCAACCCCCAATGTCTCCCAGTGTTGCTGGTGTCTGCTGTGCTGGGCATTTCCAGAATACTCAGATAGCCAGGCCACAGTTTCCTTCAGTCCTCACCTCCTGCACATTCAGCCAGAGGCACTGGCTTCTCAGACGTTTGTGCATGCAAGCTGCACTTTGACTAGACAGGGTCTTCTATGTTCTGGGCATACTCAAGTTTTGCAATAGTGCTTCCTTGGGAACCTTATACCTCATCTTTTCCGTTGGGTTACTCTGTTTAGATTTACTCTGTTTACCTTTAACAGAGATGTCACATTCGAGCAGATGTAGTGTTAAATATGCAATTGGTCTGGCAAATTCCTCCAAGGAAAAGGCCATTCACACTGGGAAAGTAAGTTATGTCATACACCCAGCAGGCTGTATAGGTAGGTTTCCCAGAAAACCTCCAGGCAGAAGGAAGACAGCAGCGCTCGGAAAGTAGAACCTCAGAAGGTCTTCAGTTCAGCTCTGCCTTTTCTTGTAGAGGTTTGATGCCTGGATTTCAAGTATCTCAGGAGGATGGAAAGAGGATAGAGATAATACAAGTTAAGTAGTTTCCAAAAGCTTCAGTGCTTTGGTAAGTGTGGCCTGAGTGGGTCACACCTTCTTTACCTTTCATATCCCTGCCAACCCGAGTTTTCTCCAGTTGTCATAGTTCACATGGCTCCTTTCATGTCTTTACTCCACCATTCCTTGTATACCATAGCACTAGTAAAGTAGGAATATGCAGGCTCGCAAAGTCATGCTTTAAACCAGCCATTTCACATATAAAACTAATAATATTTCAAGGCTAGGGATATAACCCAGCTGCACAGCGTCTACCTACTAAGTAATGCACCAAGTTTAGCCTGTTACACACACACACACACACACATACACACACACACACACACTTCGCACACACACACACACACACTTCGCACACACACACATACATTTTCTATCTCCCTCTCTCTGTCTCTCTCTCACACTCACACATGCTCTTGTGCATGCGCAAGCACACAAGCTTGCAAACCAAATATATCATCAACAGCTTCATCTAAGAAGGAAATGTTCTGGATCTAAGAGCACTGTGACCCTTGGCACACTGACAACAGAGGAAAATGATCTGTACATCAGATGGTTCCACCTCAAGAACATGAGAATGTGTGATTTATTAAGAGTTAAAGTCTTGTTATCTTCCCAGATATTCTCCCATCAGTACTTTCTTGTCTTTCTCCTCCCTAGTCAGGTATTAAGCAGAATCGTTCATTCCTTATTAACAGTTGAATGACTATATAGCATCTTTGAATGCAGTTGCTTCTAATACAAACCCAGCACCAGAGAAGTGTGGACTCTTAGAGATCATCCAATGTTCTTTGGGTCCCAAGCCTCCCCCGCTCTCCAGACTCCTAGTCTTGTTTCATGAGTCCCACTATCTGAGCCACAAGTAACTAAATTGTTTCCCTTTAATAGTAAATGATAATTAGCTCCGTTCTTTGTGAATATTATTTGCGGGTGCCTACATTCCAGCATACTTATCTGGGCTAAATTTATGAGAACCATCTCTCAATTACAACTTACTGGCCTGAGGCATATTTCAGGAGTACATTGCTAAAAACTGTTTAGGATAGACTCTGAGTAGATGCAGATAATACACACGAGTTAAATATTTCCATCTTAAAATCAGAGTGATTTTGCAAACACTGTCTTCAGCTAAACTTCAAATATCTCACTATTTTCCCAAACACTCACTCCTTGGGTTGCTCAATATACCTCACTGAATATATTTACTCTGTAAAAAGGGAAGACTCAATTTCTCTTCCAATTTCACAGCCACATAACTGCTCCAAGTTATTTAACAACAACAGCAGTACCTGGACAAAAGATTCATCACCTGGACATACTTGAACCTCATCCTACCCTGCTGAATTCTGTTCCTACCTCTATTACATCAACCTTAATTCCTAAATTCCTCCTCATACGCATTCTAAAATAATTTCCTTGTGATGTGCTGACAGAGTTTGAAGGTTCGCATTGTGTTCAGTTTAAGTAGTTCATATTCCCTGGAACCATCTTTAGTTCCCATTGTCCCCCTTATCAGGCAGCTGCAGCCTTGGTCCCCACGCTCCTGGGGAATGTGATAGTTTCTGTCTGAGAAGTAGTCTGTCTCTTCTGGAAACTTAGAAGATGCCTGTGAGGTTCAGACTTTCTGAAAAAAGAAATCCTACAAGATCTTCACTGCTCCTGTCCCCAACTGGATGTCATAAAAATTTAATTACAGCCTAAAAATATAGCTTTTGTTTCTTTATGTGAGTCTTCTGAAGAGTGACAATTTGAAATAGCTCACCAGCACTGTTGTTTGAAGTTTACTTTCTCTTTCTATGACATGGATGGCTCTTATCTCTTAGGACATTTCTATGGGACTCCAAGACAAATATATTTAATTGTTAAGTCTTCTCTATAGGGATCCCCATGTTGCGGACCATGTGAAAAAGAGGGACAGTGTCCTGGTGGAGTGTGGGTGACAGAGAGCTGGCAGCACAATCACTGACTGTGGCCCTGCCCTCCAAAAGTCGTGCTTTCCTCCCCATTATCTGTGGAAGTCTTCCATCGGACTTTAAATAGATTCAACTCTGTCCCAGCCTTAAAAGAACAAAGAAGCATAGACCCTTCCCTGTACTGACTTCCACCTCTACAGCACCTTTTCTGTTACCTCTGCAACCAATGTCGTGTATGTATGTATGTTGTTTGCTTATGTACATATGGAGGCCAGTGGTAGATATTTGCTGTATCCTGTTATTCTTGATCTTTTTCTTGACACACAGTCTCTCTCTAAATCTGGAGCTCATTGACTCAGCAAGCCTGCTTGGCTGGCCAACATGCTCTCAATATCCTCCTGCCTCCGCCTCCCAATTGCTAGCGTTATAGGCACATGCCATCCTGCCTGGCTTTTTACAAGGTTGCTAGGCAGTAAACTCAGGTCTTCACAATCACACTGAAAGCATTTTACCCACTGTGCCATCTCCCTAGCTGCTGCAACCCAGCATCTTCAAAGGAAAGATGAACATATTTACCACATGTTCATCTCATGTCATTACAAAAAACCTGCAGCCTGGCCCTCTTCATGCTACAGAATCTGTCCACACTGAGGTTGTCATCAGCTTTACCAAAGGCTGTAAACTTGAAGTAAGCTCTTAACATACCTTTTGTGAAACCCCTCTGGCTATTCTAGATCCTCTAGTAACTAACATTTTCCCTAGCTGTGATAGTCCCCTCTGACGTGTACAGGACAAAAGTCCTCAAATATATTTTTGGCTCTCTTTATAGCTCCCACAGATTCTATAACCAATTTCACCTGCTCTAATGTTCCCTACTGCAAATTATATGAAATTATATGACGTCTCTCCCGAGCCAGCAATACCTTTCTTACCTGAATGCCACACAACCCAATATGACCGTACATAAGTGTAAATTAGGTATCATTTCCTTTACAAACCTCATGCTCCCCTACCATGTTAACTCACCCAGTAACTACACTCACCTCACCAGGATGGTGAACAGTCTCTCTCTCTCCCTCTCTCTCTGTAAATCAGGATATGTGTCTGGCAACTACTTCTGTAGCACAGTGCCTGCTTGCTGCCATGTTCCCAATCATGACGATAACAGCCGAAGACTTTGTAACTGTAATCCAGCTCCCAAGTACCAATCAATGTGTTTTCTCTCAGTGGCTGGTTCTCTGATCACCTCCCCTGGGGAGAGTGCAGCCTTACCAGGCCACAGAAGAACACAATGCACCCAGTCCTGATGAGACCTGATAGGCTAGGGTCAGATGGAAGGGGAGGAGGACCTCCCCTATTAGTGGACTGAGAGAGAGGCATGGGAGGAGAAAAGGGAGGGCAGGCATGATTGGGAGGGGTCATGGGAGGGGGCTACAGCTGGGATACAAAGTGAATTAATTATAATAATAAAAATATAAATAAAATATTTAAAAAAAGAGTTTCCTGGATCATGGTGTCTCTTCACAACAATAGAACAGTGACTAACATATAGAGGAATAGATTCCCCTTTTTTGGATTATTATTTTTTTATTTAATTTCAGTTTACTCTACATCTAAAAGGGTGGTGCCCCCTCTCTCCTTTCCTCCAAGTACCTTTCTTCCCCTCCTTTCCCCCTTCCCTCTTCCTTCCCCCATCCCAGAAAAGGGAAGCTCCCCTCTCCCCTTCAGCCTTCACCAGAGCAGCAATTCACATCAGGACTGACCATTATCTTCATCCCCTGAGGTCAGGCAAGGCAGCCTTGTCAGGGGAACTTGAACCAAAAGTAGGCAATAAAGTCCATGTTAGAAACAGGACCCCCCTCCACTCGCCAGGCACCCCATATGAAGACCAAGCTGCCTATCAGTCACATTTGTGCAGGGGGCCTAGGCCTAGGTCTAGACCTTGCATGTTCTTAAGCTGATGTCTCAGTCTCTATTAGCCCCCATGGGCCTGGGTTAGCTGTCTCTGTTTGTCTTCTTGTGAGGTTCCTGTCCCCTCCAGGTCCTTCCATCTTTCCCCCCAAACATCCACAAGACCCCCAGAAATCTGCCCCATGCTTGGCTGCAAATCCCAGCATCTGTCTCAGTCTGCTGCTGACTGGAGCCTCCCAGAGGACAGTCGAGTTAGATGCCTGTCAGCAAGCACAGAAGAGCATTAACAGTGTCAGGGCTGGCTCTCCACCATAGGGAGGGTCTCAGGTTGGGCCAGTTCTTGGTTGGACATTCCCTTAATTTTGTTCCCTCTTTATCCCTGTACTTCTTGTGGGCAAGGTAATTTGGAACAAAGGTTTTGTTGGTGGGTTGTTGTTCCCCTCTTTCCACTAGTTTTGCCTGGCTAGGAGGTGGTCACTTCAGTTTTCATGCTCACCTCCCCCACCCCAGGTAGGAGTCTAAGCTAGAGTCTCACTCATTCTCCCAGGAGCCTACCCTGTCACAGACCTCCAACTTGACGAAGAGAAGTTCCTCCTCACTTTCCCTTCTTGTTCCCAGCCCTCTCACCTCCCACCTCCGTTCTCCCCACATGTGATCACCACTCTTGTTTTCCTCCCCATTCCATCTCCTGCCTAGTTTCCTCTCTTCATCCACTTCTGCTGTCTATTCTATTTCCTCTTCTGAGTGACATTCTGTCACCCTCACTTGGACCTTCTTTGTTATTTAGCTTCTTTGGGTCTGTGGCTTGTGGTATGCTTATCCTGAACTATATGGCTAAAATTTACTTATAAGTGAGTACATACCATGTGTGTCTTTCTGTGTCTGGGTTACCTAACTTAGGATGATCTTTTCTAGTTCTATCCATTTGGCCTGCAAATTTCATAATTTCTTTGTTTTTTATAGTTGAGTACTATTCCATTGTGTAAATGTAGCACAAATTCTGTATCCATTCTTTGGTTAAGGGACACCTAGGTTGTGTCCAGTTTCTGGCTAAATAAAGCTACTGTGAACCTGGTTGAGCAAATGTCCTTGCTGTATGGTATATCTTTTGGGTATACGCTTGGGGGTGGTAGAGCTGGGTCTTGGGGTAGAAGTATTCCCAATTGTCTGAGAAAGTGCCAGATTGATTTCCAGAGAGGTTGTACAAGTTTGAACTCCCACCAGAAATGGAGGGGGGTTTTCCCTTTTCCTCACCCTCGTCAGCATGTGCTGTCACTTGAGTTTTTGATCTTAGCCATTCTGACTTGTGTAAGATGGACTATTAGAATCATTTTGATTTTCATTTCTTTGATGGCTAAGGACATTGAGCATTTCTTTAAGTTCTTCTCAGCCATTGGAGATTCATCTGTTGTGAATTCTTGGAGGATCAGGTTTCTAATCAGACCTTCCAAGAAAGGGCTGACTGATGGACAGAACCTGGCTACCAATATTCTGCCTTCAAAACTGTACATCCCAGGTTGTACCCTTACCATGGATTCAGGCTCTAATCACCATTCAGGCTCTAATCACCATTCAGGCTCTAATCAGATCAGTGTCTCAGGCACCATTACTGCACCATAAGAGAGAGAGAGAGAGAGAGGGGGGGGGGGGAAGGGAGAGATAGAGAGGAAGGGAGAGAAAGATCTCAATGTGTGTGGCATTTCTTTTCACTATTGCCACTTCTGGCCACATCTCTAGAAGTAACATGTTAATTGGCAGAAGCTGAACTAAGTAATATACTTCCCAGAGGCTGAAGAATGAAGTTCTGAAGGCTTTTCTTAGGTGGGGTGGGATTCACATGGCTAAAAGTTCTGCTTATTAGACTTCAGAAGGCATCCTGAAGCTTCTGTAGAGTGCAGTTAAAAAGACTGCAGTCTAACACATTTCCCTGAACTAATCCAAGAAGACAAGTTAAATCAAGGTAGTTGAGACTAATACTCAGGCCTTCTCTGTTGACTTTCTGCTTTGTTGTTCTATTAATTATAGATGAGACATATTTCATAACTACCCAAATGTGAATTCTAATATTTCCCCATTTATTCATGCCTCTTTGGCATGTATTTTGAAGACCCCTCTTTCTGTACCCCCACGTGGAATTATTCTGTCTTTATGAACTAACCCTTTATCATTAGGCGATATCTACCTTTGTTCCCTAGATTTAATACCCTTTTTGGATATCAGCAGAACCTCTCCAAATTTCCTTTGATTTTTGCTTCTGCCATATACACAAACACTCATATTTATTCATTGTGACTCAAGAATTTATCCTTTCACTGATAGCTTCTGTCAACATGTAAAGTGGGTATCTTTGATACAGAAAATCAATTGAGTATTTTATATTCAGTCTAGAAATTCCTTTTTAAAATTGCTGCATTTAACCTTTTACATCAAACGTAATTATCTACAGAGATGGATTTGAATTTATCATCTTGCTCTTTGCTTTCTTTCTGGGTCATCCCTTTTCTCCTTTCTCTGTTTTATTTTTAACTAATTCTATTTTATTCCTAGTACTTTCTTCTTGACTTTTCATTGTAGATCTGGGTTTGGCTCCTTATGAAAACAAGGCTGTTTATTGCCTTGCAAGGAATAACAATATTATTGTTGGGAACAAGCAATAAAAACAACAACAACAAAAAAACAAAACAAAAAGCAAAAACCTTGTTCCATGTATTGCCATTTTGTTCCAAAACATAGTAACTGCCCTAGCCACAGCTTCCATTGTTCATCCTTTGTTCTTGAAACATGATGACTGTTCCTAACTACAAAAGAAAAAATGGATTTGGTTGGTTGGGCTGTAAAACTTCCATTCTGTATCAGTTGGCATAGATCAACCACATAAGGAAAGCCCTTATCCCTAAACCCTGATTGATGAACAACTGTAGTCATAATTTGGCAGGAATGTTTATGGTTTGCAGACTTAAATCTTCTGTGATATTTTAGCTCAGGATCCCAGTTCAGCTCCCAAGTCTATTCTGTGGCACTGCCCGAACAGTCAGTTGATTGTTTACTGGCTTGATTGTAATAAATTCTTATCATCTGCATAGGCCTGGTGTTTGAGTTGTTGTGGATCTAAGTGGACCCCATAACCTTCTAAACCAAAATCCACACACCAAACGTAAGATGAGCAGCACAGTGTACCAGCCTGCCTGTTTTCTCCCTTGGTGACCTCAAAGCTCACCTCTTGTCACCTAATCCACTCCTCAGGTCGTGTTTCTCATCTAGCTTGAAGTCAGCACACCATCCAACTGTGCTGTTGACCCATCGCTGTCATGGAGAGTGTTGAGCTCTGTGCCTGGGAAAGTCTATGTGCATGTAAGACAGGTATCTGTTGAGTGAGTAACTGATAGAGCTATGAATATGTAAGATAGAAATGGTACTTCAGAAGTGAGCATAGAGCAAGTCAGAACCAGATGTGTGTCAAACACACACTGAGTTCACCCAAGCAACAGAAAGAATTATTCTTAAGGGGTTAGCAAATGGATAAAAAGTAAAGTCAGATCATTGGTGAACTGTACATTGGTAATCAATTCTCAGCTTCTGTGAAACTATACGTTAAAGAGAGAAAGGTGCTGTGGAATGGTTCAGAAAATGTTGGATCAAAAACAACAAAAGCAAAATTGCAACTGGAAAAGCAATATTCTTTCCTCCTGAGCAGAAGTGTAGCAAGTGTGTGTTCCCTGTTCATACTGGCCAGACAGGTGTATTTAATGTAGCAACCCATAACTAATGAGACATCAAGTTAAAATTCAAATCACATAAGGAAGCATACCCTTGATGCCTAGTTTGGTTTCTGTTGCTATTGTCAAACACCATGACCAAAAGCAACTTAGTCAGTTAATGGTTCATCACTGAGGGAAGCCAAGGCAGAAGCTCCGCATGGGAACCTATAAGCCAGAGCTGAGCAGAAACCATGGAGGAGCATTACTTGTTGGCTCCCTCCCCTGCCTAGCTCCATTTTCACACAGCACAGGACTTCCTGCCTGAGAGCAGCACTGCCCACATTGGGCTGGGTCCTCCACATCAGTGATCAATAAGATAATGTCCCATGGGACAATCCAATGGAAGCAATTCTCCACTCGAAGTTCCGTCTTCTCATGTGTGTTAAGTTGACAACTAAGATAAGCTATCACCCTTGATGTAAGTGTTTGGTGTAACTTATGGATTGCGAAAACACACAAGATGTGTATAAGTTGTCTCTACTTACATTTCATACTGCATTGTAGAGAAACGCACACTTTCTATAGTTTTGCATGTCAAAATTTTATGGTTTTGTTTTGTTTGGAAGGTTTTCCTCACCCAGTTTATGCAAATCTGAACATCACAGCCCACACACATAGCGGCTGAGGATGTGTGTGCCTGTGCATCCCAGAGAGAACACAGGAAGATATTCCTTAGTCAAAGGAAGTCATCCCTCAGAACAGGAAAGCTAGTGAGCAGCTTTGTGGTCCCTAGTATCTGCAAAACTGGCCCCTTCCTAGAAGACACACTTAAGCCTTCACTGTAGAAACAGGAATCTACTTCATTTCTTCCCCATAACTGGTGCTCCGCAGGTGCAAATAGGAAGACAAATACAAAGATCAAGCTAGTATGTATGTATGTATGTATGTAAATGTGTGTTTCTTAACACATTTCCTGTTACTAGAAGCTTCCAAAACCATAAAACAATGCACAGATAAAGCTAGCAGGATGCTTCTGCTGTTACCTAGGCTGCACTCTGCTGGAATCACTGCTGAAAGGCACCTTTTGGGTACTTACCAAACATCTAGAACATGCACTGTTGCACACTTTCTGCTTCACTTCCCTATTTCCTCCATCTTTTCCTCTCCCTCTCCACACATACACTGTCCACATTTTGTGTACTGCTGGCATTCTAGAGAAAGCATCCTCATCTTATTGACAGATCCATTGTTTTAAGGGCTAAATAGCTTCTCAGTGCATTTATAGTCGTTTACCTTTTTTCCTTTTTTCCTCTGGTTCCTGATTAATTTTCTAAAATTGATGTGATGACTATAACTCACAAATGATCAAATTCATCTGTCAACATGTATTTGTTCTTAGGCTTGTGATGCACAGATTTAAGCATTCATCTTTCCTTAGGTCAATCCACATATGGATTGTTCTGAGTAAGGTTTCCCATGTCTTCCTGCCTTGTAGAGCTTTTCACTCTCAGAGCCAAGCTCTCCTTGTCTTTGGTGTTTTCTCAGTATTCACTGGCCATTTTCCTGATCATCTCTTCTGACAAATATGCTATTTGATTTCTATACTAGATATTGAAGTTTTTTTCTTGGACTGAGTGAAACTTTCTCATTATGCATGCCATATCTCTAACTCATTTCAATTTACATAGAATATGACTATTCAAAAAATCTCTTACATGTGAATGGCTGTGTGTGTTCTTGAATACATGAATACGCATCTGTGTGGAATCCAGGAGTCAAATCAGGTTCATATTTTATTTTATAATTTTTCATTTTTATATTTTACAGTTTATTCACTCAATATCCCATTTGTAGCACTTCCCTCTTCTCCTCATCCTCCTCCCTAGTCCACTGAAAGGGAGAGTCCTCCTCCCTTGCCATCTGACCCTAGCTTATTAAGATCAGGATCTCCTGATCCTCTTCCTCTGTGTCCTGGCACAGTGCCAGGGAAAGGTAATCAAGGAGCAGGCAACAGAGTTCATGTCAAAGACAGGCCCTGCTCCACTAACTCGGAAACCCACATGGAGACTGAGCTGCCTATGGGCTACATTTGAGCAGGGGATCACGGTCCTTTCCGTGTATAGTCCTTCATTGGTATAGCAGTCTCTGCAGCACCACCAGATTTTTTTTGGCTTTGTTGGTCTCCTTATGGAGCTTCTGTTTTCCCTGGGTCTTTCTATTCTCCCCTACCCTCATAAAATTCCATAAAATTCCCTGTCATCTGCCTAAAGTTCTATCTTAAGTTTTGAAAGATGTCACCTCAACCTAGAGTTCACAGATTTGCTACCACTGGGTGGCCCAAAGCTCCAGAAATCTTCCTGACTCTACTTACCCAACACTGGGATTTATAGGCACATGCTCAACATTGTAGAAAGGTGCTAGGAATAAATTCAGGTCCTCATGCTCACATGGAGTGTGCTTTATTGACCATTTCCCTGGCCCCTGTTTTAGCCATCATTATAACTTTACTTGGCTAAATATCAGCTGTGTGAATTCTGCATAAGCTTCCGTTAGTTGATCTTCCCAGACTATATTTTCTTTGGAGCATGTCCAAATGCCCCAAATAATCTTATTTCACTATTTTTTATTAGTGTACATTAATTATTCAGAAAATGGGTTCACATGGATTTTTCATACAGTCATGTAGAGTACTTTTGTTTTTCTGTGCACGGACAATCCTTGTCCTTATTCTTTCTTCTCCCTGTGATCCCTTTCTTTTTTCACAGATTCTATTCTATGCTTTAGTGTTTCTAAAAATGTATCCAAGTTTTTCTGTAAGATGCAATTAAATCACCTGCATTGCATTTATCATTTTTCATACTGTGATCAACTGACAAGAGGACAACTTAGGGCTCCTTGTTTCCCAGCATTGCCCCATGTTCTTCGGCTCTCAGCTCTTCCGTAAGCCAGCAGGGGAGCACACATCATGCACAGCCTCCTGGACGCACAGGGCGTTCCCTCTGATCTTTCTTGGTGGCCCTTACGCAGGCTTTCAGCATTTTCTGTAGGCATGCACAAATTGAAAGAGCAGATTTGGACTATGCTCTTCACGTATGTATCCCATCCTCCTCCATCAGGATATGCTGTCAACTGCAGCCATCTTATTGTCCCCAAACTCTCAGAGATGCTAGTCCACATGCCCACTGGGACATACCAGGCACACTAAACACAGTTACATGGGGAAGATGCAGGCCCAGTTTGCTTTTATCTCTTGTGGCTCACTCATGTTGCCAGTGTAGTTTCATTTATATTTTGAAGTCCTTTGGCAGGCCTGATTTTTGCAGGTGATGACAGCTGTTATTTCCCTTGATTATACACCTGCGTTTTTAAGAATGTAATATTGACCATCATCCATATTGCTTTCCCTTTTTTCTCCACTAGCACCACGTTTACTGTCCTCTCCCATTAGTTCTGCTTACTCAGGTCCCCTGGAGACAGCAGATAAGATTGAGGTAACTCTTACATTTATTAGCAAACTTATTCAAATACAAGAGAGGTTTTGGAATTACAATTTCTTTTCAGAATCTTCTTGTTTTTGGCACAATGCCCAGTTTTTCCAGTTTCCATACAGATCAATAACATATGAGTTGTGTCTGGAGAAGGCAACCTTTTAGATGATCAGCCTGTGCAGGAGCTGCTGGCTAAGGATTGGGGATCCATAGTACAGCTAGCTCACCTAGCCCTTCATGGAGAAACAGTCTAGCCAGACCACCACAGCATGTACCCACTGACCCCACTGAAGGATAGAGCAGGGACCCCAAGATGTTCACTCACAGTTTGGAAGAGTCTGAGGAAGGACAAAGGAGCATCTGTAGATCACCCACAGAAAATGCAGTCCAGTGATACAAAAGAAAAACCTGTTCTTCTATTATGAAGTAACTATATGTTAAGTTTTAGATTTAGAAAACACGTTGTAATTCTAAACTATACATGTGGGCGTGGCCCAGACTCTTTCCATCAATAGCACAGCCTGCTTTCAGGAGGGTCCTTGTTCTCCTTCAGTCCCTCCACCCTTTCCCTGGCCTGTCTCTCCTGCTGTACTGATTTCTTCCTGAGTCTCCTAATATGAGCTGCAGTGGAAAAGAATTTATGTAAGTCAATAAAAGTGTGCCCAGTGTTATTTCTGGCACTGAATTAAGGCAGTTTGGTGGGTCTTTTATTATTCCTTGAGCAACATCAGGTATTTCTCACCCATGTGTCTCACTCCATCATTAATACTCCATTGCAAACAGGCCTGGGGCAGCGCTGAATCCCCTTGCAATTAAATCTCTCTCCATGTGAATTCTTTTACTCCAACCTGCTTTGTTTTGACATGTATATTTCCCATTGGGAGCTATATCTAAGAAAAACTAGACAATGCTAGCTTAAGAAAAATGTTTCCTCAACTTCCATTCTACAGTGATGCCTGCTTTAGATGTTATATCTAGAGGGAAATTTATCACGTGTCTAGTGATTTCCATTGGACTCTGAGATCTTAGGAGAAAGCACAGAGACATAAATCTAAAACACACTCCATATGTTTTCTGTATGCAAAGGAGCTATCAAAGATCTGGGTTGAATAATAAGTGATATGTTGTCATTCATTTGTCTAATAAAATAACCAGAGGTGTGTTTACAGAATACTGGGTGTTACTCCTACCCTGGATTTCACAGTGTGCAGGAAAATGGAAGGATTCCTGGCACTGTGTTCCCTATCTTTTGTTCAAAGCTAACAATTACTATATATATATTTAATTTTTTATTAATTACACTTTATTCACTTTGTATATCCCCTGTAGCTCCCTCCTCCCCTCCCAATACCGCCCTTCTTCCCCCTTCTCCACGCATGCCTTTCCCCAAGTCCACTGATAGGGGAGGTCTCCTTTTTCTTCCTTCTGATCCTAGTCTATTACATCTCATCAACAGTGGCTGTATTGTCTTCCTCTGTGGCCTGGTAAGGCTGCTCAAAGATCAAAGATAAAGCCAATCAGTTCATGTCAGAGGCAGTCCCTGTTCCCATTACTATGGAAACCACTTGGACACTGAACTGCCATGGGCTACATCTGTGCAGGGGTCCTACATTATCTAGGTACTTGGATGGAGTATCAATCTCAGCATGGTACTTGGTTGGAGTATCAGTCTCAGGAAAAACCCCTGTGCTCAGATTTTTTTGGTTCTGTCGCTCTCCTTGTGGAACTCCTGTCCTCTCCAGGTCTTACTATATCCCACTTCTTCACTCTGCCCAAAGGTAGGCCCTAAGTCTCAGCATCTGCTTTCATAGTCTGCAGGGCAAAGCCTTTCAGAGGCCCTCTGTGGCAGGCTCTTAACTTGTTCCCTGTTTTCTCCTTCTTCTGATGTCATCCTCTTTGCCTTTCGGGATGGGGATTGAGCATTTTAGCCAGAGTCCTCCCTCTTGATTGATTTCTTTAAGTGTACAGATTGTAGAAGGTTTATCCTATATTATATGTCTATATGAGTGAGTATATACCATGTGTGTCTTTCTGCTTCTGGGATAGCTCACTCAGGATGATCTTTTCCAGTTCCCACCATTTACCTGCAAATTTCATGATTTCCTTTTCTTTTATTGCTGAGTAATATTCCATTGTGTAGATGTACCACAATTTCTGTATCCATTCTTCAGTTGAGGGGCATCTGGGTTGTTTCCAGCTTCTGGCCATTACAAATAAAGCTGCTACAAACATGGTTGAACAAATGTCCTTATTGTGTACTTGAGCCTCTTTTGGATATATGCCTAGGAGTGGTATGGCTGAATCTTGAGGAAGTGCTATTCCTAGTTGTCTGAGAAAGCACCAGATTGATTTCCAAAGTGGTTGTACAAGTTTACATTGCCACCAGCAGTGGAGGAGGGTTCCCCTTTCTCCACAACCTCTTCACCATGTGTTGTCTCTTGAGTTTTTGATCTTGGTCATTCTCATGGGTTGTAAGGTGAAATCTCAGGGTCGTTTTGATTTGCATTTCCCTGATGGCTAATGACATTGAGCATTTCTTTAAGTGTTTCTCTGCCATTCGATATTCCTCTATCAAGAATTCTCTGTTTAGCTCTGTCCCCCATTTTTTAATTGGATTACTTGATTTGTTGCTGTTTAACCTCTTGAGTTATTTTTATATACTGGATATTAGCCCTCTGTCAGATATAGGGCTGGTGAAGTTTCTTTCCCAATCTTTAGGCAGTCATTTTCTTTTGATGACAGTGTCTTTTGCTTTACAGAAGATTTTCAGTTTCATGAGGTTCTATTTATTGGTTGTTGCTCTTAAAGCCTGTGCTATTAGTGTTCTGTTCAGGAAGTTGTCTCCTGTACCAATGTGTTCAAGGCTCTTCCACACTTTTTCTTCTAACCGATTTAATGTGTCTGGTTTTATGTTGAGGTCTTTGATCCACTTGGACTTCAGTTTTCTGCAGGGTGATCAGGGATGGAGATACCTCCAGAAGATCTTTTATTGTAGAGGATTGAGGTAGCAATTCTGGGTTTCTTATTGTTCCATATGAAGTTGAGAATTTTTCTTTCAAGGTCTGTAAAGAATTGTGTTGGTAATTTGAAGAGAATTTCATTGCATCTGTAGATTGCTTTCGGTAACATGGGCATTTTTAGTATGTTAAACCAGCCAAGCCACGATCATGGGAGATCTTTCCATCTTCTCATATCTTCTTCTAATTCTTTTTTCAGAGACTTGAAAGTTTTTTCATACAAGTCTTTGACTTGCTTGATTATGATCGCACCAAGGTATTTTATGTTTTTTATGGCTATTGTGAAGGGTGTTTCCCTAATTTCTTTCTCAACCCTTTTGTATTTTATATACAGGAGGGCTACTGATTTTTTTTTTAGTTAATTTTGTATCCATCCTCTTTGCTGAAGGTGTTAATCACTGTAGGAGTTCTCTGGTAGAATTTTTTGGGTCGTTCGTGTATACTATTATATCATCTGCAAATAGTGATACTTTGACTTCTTCCTTTCAAATTTGTATCCCCTTGATATCCTTTAATTGTCTTATTGCTCTAGCAAGGACTTCAAGAACTATGTTGAAGAGATATGGAGAGAGTGGGCAACCTTTCCTTGTCCCAGATTTTAGTGGGATTGCTTTAAGTTTCTCTCCATTTAGTTTGATGTTGGCTATAGGCTTGCTGTATATTGCCTTTACTGTGTTTAAGTAAGTGCCTTGTATCCCTGCTCTCTCCAATACTTTAAACATGAATAGATGTTGGATTTTGTCAAATGCTTTTTCAGCATCTATGGATATTATCATGTGTTTTCTTTCTTTCAATTTGTTAATATGGTAGATCACATTGATGGATTTCCATTTATTGAACCACCCCTGCATACGTGGGATGAATCCTACTTGGTCATAGTGGATATCTTTGATGTGTTCTTGTATTCGGTTTACAAGTATGTTGTTGAGTATTTTTTTCTTTTTGGAATCAATATTCATAAGGGAGATTGGCCTGAAATTCTCTTCCTTTGTTGGGTCTTTGTGAGGTTTAGGTACCAAGGTGACTGTGGTTTCATAGAATGAGTTTGGTAATGTTCCTTCTCTTTCTATTTTGTGGAATAGTTTGAAAAGAACTGGAGTCAGTTCTTCTTTGAAGGTCTGGTAGAATTCTGTGCTGAAACCATCTGGCCCTGGGCTTTTTTGGATTGAAGATTTTGACAACTGCTTCTATTTCCTTAGGGAATATGTGACTATTTAACTGATTTACCTGCTCTTGATTCAGCTTTGGTAAGTGGAATCAATCAAGAAAATTGTCCATTTCATTTAGATTTTCAAATTTTGTGGCATATAGACTTTTGAAGTAGGTCCTAATGATTGTTTGGATTTCCTCAGTGTCTGTTGTTATGCCCCCTTTTCATTTCTGATTTTGTTAATTTGGGTGGTGTCTCTGTGCCTTTTAGTTAGTTTGGCTAAGGTTTAGTCTATCTTATTGATTTTCTCAAATAACCAGCTCTTGGTTTCATTGATTTTTTTTTAATTGTTCGATTTGTGTCTAATTTATTGATTTCAGCTCTGAGTTTGATTATTTCCAACCACCTACTCCTTTTTGGTGTGTCTGCTTCCTTTTTTTTAGGGATTTTAGGTGAGCCATTAAGTTGCTTGAATGAAATGTTTCAAATTTCTTCTTGAACACACTTAGAGCTATGAACTTTCCTCTTAGCACTGTTTCATTGTGTCCCATAAGTTTCGATATATTGTCTTCATTTTCATTGAATTCTAGGAAGCCTTTAATTTCTTTCTTTATTTCTTCCCTGACCCAGCTGTCAATTAGTAGCTAGTAATTCAGTTTCCATGTGTGTGTAGGCTTTTTGCTATTTCCGTTGTTGTTGAGATCCAGCTTTAGTCCATGATAATCAGATAGGATACAATGGATTATTTCAATCTTCTTGTATCTGTTGAGGCTCACTTTGTGACCAACCATATGGTCTATTTTGGAGAAGGTTCCATGAGGTGCTGAGAAAAAGGTAAATTCATTTGTGTTTGGTTATAAGGTTCTGTAGATGTCTGTTAGGTCTATTTGATTCATAACCTCTGTCAGAGACATCGTTTCTTTGTTTAATTTCTGTTTTGTTGACCTGTCCTATGTTGAGAGTGTGGTGTTGAAGTCTCCCACTGTTAATATGTGGGGATCTATGTGTGGTTTCAGTTTTATTAATGCTTCTTTTACAAATGTGGGTGTCCTTGTATTTGAGGCATAGATGTTCAGGATTGTGATGTCTTCCTGGTGGAATTTTCCTTTGATGAGTATGAAGTATCCTTCCCCATCTCTTTTGATTAATTTTGGTTTAAAGTCTATTTTATCAGATATTATAATGGCTACTCCTGCTTGCTTCTTGGGTCCATTTGCTTGGAAAACTGTCTTCCAGCCCTTTACCCTCAGGTAATGTCTATCTTTGTGACTTAGGTGTGTTTCTTGTATGCAATAGATTGCTGGGTCTTGTTTATGCATCCATCCTGTTAGTCTGTTAGCCATTTTGTTGATTCCCTTCACCTGTTTGACTATATTTTATTGGATAATTGAGTCCATTGATTTTGAGATAGATTAATGACCAGAGGCTGTTAAATCCTTTGATTTTGATGTTGGCTGCAGTAGGAAGTTTGTGAACTTTGGTTACTTTTTGTTTTACTGTGTTTTCTTGAAAGTACTTTGTTTTTGTGGGTTGTATTTTTCCTTATAGTGTCTTCTGTAATGCTGAATCTGTGTGTAGGTATTGTTGAAATTTGTTTTTGTCGCTGAATATCTTGTTTTCTCTGTCTGTGAGGACTGAGAGTTTTGCTGGGTACAATAGCTTGGGCTGACACCTGTGTTCTCTTAGGGTCTGCATGATATCTGTCCAGGCCCTTCTGGCTTTCATAGTCTCTGTTGAAAAGTCAGGTGTGATTCTAATGGGTTTGCCATTATATGTTACTTGGCCTTTTTCCCTTGCAGCTTTTAGTATTTTTTCTTTGTTTTGTATACTTACTGTTTTAATTATTATGTGGTGGAAGGATTTTCATTTCTGGTCTAATTTATTGGGTGTTCTGTAGGCCTCTTGTATTCTTATTGGCCTCTCATTTAAGTTGGGGAAATTTTCAATGATTTTGTTGAAAATATTTTCTGGGTCTTGGAGCAGGGAATCTTCTTTTTCCTCTATTCCTATTATTCTTAGGTTTTGTCTTTTCATGTTGTCTTGAATTTCATGGACGGTCTGTGTCAGGAATTTTTTAGATTTAACATTTTCTTTGACAGATACATCAATTTCTTCCATTGTATCTTCCACACCTGACATTCTTTCTTCCATCTCTTGTAGTCTATTGGTTATGCTTACCTGTGCAGTACCTGTTTTCTTCCCTAAGTTCTTTCTCTCCACAATTTCCTCCATTTGTGTTTTCTTTAATTTTTCCAATTCTATCTTCAGATGTTGAGCTGTTTTGTTGATTTCCTTCACCTGTCTGTGTATTTTCCTATTTTTCTTTCAATTCCTTTAGCTGTTTGTTTGAACAATCCTCTGTTTCTTTTTTTTCTTTCAGTGATTTAAGTATTTCCTCTCTAAAGGCCACAAACTGTTTGGCTGCCACTTCCTGTATTTCTTTACAGATGGCCATAATCTGTTTGAGTTTATCTTCCTCTGGTTCTTTATGCATTTTATTTGTTTCCTCTATTATCCTCTTCATAAGCCTAGATGTTGGGTCATCTTCTTGAATTTCAATTATGTTGGGGTGTACAGAGCTGCTTGCCCCTGTGTAATTGGGTTCTGTAGATGCCATATTGCTCTCTCTTTGGTTGGTTGAGCTTTTACGCTGCCCCCTACCCATTGGGCTATTTTAGGTGTTGGGTGTTAGTTTCTGGTGGTTCCTGGAATCCTGTGTTGGAGAGAATCCCTTTGGCAGGAAGATGATTTTTCCTGAAGGAAGCCTCCTCAGCTTTTTGAGTATGGTCACTGAATGGCCAATGTTTTTCAGGAATTGCCACATCTCACCTCAGATGTAAAGACCTGAATGGTAACTGTGGTCCTTGTTAGTCAAGAGAGCTCTCCTGTCACCTGTAGAAGTCCTTAAGACAGCTGCCCTGCTTCTGTATTTCTTGCTGTAAATTTAGTGATCTGCTGCTGTAACCTGGGTGTCCCCTTGTTTGGTCAGTTTTGTTAGGGATAACTGGTCACCCCTTGGAGCAGTATCTGGGGGTTGATCTCAGGGATCCCAGGCTTCTGTAGGTCTGAGGTTGTGGCTCTGTGCCCCACTACCAAGCGATAGTCGGTGGCAGGTGAGCTCCACTCTCATGCATGCAGCTGGAGGCTAGAGTCAGGAGCCTGTGGATAGCCAGAAACTTTTCTGGAGCTAGGTGTCTTGAGGTAGGGCCAGGTGTCCCCCCTACTGTGAGGTTTTCTCCCAAAAGGAAGGCCCAGTTCCTGGTGTTTGGAGTCCGCAGGAGCTGTCGGGTGGTGGCTCCAAGCTGGTGACTGGGTGGGAACCTGAGACCTTTTCCAGAGAACTTTCCCGTGTGTGCTGGTGGTGGGGGTGGGAGTGGGTCGGCTGAGTGTTCTAAGCTGTTTCCCTCCTTATGGGGCTTTCTCCCAACAGGGAAACCCAGTCCCTGGTGTCCTGGTACACACAGTTCTGTCTGTGAGGGAGAATCAGGCTTGCAGCAGGTTTCTGTGCTCAAGGCTGGAGCCCCACTCAGGGCTGGAGGGGTGTGCCTGCTAGTCTGTGAGAGCTTTTCCAGGGATAGACTGGGTGACCTGAGGTCAGTCCCATTTCCTACCTTCCCTGTGGGTTTTTCTCGTGACTGGGACTCCCAGTCTCTGGTGTTTTTGTGCCCACCATTCAGCCTGGGAAGGTGATCAAGATACGCAGGTGTGCGGCTCTGGTCTGGCAGCTGAGTGCCTGCGTGACCTGGGATCTCTTCTGGGTTCTGGCTGGGTGGTTGAGAGTGGGCCTGACTGATTCCCACACTGTGGAGTTTCCTCTCACCTGGGAAACATGACCGCTGTTCTTTTAGGGCCCCGAGTTCAGTCTCTTAGTCGCTGTACAGAAAATGTTGTCCTGCTCCTCAGAGGCGGTATCCTCCTGTGGCCACCATCTTGGATCTCCACAAAAGTAATATTTTTAATGGTTGTATATAAATCCTTTCCATTGAATACAGCAGGCTTGCATGCATGTTTCAAAAGATGGTGTCATGTCTTGATCCATCAAGAAATAACTGGAATTCAACTTCTTGTTCTAGCACAAAGATGGTCCCCACATAAAATCTACAAATGAACCTGATTACTGGGCTAACAGACAATCAGGGACTGACTTGAAAAGTACAAAGTCTCTCTCACACACACACATACCCTTTATCCCAAAAGGAGCAAATAAAGACTTCTTAGATTTGGGGATGTGATGCCAGATACATACTGTGAGGGAATGTCTGTGGGACATAGTGTTGGGATTAATGTGGCAGAGCTATGCAATAGGTTCATAAAACTTGCCACACTACAGGTCCCTTGTGGTAAGTATTATTAGGGGAGGGGTTACAGAGACTGTCTCTAGGTTAGGCCAGAAGAGAGGGGACAGTGTGGTGGAGGGATGACAAGTCCTTTTATAAAGTGACCCAACACGTGCACAGAAGAGCACATGTGGCTTGTGTTGATAGTGTCAAGTCTTGGAGGCTGGTAATAATGTGTCCTCCTGTCACCAGATTCCTGTGGAAGTGCCTGATTGCTAACACACAGTCTCCTCTACTCTGAAGAATCTTCTAGTGGGATTGCATCTTGCATCCTGTTTCATTTGTGGGAAGACATATCCTAGAGTTCTAGGGAAGAGCCATAGCCAGGTGCTCATATCTTCAGAGCCAATGGCTCTGCACCACAGAGAAATCACTACAACTAGATCATACCTCTGAGGAGTTGTTCTTCCCACCAGTGGTAAATTAATGAGAGGAAGGAAGAATTTCAAATTCCACTTAGCAAGAACAACAACAACAAAAAAGTTGTGTTTCATGAATGTTTTCATATTAAATGTTTCAAGTAGTTCATGGCAATATTAACCATTAATTTTGAAAAAAGTTTTGCATCTTTGATAACCTAGTAAAATGCATCTCAGAAACGAATTAAACTATTAAGATGTGGCATGTTCATCTGATTCATTCTTTGTGATTGACCAAATTAGCCATATAAGACAGACAAAAAGTCAGCTGGCTTACAGAGAGTCAGATTCATAAGACAGCTAGCTACTGACTGCATTAATATTTTTCTGGAAGGGGAGGAGGACAGCCCCTATACATCGACTTGGAGAGGGGCATAGGAGGAGATGAAGGAAGGAGGTGGGTATTGGGAGGGGAGAAGAGAGGGGGATACAGCTGTGATACAAAGTGAATAAACTATAATTAATATAAAAATAAAAATTTTAAAAATATATTTTTTCCTATTTGTGAAACAATCTTTGATATATTGTGAATATCCAGGACATCCGCACATGATGCTGGACTTTAATCATTTCTTAGAGAATGGACATGAGTCAATAGCACTGGGGAAAAGGATGCTCCAGACTTGGATTTCTGGGAAACTAGATGTGCTAGCATGTGAAATTGAAGACTGTCAAGCCTCCCTGTTAGTTCAGGTGGGACAAGGAGAAAGCACACTACTTGGTAGTTTTGAAGATGCCACAGAGAGAACACACTTCTGAAACTTGTGTCAGGAGACCAGCAGATGCTGAGAAGACTCACGGTGTTGCTAGGGTACAGATAGCTTGGGTCTTGGAGTAGTTAGGGGTGAAAACATAGAGGAGCCACAGGCATAGTACTTGACAGCTCTTAGCAACGCACTTCTCTGTCTAGAGAAAGGAAAGTCCTTGCTGTGGGGTAGGGGCAGCTGTCCTGTGAGCAAGCCAGACCACAAGTGCTACCTGGAGAGCTACATCAAGGTCTGAAGCTGAGAGACAAAGAACAAGGTCATGGCCTTTCTGGGGACATATCTGTGTCCAGAAACCACCTATCTAAGTTCCTTCCAGCAGGAAGCATTCACTGAAATGAAGGTAGCTGCTCTCAAAGGCCAGATAGCACTGCATTTTCCACCTGGATCTGGAGTTAAAATCAGGCATGAGCTACTGAATGTGGGTGCTTGGAAATGAACTCTGGTTTTCTCCAGCAAGTGCTCTTAACCTCTGAGCCACCTCTTCATCTCTGATTCTTATGATGGATTCTTGTTTTCTCTCAACACTGCTGGCCGTAGGATATTGTTGTGAGTTTGCCATTGGTCTTGAGGTAAGCGTTTCAGTGTATTCCTGCTATGAATCATGTTTGTTATAGGAGCCAAGTAAATTTAACCACAATGGAAAAATCATTATAAAATCATTTGTCCAAATCACTATGGCAACTGCCCTCTGCTTTCTATCCTGGGATGTGGAAGGAAGATGGTGCCTCTGATGCAGGTTGATACACAGAACCTAAATGCAGAATGTACGTGGAGGCTTCCTGAGGGAAGGTTTTAAACAACCGTTTCCCATTAAAATAAGGATTTCTATTTTTGCAAGTCTATAACTCTGTTATTAATGGTTAGATATTCGTGGCTATAACTGTGCAACTTATTCAAATCAGGCATTTAGATGCCACCCTATCAAAGGACAGCTCCTACTTGTGCATTTTTCATAACCCATGTTTTCTGTGATAGTGCATATAACACGAGATCATTTATTAAAATGAGACATATGATAGTTGCTCAATTAGTGAGATGATTCTCCCATAAGGGTCTCATGGGGTTATTAGCAGAAGGCTAGTAGCTAAAGATACACAGCCCTAAGGTAGTTTCCAGAACATCCCCCGAGCTATAGTTTACAGTATTTCCACAAAAATGAATCATTTCTTTTTTTGCCCAAGGGCTATATTTCTAATTAAAAACTAGTAAAAATAAAAGTTCAAGAATGCACGTGAAATGTGTACATGAGTAGGGAAGCATTGCTACCAAGCAGTGACATAAAGCTGAGGCAAGATTAATTCCTTAGTTACATGTGGAAATGGAGAATAAATAGCAGTATTTTCTCCAGTCTAAATTGCCACTTTAAATTATAGTAAACATGCCCAGCATTATGTTGTTTTAAGAATTATGAATAATTCAGTTTGACTCACAATGATTAAAGATTTGAAATGAAATAAAAGAGAAAAAGAAGTATTTACTGGTAAGTAGCTTTTTATTGCAGCAAATATTGTCTGAAATAAAACTGAATGACTGTAATGTGTGGGTTTCCTTGTTTAATAGCTTATGGGGGGATGTAACTTCTGATTGCAAAAAAAAAAAAAAAACATTAAATAAAGAAAGAAAAAGAAAAGAAACCTATATGAAGAATTCACTCATGTACACTCTGAGTGTGTGTAGACCACCAAGAAAAAAAAAGTCTGTCCTCTTTGCAAACTGAAGCTGAGGACAATGGTGTTCACTCTAATGACTCCTGTAGCTCTGGTGCCCCTGGCCAAGGTCCACAGCTCATACATGCTCCTCCGTGAACTTTGTGACACATTGGGGGAAATGTGCACACATGATAATGGATACACTGATAGGCCAGGGCTTTGCATCCAGAAAGATCTACAGACTGAGTCCCGACAGAGGACTTCTCATGACGAACCCAGTGAGAAGCTACCAGCAGGATGCTGAGCAAAAAGCCCGGAAGACATGGAGACCTCGAGAAGGAACTGTCATTTGAGAGAAGACAGCCAGGTGTGAGCATTTTACTGAGATGAGGGTTATGAGGATGTGGCAATGGGTTGAGGAAGATGAAAGGCTTAGTAGGAGGACAAAGCCAAGTCCAGCCCAAGCAAACATCTCAAGAAGCAGAAACACTGAGCCAAAGGGCTTGAATACTTCACTTCAAATAAATTCTTCCAACTTCCACTCTAAATGATACAAAAGTACTGCTTTCTATTCCTTCTGCAAAGCACAGCCAGCTGCCATCGGCAGTGCGTGTGAGACTGTAAAGTCAGTTCAGGAAGGTGAGGCTGCTGGAACCCGATGGCCAATGGGCACCGGTTCAAGTTTCCTGTCTTACATTTGAGTTTCAGAGCTCAAGGAGAGAAATTGCCAATCAAGACATTCTGTGAGACAATCACCATCACACGGATGCCTGGCCTCTGTGGCTAAGGGAAGGGAGAGGTTATCTGAACATCTTGGAGAGAGCCTTCTGAACCCCTGCTCCGAGAGAAAGACATGAGGTTAGTGAAGTACGAGAAATGTGCAATCCTTCAAAACCCCACAGCATGGGAGCTAGAACACCAGAGGGTACTGAAAGCCACTGGCCACTGGGGACCTCTGGCACACTGGGCTGAGAGCCCACCAGGCAAAACCAGTTGCATCTCCCATTCACAGAGATGGCAGAAGATAGGTTTCACAGTGACTCAAAATGTTCCTTGGTTCCTTGAGATCAGGTTGTTCTTTGCTTTAAGCTACTCCACACTGCATAAAACAACTTTTTTTCTTGTCTCTCTTTACCCTGGGAGATTCCATTTCACTAGCAGAATTTGATTTCATCTTGATTGGAAACAGAAGCTGGATGACATGCGCATGCTGATGCCACCTACAGAATGGCAGTAACTTAGCCATTCCTAAAAGAAAAAAAAAAAGCATGCTGCCCTATAAACTTACTGAAGTAAGCTGGGACCACATGACTATATGGCATATTAAAACCATATTTATAAATAGACCAAGAACATGTTGAACATGTGTTGAACATCGAGACCACGGAAGTGTTCAGCACCCTCATCTGGACTCTGTAAGGAGGGAGAGACCAAAGATGGTGATCCGAAGACTGTGATGGTGATGACCCAAACAACCTGTCATCTCACCACCTAGTGTGTGCATCAAGGGCCAGGAGGGCAGAGCTCTCTCACGTCTCAGGAGCCTCAGCTTGGCTCAGTCTCCACTGCTGCAAAATTTCATTCCATTGCCACCTGCCCCTTCACCCATGTGGACCTGCTTCTGCACCTCACCCCTGTGATCCCTAGCCTCACACCTCATTTCTGCATGGACTCAGCCCCGAGGCTCCTCTATGCAGCAGTACCTTGAGCAGTTCTCTAGATGGAGGGGGGAATCCTCATCCTACTTCCACAGGTTTTCTTTGGATCTGACATCTCTCTGCCGCCTTCAGTACATTTTCTTTTAACTCTGCTGGGGCCTATGTAACTATTCTGTAGTCATTCTGTGACACACAAACATACAAATGGAAACAGATGTGAGAGCTGATGATGTGCAGAATGTGATGCAGGAGTTAATACTTGTCCTTAAGTTTGAGATAAAAGAACCATGATTGCCAATAACCAGCGATCAATACAAATGGGGACTACATGGCAAATTGCAGCCAGTGAAACTGATGTACCTTCTAAATTAAACTTTCTAAAATATTCCCTGACATTGTGGAAGGAGCCTGTCTACATTTCCAACTAGTGTATGGAGATAAACATAGCACAGAGCCAGGAGGACCACAAGTGCAGTCCCAGCCCACACCCCAGCCCACACCCCAGCCCACACCCCAGCCCACATCCCAGCCCACACCCCAGCCCACACCCCAGCCCACACCCCAGCCCAGCAGGAAAGGCACAAGCCTTCTTGAGTGTAGAAAGAAGCTGGTGGGACCAGCCTTCCATGTCCATTTTAAGTTAAAATGCAACTTCCCAAAAGAGGCTCAAGTACGCAATAAAGACATTTGCTCAACCATATTTGTAGCAGCTTTATTTGTAATGGCCAGAAGCTGGAAACAGCCCAGACGCCCCTCAACTGAAGAATGGATACAGAAACTGTGGCACATCTACACAATGGAATATTACTCAGCAATAAAAGAAAAGGAAATCATGAAATTTGCAGGTAAATGGTGGGACCTGGAAAAGATCATCATGAGTGAGCTATCCTAGAAGCAGAAAGACACACATGGTATATACTCACTCATATAGACATATAATATAAGATAAACCTACTATAATCTGTACACCTAAAGAAACTAATCAAGAGGGAGGACTCTGGCTATAATGCTCAATCCCCATCCCGAAAGGCAAAAAGGATGACATCAGAAGAAGGAGAAAACAGGGAACAAGTTAGGAGCCTGTCACAGAGGGCCTCTGAAAGGCTCTGCCCTGCAGACTATCAAAGCAGATGCTGAGACTTATGGCTTCCTCCAGGATCTGTCCTGACAGCTCCAGACCTATAGGTTTGGCCCCTGTCCCATACCCAACCTCTCCATCCAGCCAGATATGTTTCTCCCTCTCTGGGACCTAGCCAAGTGAGCCCATTGATCCTCCGTATTCTACTCATCACACACAGAAGCTTCTACAAAATATGCTACATCCTGGACTACAAAACACTTTTTTACAGATTAAAAAAAAAATTGACACAACTCCACATTTTCTATCTGGCTACAGTATAATAAAACTTTAAAATCAAAAGCAAAGAAATATCTAGTAAATATACAAGCTCCTGGAGATTGAGTACTAAATTACTGAATGAAAAATGGGTCAAAGAAGAAATCAAGAAAGAAAGAAAGTATTGCCTGGAATTAAATGAAAATCAAAAGAAAAAACAACAAAACTCTTTGAACACATCAAAAACAGTCTAATAAGGGAAACTTAAAAGTTCTAAGTGGTTACATTAAAGCATCAGACTGCACAAATAAATTATTTAATAATGCAACTCAAAGATTTGGGCAAACAAGAATAAGTCAAAAGTAGTCAAAATTAAGAAATAATAAAAATCAGAGCAGAGATTATTGAAATAGAAATAACCAAAACAGTTCAGAAAATCAATAAATTTAAAAGGCAGCTCTTTGAGAAGATAAGATCATCATACCCTTGATCACAGATATTTGCTTAGCCATGCTCATTGCTGGTCTAGTCACAATACCTAGGAAATGGAAACAACCTCAATGTTCTTCAACTAATGAATGGTAAAAAAAAAAATGTGGCATATCCATACTATAAAATACTATAAGCGTTAAAGTAATTAAATCATGAAATTTACAACTAAAAAAATATGTTGTGTGAGGTAACCTAGACCTAGAAAGATAAATGCCACATAAGAGCCATATCCTGGGAGTAACCACAGAACCCCAAAAAGTAAAAATGAACTATTGTATGTGGCTTGGAATGGAGAATGGAATGTCAAGAATTAACCATTGACTATATTCTTTAAAATGCATATAATATGTTTAAATGATTGTATACATATATACATACATCATATACATACAATCTTAAGTTGTCAAATCTGGGTTAGCAATATTCCCACAAAAGACATAGTCCATCTCCAACACCAAGCATGTGAAGTTCTCTTTTGAGCTATGGGTCAGAGTTGTCTAAGACTCACAAAACATGACCGGCCATTGCTGTTGAGTTTGTTTCTCAGACACCTCAGACACAGAGCCCAGAGGGCCTGAGCTAGATCTGATTTGCAAGTCTCCTCCCTGGGACCAACTCTTAAAGTACCATAAGGCATTCTGTAAGCTTCCAGTATGTGTGTGTGTGTGTGTGTGTGGGAACTAACAGTCTTAAACAGCTATGATGCCTATGAACCACAACAACCACTATGATACATTAACTCTAACAGTGCAATAGTGGGGTGGAGACATTCGAGGCATGCAACAGCTCTCTGATTAGACTTAAGGCATGCTCAACAACAGGGATTGTGTCTAGAACTGGAAACATAGTCAGCTACCCCAGGACTATTGAAGTCATGGCTTTTGGAGGAAAATCTATACCTGCTACTTTATTAAACCAGTATAATCCCTAATTACATTCTAAATATGTATCCTTATGTCCTCAAATAAGTGCAATTCTTACTGAACTTCAAGGAAACTTCTCTTTGCAACAAATACAGACCATTATTTAAAAACCACAATTAATATTAAAAAAATACAGTTTGGGTGCCTATTCCCAACTGACAAATTTACAAAATAACTCATGACTTAGAGCTCAGATATCATTGGAGAAGAGGGAGTGGAAAGATTGCAAGAGTCAGAGGGACAGGAAGTTTGCTATGAGCTCATGTCTCCTAGAGAGGTCAGAAGCTACATCCATGAAATTTCACTAACATGGCTACCTAAATATGACCCAAACAAGGATGATACCAATGGACATAGTAGAGGAATTTTAATCCAGAAACATGGCTACTCTGGCAAGAGATCAGAGCCTGCTGGTATAGAGATTTGTCCTTAATCCCTTTAATCCCTCGGCTGGAATTTGGTATACACTTTTAATACCAAACAATGACATCTAATTGTGGGGCAGACAAAGTGATGAACCAGAAAAAGGTTTGACAGAATGAATCAGAGATAGGATATACCCAACTCTCCCGTAGAGATGGGAGAGTCCTTAAGAGCAGTGCAGAGAAAGAGAGAGGAGTTAGTACAGGAGAAGAGTATAGCACAGGAATACAGTGGAGTTCATGGAGAGAATACAGTAGAATTCAGGAATGCAGTTGGTGCAAATGAGTTTGTGCAGCTCAGTTCATGGAGTTCAGAAGCAGCTTTTCCAAGCAGAGCAATTCAGTGAGAAGCAGATAGAAGTCAGTTTGAATCAGTCAATTTGGAGAGGAATTTTGAGCCAGAACAGCCGAGGTGAACCAGCCAGCCAGAGTTTAGAAAGAATTTAAAAAGTGAGCTTATTTAGCTGAAAATATTCTAGGCCTAGGTTAGCAGACAGAGGCTGTAAGCTAAAGCCATCAATGTTTGGGCTTGCAGAAGATTAGATGATATAGAGTCTAGTAGCTTCAAGGCCAAGGTATAGGGATAGTTAGATAGAAACACTCTGGGCTCAACCCAAGCCATGTAAAGCTTGGGAATAGCTCTTATCTCATCCCATCATGTGAGCAAATAAAAACAACATTTTCATGCAGGTGAAATCTCATGAGACCTCACAAATAATTAGAGAAATTATTGCCCTAGACAAATAATTAGAGAAAACTAAGGAATTCTGAGCAATGAAGAAATGTTCTTCTCATGGAACAAGCCCATCAGTTGGTTATCCAATGCCATATATGGTCATGCCTGAAAACAAAAACATACAAGTAATATTATACAGGCTAACCACTACCACCACCATCAAAACCATCAGTTAAACAAAGGGGCTGTGAATTTGAAAAAGAGTGGGAGTAGGGATTAAGGGGAGCACATGTAGGAAGGAAAAGGAATGGGTAAATGATACAATTATATAATAATCTTGAAGAATAAAAAATGTAGAAAGTTGTCATAGTAACAGAAAGATGCATGTACCCCAAAGGCCAAGTTACTACATTGACCCTCTGTCCAGCTGTCATGTAACATCAAGGCTATTGACAGAGGTAAATTTCCCATCATTCCTTTGTGTCCCTAATTCCACCTAATGCCCAGGTTCAGTTTTCTCTATAGTGGAGCCAGATTTGATTTTTGTTTCTGAGTAACCCAGGCCCCTATTCAGCTGCCTGCTTATTGGTTTGCAAATAACTTTGAATGCCAGTGGACTTGCAGATGGACTACCTAGTGATTTCCTTGAATCCTTGTGATTCTGACTCAATTGACTGGCCACTAACCACTTCTTTTCTTTTTCTTTTTTTAATTTAATTTAATTTTATTAATTACACTTTATTCACTTTGTATCCCCCCATAAGTCCCTCCCACCTCCCCTCCCAGTCCAACCCTCTCTCCCCCTTCTTCAAGCATGCCCCTCCCCAAGTCCACTGATAAGGGAGATCCTCCTCCTCTTCCTTCTGATTTTAGTCTATCAGATCACATCAGGAGTGGCTGCATTGTCATCTTCTGTGGCCTGGTAAGGCTGATCCCCCCTCAGGGGGAGGTGATCAAAGAGCAGGTCAATCAGTTCATGTCAGAGGCAGTCCCTTTTCCCATTACTGTGTAACCTACTTGGACACTAAACATCCATGGGCTACATCTGTGCAGGGGTTCTAGGATATCTCCATGAATAGTCCTTGGTTGGAGTATGAGTCTTTGGGAAATTCCCTGTGATCAAATTTTCTGGTTCTGTTGCTCTCCTTGTGGAGGTCCTGTCCTCTCCAGGTCTTACTATTTCCCAGTTCTTACATAAGATTCCATGCACTCTGCCCAACGTTAACCGCTTCTGTTCCCAGCTCTGTAGTATGTCACCCTGTGCTCCTCATGGCACTGACTGCACATCCAATGGCACACTGTTATTCTCATCTGTGCAGCTCTGCTCCTTACTGAAGCCTTCAGCCTGCACTTGACTAACCTAAAAGCAATCCTCTGTAATCACCACACTTTACCGCCCTCTATTCTAACTCAGCAAACTGCGGCATTTCCAGCCAGTACAAATTCCTTCGAGTGTTACGTATTTCCCTAAGAATGTCTTGTCTATCATTAAGTCATCTGAATTTCATTTCCATACCCTCAAGTGCCCGAATGTGATTTATTTCAATATTTTTAATAATCTATATAAAATTTAAAATTTAAATAAAACATTTGAATATTTTCAAAGCATCTTTCTGGGATTAAAATTCTCTTTAAGTTCTTATTTATTCATAGCTCCTCCCTCACCAAAATTAATGCTTCAATAATATGTATGTTATACCTACATAATTATGTAAAAATTTATCATCTCTGAAGATTCGCCACCCCTTTCCTTTCTATCAAGTGGCTCTGAATGCATTATCTCTGTATGTGTGTGTGTAGTTTTTTAAAATTTTTTATTTAACTTTTATTAATTATACTTTATTCATTTTGCATCCCTCCATAAGCCCTTCCCTCCTCCCCTCCCGGTCCCACCTCCCCCCTTTCTGCATGCATGCCCCTCCCCAAGTCCACTGATAGGGAGGTCCTCCTCTCCTTCTTTGTATGTGTGTTTTTTAAACCCCTTATTTTAAACTCATTTTTTATGTTCAACTTCTTGACATTTTATAGCAATATCTCATAATTTAGTCTCTTTTTTATTGAGTGAAGATTCTTTCTAGGCATCCGTAGCCTGCATCCACTGAGCCACAGGTATCTCAGGATTCTTATGAAAGCTGCCCAACATTTTCAGTGACCACAATACCATGGCACAATGTCAGAACCTTGGACATCGCTTCCTTATCCCCTTGTCTTATCCTCCTACATCTATTTGGAATTTCACCTCAAATTTACCATTTATTTAGAAAAGCATTCCATGTGCTTTCACTTTTTTCTCAATGGTATTTTCAGAATTTTATAAAATAATCACAATTAAAATTTTCTTCTTGAGCTAAATTTGTAAAACTCTGTTCACATACATGAAAAGTGGGTGAGCCAGCTGGTCCTGTAGAAATAAATACTTTTTCTGCCTTTATTGGATAACACAGGCTGTGGACATCTGCATGGGATGAACATGAATGAATGAATGAATGAATGAATGAATGAGTCACTGCTTACATAACTGGAAACCTCTGTATTTTGTGTTAGAATGAATCCACGGTACCTTATAGTGAAAGGATGAACAAATTTAATTTATATCATATACCAAGCAAACCTAACAGATATCTACAAAATATTCCACCTAAATAACAAATAATATACATTCTACTCAGAAGCCCATGGGAGTTTCTCTAAAACAGTTGACATTTGAGGTGGTCCCTCTCTAGAATCTTTACCCTTACTGGCTAGCAATCATGGTTCAGGAAGGTTCTGTGCACACAACCAGAGAAGAAAAGTAACTATCAATATCACTCATCTATAAATCCTGTGATCTACAACAATAGCCTGCCTGAAAGAGATATTGGGGAAATAGTGACTCAAATGTTATGGTCCTAAACAACAACGTTTTCATTGGATTTAAGGCCCACTGCATGAGATAGAACCCACACCTAACACTTTTCATTGGATTTAAGGCCCACTGCATCAGACAGAACCCACACCTAACCCTGCTAAAGTAGTCAAGAACCTGAGACTTGATAAATAATGGTCCAGGGAAAAAAGTTCTACTCCTATCATGCTAAACAAGACACACACACACACACACACACACAATAAATAACAACCTTCATCCCCTCACCCACCAATTTACTCCCTCCATCTACCTCAGATGTCTATTTTGTTTTTTATTTTGATTAAGATAATGGCAGTGAGGATCAGGTATAGGGAGAGCGGGGATGTAGAAGGCGTAAGAGGAGAACAGGCAGAGATAATGGAAATCAGTGTGGTGTGGGGGGCATCCCTGGAGAAGCTCCTGAGAGTCTATGGGAATGACTATAGCTGAGTCTTCTAGCTGCCAGGGATAAGGAAGCTGAAGTTACAACCTCCTGTAGGCAGGTGGGACTTCCAGTGGAGGGTGGGTGACACCACCCCACCCATAAAACCTTCTACTCAAAATTTGTTTTGACTACAGTAAGTATAGGGATAAATAGAAAGCAGAGATTGAGGACGTGGCAAACCAATGACTGGCCCAACTTGTGACCCAGCCTATGGGAGAGAGCCAACCCCTGTCACTATTAATAATATTCTATGTTTGCAAACAGGAGCCTAGTAAAGCTGCCTTCTGACAGGCCTCATTCAGCAGCTGATGGAAATAGATGCAGAGACCGAGAGCCAAACAATAGGCTGAGCTCAGGGAATTCTGTAGAACAGTGGAAGGAAGGCTAGAGGGATCTGGATGGGTCAAGGATACCACAAGAAGACCTATAGAGTAAACTAACCTGGGTACATGGGGGCTCACAGAGACTGAACCACCAATGAAAGAGCATGCATGGACTGGACCTAGACCCCTTACACATATGTAGCAGATGTGCAGCATGGTTAAAAAGTGGGTCTTCTAACAATGGGAGTAGGGGCTCTCCAGGCTCTTTGGCCTGCCCCTGGATCCCTTTCCCCTAGCTGGGCTGTTTTCTCAGGCTCCAGTGGGAGAGAATGTGCTTAGTCCTGTTGCATCTTGAGGTGCCAGGTGTGTTGGTACTGCTTGGAGGCCTTCCGTTCTCTCAGAAGAAGAGGGGGAATGAGGTGAGGGGGGTTGAGGGTGAGATTGGAATGAGAGGAGGAAGGGGGATGGAATCAGGCTATAAGGAGATTAAATAAATAAATGAAAAAAGAAACATAGCAATAAAATAATTTCAAATGACATACTGAATAGTGACATATGACTTATCTCTGACATGAAGACATAGATCAGTGCCTCACCCAACTCTCATCAGAGAAACTTCTTGCAGTATATAGGAATCAACACAGAGATCCTCAATCCGCCTATTTGCAGACAGTGAGATACCTTGGAGTTCTTGGGCCTAAATGGGCTATCTTTATCAAACTCCTCTCCTCAAAGCTCAGAAATCTACCTGAAAGATGAGACAGAAAGATTTCAAGAGCCCAAAGTTGTGAATTACTCCAAGAAAACAATGCTTTCCAGACACAGGAGTAGTGATACGCACATGAACTGGGAGAGACTACAGCAGCATGCACAACACTTGTACAGGATCAAACCCAACAAAATCCCAGAACAGCAATGGGAAATGGACACAAAGCCCCACCCCTAACCAAGAAGCTATTTGCAACTGATACTTTCTCAGAAAGGAAACACTAGTTTTCTCTCATGGAGTGTTACTAGATATATCAACCACACTCAAGGGCAGGTCCCATGGCCAGGAGTTGTTGGCTGACACACAACAGACTCTATGATTTTGTGTACTTTTTGTTTTGTTTTACTGTTTTATCTTTGTCTTTTGTTTGTTTTGATTTTTGGGTTTTATTTGATGGTTGGATTGTTTTTGAAAGAGAAAAATGAAGTTGGGTGAGTAGCTAGTTGGGAAGTATCTGGAAGGAGTTGGGGGAGGGGAATAATATAATCAAAATATATTGAATAGAAAAAAAAATCAGAAAAAGCACAACTAAGGAGATTACTGATGCAACTGAAAAAACTTAGAAAAATAAAAACAAACCCAACCCAAATACAGTATATTGTAAGAAATAATAAAAATCTGAGCAGAAATTAATGAAATAAAAACAAAGAAAACAATGTAAAGAATTAATAAATCTAACGGCTAATTATGAAAAGATAAATAAGATTTATGGGCTCTTGACCCAGCTAACTAAAAGGAAAAAGTGATTGTCCAAATCAATGGAAAATATAAACAAGAAAATATTACATCGGACACCAAAGAAATTCAGACCATTATAAGAAAATACTTTAAAAACCTGTACTCTATTAAGTTAGAAAATGTAAAAGAAATGGACAAATTTCAAGATTTAGCCAAATCACCAAAACTAAACCTAAACCAAGAAGAGATCAATACCTAAACAGACCCATAACAAATAAGGAGATGGAAACAATAACAAAAAGCCTTCCAAAAAAAAAAAAAAAAACCTAAACCCAGACAAATTCACAGAACTTTATTAGACTCTCAATGAAGAAGCCAGCATTATTCTAATACCAAAACCTGGTAAAGATACAACATATCTGATGAACAAAAATGCAAAAGTTCTCAATAAAATACTTGCAACCATATGCAGGCACTTATCAAAAATATCATCTACCATGATCAATTTGGCTTTATTCCAGAGATACAAGGATGAATCAGCATACAGAATTCATATGTGTAATAAATCACATAAATGGACTTAAAGATAGAAAGGCCATGATAATATCAACAGACATATAAAAACTTTTGACAAAATCCAACATACTTTTACGATAAAAAAATCCTGAAGAGAGTAGAAATGGAGGGAATATAGCTCAACACATTAGAGACTATGTATGACAAACCCACAGGCAATATTTCCTAAGTGGGGAAAAACTTAAAATAATCTCAGCGAAATCAGGAAAAAGATAGAGATGTCCACTATCCTTACTCGTTTTCAAAATAGTACTTGAATAGCTAGTTAGAGCAATAAGGCAAGAGAAAGAAATTAAAGGAACACAAATAGGAAAAAAAGTTTAATTATCCTATTTGCAGATATGATATAAAATATAAGAAATCCAAAATTAATACAGGAAAACTTCTAGAAACAACCAACAGTTTTCACAAAGTGACAGGTTACAAAATAACTTCTACACACCAATCACAAATTGCTGAGAAACAGATTGGGGATACATTCCCATTCATGAGAGAGAGCCTTGAAACACATCTAGAGAAAAGCTTAAATCAAGGAGGTGTACAAGGTCTACAATGAAACTTTAAAGAAGAGATTGAGACATACTAAAAAATAAAATATTTTCTATTCTCATGTGAGTGTGATGATTTTATCAAAAGCTTTTTATAGATTCAATGCAATCCTAACAAAAAGTCTCATAAGATAGAAAAAGTATTCAAAAATTTGTACTAATCAACAAAAGTCAAAGCAAAGCAAAGCAATTCAAAGCAGAAAGAACAATACTACAGAGGTTATCATTCCATGTTTCAAGACATATTATAAAGCCATAGTAATGAAAACAGTCTGACACTTGAATAAAAAGACATATAATCCAATGAAACCTAATAGAAGTTCAGAACATGAGGGCATGTCACTATAGCCCTCTGATATTTGACGGAGAAGCCAAAAACATAATCTTGGGCAAAGGGCATCTTTAATAAATGGTGCTGAGGAAAATGGGCATCCACATTCAGAAGAAAGAGATTACTGTCTTGTGTAACAAGTGGATCAAAGCCCTAAATTAAACCTGAAGCCTTGAAACTGCCAGAAGGAATCAGAGCACAGGCATTTCCCTACATGATAACATTAGGAAAGTACTAACCAAGAACTGAAGCCAAAAAATGACAAGTGGAACTTCATAAGCCTATAAAATCTCTGCACTGCTAAATCAGCAATTAAACAAGGAAAGAGGAGGACTACAGAGCGGGAGAGAGTCTTTGCCAACTATTCATTTGACAGAGGATTAATATCCAGAATATACAAAGAATTCAAAAATGAAAATATTAAGAGAGCAAACGATGGAATTTATAAAAATGTGTAGGACCTTAACAGAGAATTTTCAAAAGAATAAATAAATGTGTTCTATTTAATAGTCATCATATGTATGTGGTTCTCTTTAAGTTTTTTTGTTATTCTTGTTTTTAGTAATTAGAGATATTGGTATTTTTTTCATGAGTTTATATGAGTCTGGATTTGAGAAATGTCTGTTCAAGTGCTTCTTTTTAGTGTTTTAGTTGCTGCAATATAAGAAATCTTGACATATAAATGTTTTAATGCATTCGCACTGATTCTACAAATTGCCTTTTCCTTCAGTTAATATAAATCTTCGCAGGGTAATATTTCATTTAGTTTTTGAGACAGAGTCAACCCATTGTCTACATTTGCCTCTAACTCATCACACGCCTTACTCTGCCCCAAGTGCTGGGCTGCAAAGGTATGGCACTACACCCAACCATGATTTAAAAGGTCACACTCGCATGCCTACAGTTCTTTTCCGAACTGTACTTCTTACTGACCATCCAGAGAACCACCAACAAAAATGATTTGATAAAGCCTCTCTGCTACATTTTCTTCTAAGATAGCCTTCATTTTACATTTCACCCAATTTGAGGCCATGCTTTGGCATGGGGCTCTCAGGTCTTCTTTTTGTCTTTTACTTGAGAAGTATCGTTAGTGGAAGTTTCTTGGAACTTGATGAAAAGCAGCTAGCTGCACAAGCGAGACTTTTCTTCCAGGGTCTCTGTCCCACTCTAGTGTCTGCAGGTACTATTGTTTTACAGTAACTTTCAATGTTAAAGTGAGACTAAATTTCAACTTCATTTCCAGCATTGTCTTTGAGATTCTGCATGATTTCAGTTTGGAGTTTTCTCTCTGTAGCAAACTTTATTCAGATTTTGGTAGAGATTACATTAATTTCATGGATAGAATCAAATCAAATCAATCACTCTGTCTTCTAGTCTACACACAAGTACCTGTACTTGTGATTTTCTTAATTGCTTTTATTAATATAGTATCATCTTCACTGTATAAATATTTTAAACCCTTAGCTAAGTTTATTTCAAAGTACTGTATTATTTTCAGGAATATTTAAGTTATTTTTTAATTTCCTCTTCTTATTGTTCATTGCTAGTGTAAAAACAATATAAGTGATTTTATGTGCAAATATCCATAATTCTGAAATCTGAAATTTGTGCACTTCTGTGAATTCTAACTCTCTCTCTCTCTCTTTGTGTGTGTGTGTGTGTGTGTGTGTGTGTGTGTGTGTGTGATTCCCTGGTTCATAAAGCAGGCAAACCCTCCTCTTTTCTCCAAAGACTGTGAAGTCAGCATTTTGCTGAAGTCCCAGCTGGCAACTGAGAGTTTATAAAGCTAGCCAATATTATATTTAGATTCAAATTAGCTCTATCTTAATATTGTACTTCTCAGCATGACTTAGCAACTATGTTGGAATTTAAAGTGAAATTTCCAAACAGCGTGAAAGAGAGAACCATTTTCTGCTTGGTTGCAGGGGAGCTACTTGAGAGCTGGGAAAATCCACAGCAGTGGACCCATGGAGATCCCACCTATTTTTGTATAACTCTTGCTAATCTTACTATGTCTGATTCGGAAACAGTTGTGCAAAAGCAATCTCCATCTGTACTTTCAATTCAAGTGCTAATATGAACGAGGCTGGGAGAATCCTGCCTGTTACCTATTAGCTAGGGCACAAAGAAGAAACAATAATCTTTGCATTTTGATGTGATAAACTACAGCTGTGGGCAGAAACATTTGACCTACACTAAGCAGGGCTGTAGAGTAGCGTGATATGGAGAAGCCAGGATGGCCTCTGACAGGGATGGGGTCAGGAATAAGGCTACCAGTATGGTTGTGAATAAGGCTATGTTGCATGAGGAAGAGGGAAACTAGCTTCCAAGATGTTTTCAAGCTTCTACAGGTTCCAGGAAGTGTAGAAGCCAAAACCAGTCTCCAAAATTAGCACAGCCATGTGACAAACTAAATAACGACTTCCTCGGGGGAAGTCATAATCTTCTGTCATCTTGAGTGACTCCCCATGTTCCTTCAAAATTGAGCTTGTTGCAAGGGACCAGCCAAATGTGCTGAGTAACACTGCTCTAGTTTCAGAGGTCAGGTTCACTTTGCTCATCATAAAACTACATTCTCTTCGCAAGGGAACTTTGCCTTAATATGACCATGAGACATGTGGCCCAAACTGAGCATACTCAGGACATGCCAAGCCACCAGATCTGGGGTGAAAGTGAAGTGAGTCAATCCCTTTGATGTTTTGTTTGAGGAAACACTATTTTGAGAATGGTTCCCAGTCTCTCCATCCTATTGAGGTAATTCTCCTCCTCCATCACTCTGTTGCCTGTTGGCTGTGTTTGTTGGCTTTAGTCTCAGCAATGAAAATCGACGACATTTACTAACAAAACTGTTCACCATCAGTTCTGAAATATAGGGCTTTGAAAACTTTCTTACTGGGAAAATATTGTTAGAAAACTGTGGGTTCTATACTAATATGTACAGAATGAAGCTGATGTCAATTATTATTAAAATAAAGAAGTATATAGAAATTAATTATTATTAAACAGAACTTGGAAAATCATACAACAAAGTGCATACTTTTTAAGGATTATCCTCAAGATATCTCCAAATTGAAATTAAAATGCCAAGGAAGTTACTACACACTTATAGTAGGATATACTGGCGTTATTTAAGGAGCTGTAGGAGAATTACATGCCCATGCAGATCCTGGTCAACATGGTGGAAGACGAAAAAATGAACCATGTGTGTGTGGCTACACATTTCATATTTGCTGAAATAGCATGGCTCCTTATAAGAAAAGCATGCTAACATGTCTGTAAGATTATAGACATTCTGCATTAATGAAAAGAAATCGAAGAACTCTGTTGAATATACATTTCAATGAGATTTAGTCAAGCTTTGGAGTGCACGGAAGCAATAAGGTCAAAAAACATCGTGCTTTTTCCAGACCAAGTGAGGCATAGCGGGCAATCATGGCTGCTGCTTTTAGTCTCTTGTTTTTTATTTGACCATTTCAGCTTAATCATTAATGGTTTAAGGTCACCATTTTCTTAACTTCACCCTTGTGTGGGTCATACCATCCTTTGACTAAGATATATTATAGACATTTGCAACTGTGATGCGAAGAAGTCATAGGTTCAGACCATGGCCTCTGAGAACCGCGTGAGCCACAGAAAGAAGTTGTGTAGTGATGGTGTGCTGGAAGAGAGGACTTGATCCTGCACACTTCATGGACACATTAGCACAAATATCCTGCACTCTTGAGTATCACTGTAAGTGATAAAACAAAAATATTTTACAGGAGTTTAGTTTTTAATCAGACTTTCTTCTATTCCCAGGAACAGCATCTAGGTGTTTTATTTGAAGCAGAGAAACTTAGGATCAGAAAGTGACTCTAGATAAGAACTAGGTTTACTGAAAATAAACAAGAAACTAGGTCTTGGGACTAATAATTTTACATGTCAGGTTCTATCAAGTGTGTAGCTGAGGACACACTTAAACACTTCTTATTTTGACCAGTGACAAGCTCCAGAAAGCATGGAGGATGTCTGACAGCACATAGAGGTTCAGTCAGAGGGAGATGGGTTCTTGAATGCATGGAGGACTTAGAGCAGGGCTATACTCCTGCCCACAACTCTATTTGTTTCATTTCCTTTAGAATTAATCTTTTCAGTAGGCTAATTCTTGAAATAGGTGACTCTATAAGTCAGTTCATAAAAGTAAAACTTTCACTACCAACATATATAGGTTAAAACAAATATGCACACTTTCCTATACTAGCAATTAAAATAAATTATTTTTTATTTTAATCAATCCATTCGCAATGTTTGTGCTTCATTTTTCAAAAAAAAATTTATTTGTGACTACATGATACTGAAAAGTTGATAAAAATCCATTCCGAATTGCAGAGCTTAAGCTACTTTATATTTGTGTGAGGTACAATGTATTGGCACTCGAAATAACTTGTCTTGGAGAAAAATGGCAGTTGCCCACAAGATCAATCTCTAGAGCAATCAATCTTCTCATTATTATGATTTATCACAAGCTATAGTGTCCCAAATTCAATACCTACAGAAACTTAAATTTAGGTTTGGGGGGACTTAGCAAAAGCAGAAAGTTCAACTGAATTGTAAAAAAACTCAGTTCTGTTTGTGTCATGAATGACTTTTGATATGATGCAGTTTTTTGAAATAACCAACTATAAATAGTATTATAAAAATCAAGTAAATGTTAATAATATAACTTGATTGGAATTATAATGGTACATACATGACTATGCACAGGAATAAAGAAATTATGTGTATTTATTAAGTGGTCATATAATGACATATTATTTTTTAAAAAGAACCCTTTCTGGGAAGTTTCCTGTTTCTGAAATTAATATTTCTCATGGTATTGTTTAAGTGTTAAACAATGACATGAAAATTGATGGTGGTTTTTCTTAATTGAGTGCTGCTCAGCATGTGGTTCCCTGGCTTGGCAAGACTGAATTTTATATAACAAGCATAGGTATTCATGTGTGTGTGCATGTGTGTATGTGTGTGTGGAATGAGACAAGTTCACACTACGCAGCCTAGGCTGGGCTGGAACTTACCACGTAGACCAAGCTGCCCTCTAACTCAGCGATCTGGTTTCCTCTGCTTCCCATGTGCACTACTACACCCAACCTAAATTCCTTGTCTTGTTTTGCTTTTTATCATTCATCACAAGTCTACCTCACATTTGGCTGTAAAAGGAGACCCCTTAGTTATGCCCAGTTTATCAACACTTCCTATAGAGAGATTTACTAGAATTTGTTAAAAATTATATGTTGTAATATTTAATGTTGTAACAAAAGTGATTTTCAAGTATGAGAAACCCATTTGGTTTAATGTCCAATCATGGAATATTGATGGTGGTGAAAGGGAAAAAGTCTACATTTAATGGTCCAAGTTCCAATGTGGGAAGGAAAGGAGTCCCATGAGGACTATCAGGAAGGGTTTTTGGATAACTGGCAATTCAATATGTGCTGTCATTCATGAAATAGACACGTAGTGTTCTTCAGACAACTATGAAAAAGAGGGTGAGCACTCGGCAAAATTGTGTTGTCAGCACTAGTCAGCCATTGATTGTCATGCTTCTGCAGAAATGGTAGACACAGCCTCCCAGGAAGTCCCTCCAGCCAGAAATGGTGTTCATGTGGGCTGTGGTTTCTCTCTTTCTCAGCATTACCTTTGTGCTTGGTGGTTATGTGTCAGGGACATATCCACAGAACGTAGCTGAGAACAAAAATAGATAGAAAGATTTCAGGAGCTTAAAAACAAGAAAGCGGGTAATCTTTGGATATCACTATATAAAAATTCAGTAGAGTAGAACTAGCTAAGTGGTTGTGTATTGATAGTGCATTTCATTTCCTTGGATATTTTGGAAGACAATGCATACAAAATAGTCCATCTGTTCATGGAAGCTAAATGCAAACAATTGACTCAAGATATCAAGAGGTAAATCTTAGCTTCTCTTATAAAATAACAGAATAAGGAAGAATAGATACCACGGAAGGCAGATACCACTGCTGAAGGAGGAACACGAATAACTCCTTCAAAGTGTTGAGGTATCCAGCAAATATTTGGCTCCATGGCATGGTGCTATCCCACAGAGATGGATGGCAGAATAGGATATGGGAAAGCTGCCAAGCCATATGCAAAATTAGAAGCCTATATAGAGCTCAAAGTGTCACACTTAGAGGTGCCAGCCAGGTCAGGAGACAACTGTGCTGCGGAAGTTCCAATGGGAAGATCTCATAGACAAGTTCCTGTAGGTTCCCATGAACCATTCGTGGTGGTACTTTCGTTTTGAGTTAAATGTCAAGGACAGGCAGACAGGCTAAGCTTAGTTAGGTGCAGAACTCCATGGTAGAGGGATGCCTGGCCTGGGTACCATAAACATCAGGAAAAGTCTCTAACAGCAGACCCATCCTGTGCAGTGTAGAAAGAATGGTAACCAGAAGCCAGGAGGCAAAGGGACTTAACAGCATTCCTTTCCCTAACTTGTCAAAGTCTTGCTCTGGAGACTTAATTCAGAATCCATTAAAATTCCTCTCAAAATAAAAAGCAATACCATTATGTTGATAATTTGTTGTCATGGAAATCCATGTTCAAATTATCTGACATAATTAAATTATAAAGTAACAAAGATGGTGATAGTTGATGGACTGGGACTTTAAAAAATCTGAGACACTGATTCCATGGAAGACAATAGGATTGAGTGAAAGTAGATTTCCAGGTGGCACTGTGTGTGTGTGTTTGTTTGTGTGTGTGTGTGTTTGTGTGTGTGTGTGTATGCAGATAGAAGTAGGAGAAAAGCTACAAACACTTTAATGTTGGATATTGGATACTCCCCACTGACTCTGGCTTTGGGGAGTAAGGGACCCCCCCAACACACATACACACATGTTCAAATAAAAGACTGGGCAAAGCCTCCTGGATGGCATGAAGGGCAGCACATTTCTCACCTGCACAGGATAGGGAAGAGGTCACCACTAACAGGAGGACCCTGTGCAAGTCTCCAGCCATGGACAGCAGGTTACTAAGAAGCTGGGGTGTAACTGAATGGAGACCTCTGACCTGGGCTTTCCCACCCTCCCCACCACTGCACAGTCACAAAGCAGAGCACAGTGCAATCACTAAGCCAGTGGCAGGAAGTCAGTCAATAGAGCTAAGAGGTATGCTGTGTCAGGGAAAGTACTGAGCCAAACTCAGAATCTGGGCAGTCAGAGGCAAGATCACCAGAGGAGTCTGCAGCTCTGGGATCGATGGCAGCAGAGAGGAAAGGATTCTACCCAGGAAGGCACATGCTGTCACAAAGAGCTTTCCTTGACCCAGGCCATATTCCTCAGCCCAGAAGGTGAAGCTCTCACCCGAAACAGGAACTAGCCAAAGCACACAGGGGTGGAATGTGGGGTTGGGGAAGAAACTCCTGAAAACACAAACCTCAGGAGCATTCTCTGTGTTTGTATAAGAGCACTACAGTGTGTCCACCATGGTGGTTTCACACAGAACAATTTAGTCATCCTCAAAACTCTATATATTTCTCCTGCCAGCTATGTCTCTCACCTGCCTCACAAGTCTACATATCAGCAATCATCAGGCAACTGGCTGGTCGGCTTCTTTCTCATCTCTGCCATCTCTACCACCACCATGTTCATTTTTTTTATGGCTTGAGAACTCTTCCCATCACCGAGGTGGGACATAGCCTTGCCATGGCCATTCAGTTTAACTGGAAGTGGTGGTTTTAGGGTCAGGCTGAAGGGAAGCTATCGTGAGCTGCTTCGTGGTGCGACACTTCCACAGATGACAACGGAATGAATGAGACCTAGGGTTCTTCCTACCTTAACCAGATAAAGAGCAGGTAGAAAGCTGGGAAAGGCCAGGCTTAACAGATGTCAAGGCATCTAACATGGAGTCACATTACTTATTAAAAATTATCCAATAATCTAAGTAAAATCATGCATGCATTTATCCGCTGGAGAGCTGATTGTTGAACACCTGCACGAGGGGATGTGCTCCAATCATTTCACTGACAAGGCAGCTCAAACCCTTGCCCTGGCACGGTTGACTGTATATGGTAATATTTCTCGTGTCATTCCGTGCTGTGCCCTGAGTCTATCCTAGATGCTAAGTAGGTACACAATATTCTGCGATGTATGGACACCCAACAGTCAATTAAGTGGCTTGTCAGAAATGTTGACTTTCCAGCCATTCACTCAAAGTTTGTATGCAGCTCAGAATCCCCAAGTCACCAACCCTCTGACATGGATTGCCACCAGAGCCAGGCTTGTGGGCTAAGAGTTCAGAATAAACTCAGTTCCTTCTTGCCAGAGGAGAGGCTGTCAAGGGCGTGGGGATCAACTATCCCTGAGCCTTTTTCTCTATCCAATGCATATTCAGATCTTTCATTTGGAGAACCCGTTGATATCCTGGCAGCCTGTCAACTCCTGTTTGCAAGCAGCTTTGCCTGGTGATTTTATTCGCTTGTCTGTAATTTTGCAGTTATGGCCATATGCTCACCACATGGTTTTCTGTTCTCTCGGTGGGGGACTGTCCAAAGGCCAATGCCAGTCTTCAACACAGTATCAAACCATGCAAGGTATCTGGGAGGAGCACACAATGGTTTTCCTGCTAAACTACAGGTCTTTGACCCTTGACCTGAGGTCCTGTTCCCTTTACAATGTGGCAACTAGGTTCTAGGTGAACCACCAGGGCACCTCGTTGTCCTAGTCTTTTGCAAACTGTGGGGCAGCTCAGGCATAGCACTGGCAACAGAATCAAATGCTGTGTGTTACGGTGAATCCCAGGTGCTTGGTCACTGCAGGACACTGTGTGAATCATTCCTCAGGAGTTCTCAGTTTCCTCTACAAACGGGAACAGAAATAGTTCCTGTCTCAAAGGAGTGTTATGAAAGCTAAGTGCCAAATGCAGAGGCTGAGCCAGGGTCCCACTTGTCTTACACACTCACTAAACATCATCTGTCAGTTACCTAACTGGCTCCAGAGTATGCTTCTGGCAGCAGCTGCTATGGTCTCCTAGCAGGTGTCACATGGAGCCCGAAGTCACCATTCATTAACGTGACAATTTTTCATTTTCCTTAATGACATCCTGGAGTTGCCTAAAGTTTAAAGTACTGAGATTCTTTTGGTAAGCATTAAAAAATTGTCTTCATAAATGATGGCATTTTAAAATTTAGGTATCTTATTATTATTTTTAATCTTTGTAAGTTTTCTTCTATCTCAGGCTGGCCTTAAACTTAATATTTTGCCAGTAATGGCTTTGAAACTGTGATTCCCCTCTCCTCAGTCACTGGCTCTCAACCAGTGGGTTGCAACGCCTTGGGGGTTACATATCAGATATCCTGCATAAAACAGTATCAACATTATAGTTATGAAGCAGCAAGGAAATATTTTTATGCTTGGGGGTCGCCACAACAAAAGGGTCACAGCATTAGGAAGATTGATAACTATTGTCCTCAGTGATGGTATAACAGAAGTTCAGCACTGAGTCCAGCTCTATGGTGCTGGAAGTCAAACCCAGGGACATGAGAGGCAAGCACTCTGCTACATGAGCTACAGTTCATGTTCCTTCCCCTGTCATACAAGGCAAGGCAGCCAGAGGACTCTCCCAAACTCATAGCTTGTTCTCTTATAAGCATCTTATGTGCTTGGATGTTTAGCAGCCTTTTGTGTTTCTGAATTGACCATCAAATGTTGCAATTGCATGTGAAAAGCAGGCATAGTGACTGATATTGTGAAAACTACATTTTTTTCGCAAGTAAATTTACAAGTAAATTAACACTATGTTGGAAAACCCTGAGCGCTGTTCTGCTTTGCTTTGGTTTCTGGTACAGCATCATAGCCTTGGCTCTTAGCTGATGTCGTGAAATACTGAGCTTCACTCTACATGTTGAGCTGAATCATCTGAGCTTCCCTAAGTGTGGATGGCATTAAGAAGTGAATGCATGTCCACACACAGAAGACAAGCATGCACAAAGACAAAAGAGTGTCCAGGCCCTGAAGGAACAAAGAGACTTTCTGAAATCCAGTTTAGAGACTCACAGAGAATGGAGTCCAGAGTGCAAGTGACACAGGAATGTTTCAAAAAACTAACTTGGCTCCTGGACATCTGTCCTGTTTAAACCCCTAACTCCAACTGGCTTGCTCTCTTCCTCTGTTCTTCCCTTCAGCTCGAGCACTTCCAGTGGGAACTCTTCTGGGGTGGCTGTAGGACTTTCATGAATCAGATCTGTTTGTGGGTCAGCAGTACCCAGTCCATAGGAGTACTGAGAGATGGCTTCTAACGTCATACATGGTGACCATGGTTAACAAGAAAATTTCACCTATTTCAAACTAGTGTACCCAGAGGCTTTTGAATCTCTTTGGCCATTGGGGGAAATTTTGATAATTTCCTGGCATATGTCATATACTATATACCACACATATGTGATTGTGATTGACAAAGATAATAAGCAAGTTTCAAATGTTCCCACTACTCTGAGGAAGCATGGAGCTCATTATTAGGCTCATAAGTCCACAGCAGAAATCCCCAGACACAAGTACTCCACCTCTTGAAGATAGCCCTACCTGCCACACTGTCCCTCTTGACGTCCTTACATCTCTACATTACACCATATGCTCAGTGCTTGACTCATATCCTACCTTCTCATCCTCTGAGGACTTACTGCCCAGACCCAGGAGCAGCCCAACTATACAAGAAGCTAAATTAAAATTGTCTGGTCAGTGAATTTCAGAGCATCAAAGAACTAAGTATTATTATGCTTAAGGAAGAGGGTTGGAAAGATGGCTCCTTTGGTAAAGTACTTGCCTTGCAAGCATAGGATATAAGTTTAATGCCAGAATTCATTTAACAAAAATTCCAGGCATGGTGGAAAAGGAGTCAAATACAGAAGGATATTTGGGGCTCCTTTGCCAACCTGCCTCACCTATTAGACAAATTCCAAGCTAACAAGGTGCCTTGTCATAGTAGTAGTGGTAGTGGTCAGAACAGCAATAACAACAGCAACATTAAAAAACAATAAGGTAGATGGCGCATGAGAGAACTTAAATGAGGAGGGATATTGTCCTGGAAGGCTTTTTTGCAACTTGGCACAAGGTACACTTATCTGAGAAGAGGAAACCACGTCTGAGAAAATACCCCCGTAAGACTGGCCTGTAGGCAAACCTGAGGCATTTTCTTATTCAGCAATTGATGTAGGAGGGTCCAGCCCATTAGGAGTGCTGCTACCCCTGAGCAGATGTTTCTTGGTTGTGTAAGAAAGCAGGCCCATATGTGAAGATCTTTTCCCAATCCGTAGGCTATTGTTTTGTTCTGATGAAAGTGTCCTTTGCTTTACAGAAGCTTTTCAGTTTCATGAGGTCCCATTTATTGATTGTTGCTCTTAGAGCCTGTGCTGTTGATGTTCTGTTCAGGAAGTCTCCTGTGCCAATGAGTTCAAGGCTCTTCCCCACTTTTTCTTCTAACAGGTTCAGTGTGTCTGGTTTTATGTTGAGGTCTTTGATCCACTTGGAGTAGAGTTTTGGGCAGGGTGATAAGTATGGATCTATTTGTAGTTTCAACATGTAGATATCCAGTTAGACCAGCACCATTTGTTGAAGATGCTATCTTTTTTTTTTTTTTTTTCATGGTATGGTTCTAGCGTCTTTGTAAAAAATCAGGTATCCATAAGTGTGTGTGTATGTTTTTTTTTTTCTGGGACTTCTATTCAATTTCATTGATCCAACAGCCTGTTTCTATGCCACCACCATGCATTTTTCATTACTGTTGCTCTATAGCAAAGCTTGAGATCAGGAATAATATCCAGAATGTATAAAGAACTCAAGAAGTTAAATAGAAACAAATCAAGCAATCAAATTTAAAAACGTGGTGCAGAGATAAGCAGAGAATTCACAATAGAGGAATATCAAATGGCAGAGAAACACTTAAAGAAATGCTCAACATCCTTATTCATCAGGGAAATGCTAATCAAAATGACCCTGAGAATTTATATTTCATCCATCAAAAAGCTTAATATCAAGATTTTAAGTAACAACACATGCTGGAGAGGATGTGGAGGAAAAGGAATCATCCTCCATTGCTGATGGGAATGTAAACTTGTATAACCACTTTGGAAATCAGTCTGGCACTTTCTTAGACAATTAGGAATAGTGCTACCTCAAGATCCAGCTAAAGTACTCTTAAGCATATAACCAAAATATGCCTAAATATACAAGAAGGACATTTGCTCAACCATGTTCTTTGCAGCTTTATTCATAATATCCAGAATCTGGAAACAACCCAGATGTCCCTCAATTAAGGAATGGATACAGAAATTGTGGTACATTTACACAATGGACTACTACCTAGCAATTAAAAACAAGGAAATCATGTACTTTGCAGGCAAATGGTGGGAACTAGAAAAGATCATCCTGAGTGAGCTATCCAAGAAGCAGAAAGACACACATGATATATACTCACTTGTAAGTAGATATTAGACATATAATATAGGATAATCATACTAAAATCTGTACACCTAAAGTAGCTACGCAAGAAGGAGGATCCTGAATAAGATGCTCAATCTTTATTCAGAAAGGCAAACAGGATAGACATTGGGAGAAGTTGAAAATAAGGAACAAGACAAGAACATACCACAGAGGGCCTCTGAAAGACTCTTCCTAGCAGGGTATCAAAGCAGATGCTGACACTCACACCTAAACTTTGTTCAGAGTGCTGGGAATCTTATGAAAGAAGGGGAGATAAAAAGACCTGGAAGCTCCAGTGTCTGGAGCTCCACAAGGAGAACAACAGAACCAAAACTCTGGGCCTAGATGTCTTTTCTGAGACTGATACTCCGAGCAAGGACCATTCATGGAGATAACCTAGATACCCTGCACAGAGGTAGCTCAGTGTCCAAGTATGTTTCCTAGTAAGGGGAACAGGGGCTGTCTTTGATATAAACTCAGTGGCTGGCTCTTTGATAACCTCACTCTGAGAGTAGAGCAGCCTGACCAGGCCACAGAGGAAGACTATGAAAGACAGTCCTGATGAGATCCGATAAGCTAGGTTCAAATGGAAGGAGAGGAGATCCTCCACTATCAGTGGACTAGGGAAGAGGCATGGGAGGAGATGAGGGAAGGATGGAGGGAAGGTGGGGTTGGGAGGGAATGAGAGTGGGGCTACAGCTGGGGTACAAAGTTACTAAATATAAAAAATTATATTAAAAAAAGAAAGCAGGCCAAGCAAGCTATGAGAGCAAACCAGTAAGCAGCACTTTCCACGGTTTCCGGCTCTATCCCCCAGTTCCTCAGTGATAGACAGTGATGGGGGCTTGTAAGCTTAAATAAACCCTTTTTCCTTGCAAAGCTGATTTTAGTCATGGTGTTTTATCACAGGAATAGAAACCCTAACCAAGACAAATGTCATCCTAATGGGTTGGAAGAGCGTTCACAAACAGTGCCTTGCATGGTAGAGATCACAGCAGGAAGGTTTGTGCCAGTTGACAATGCGATTTTTAAAATCTGTGCGGGAATTATCAAGGCTAACAGTATCCCAGATTTATGAAGTGCAGGATATTCTCCTCCACCTGGGAAAGCTAACACTTCACATGAGCAAAGCATGATGGGAGCTTTCTCTTTGCTATAGTCATCTGGTGTCTTTTCTCATATTCTATTTCAGGGGGAAGTCGTGCCACTCCACAAGCTGACACTGCCTGAGTGACAAAGTACTGAGGCTAGATAGCTCAGGGACAGGGATGTAAGGCAAAACCAAATACTATTGTTTTAAAAATAAAAATTAAAGTGGCAATAAAATGACTCCTAATGACATTCTGCCACGTACTCCTAGAGTAGTGTCTTGCTCAACCATCATCGGAGAAGCTCCCTCCTGCAGCTAGTGGGAAAAAATACAGAGGCCCACAGCCAGACATTGTGCAGAGAGGGAGACTGGAACACTCGGCTCTAAATCGGATGCCTCTACCAAATCCCTCCCCTCAGGGGCTCAGGGAATTTTGCAGAAGAGGAGACAGAAAGACGGTAAAGGTCAAGGAGGATGGAGGACACCAATGGAGACTGAGTTGGAGCTTGCATGGGTCTGTACCAACTCCTTTAAGTATTCTGGCTTTGAATGTGTTTTTATGGGATTCCTGAGCATGTGATTGAGCAGGTATCTGATTCTTGTGCCTACTGTTGGTCTCTTTTCCTTATGTTTGTTTCACCCAATTCTAACATGTTTTAAAAGACAAGGTCTCAGTGTAGTTCCCTGGGTGGTCTATAATTCACCACAGCCTGTGGTATGGTTACATGACAGTGCACACCTACTTTATATTTTGTTTTTCATGAAGATTTTTTTTTTCTGTATTTGTGTCTGTGTATGCACACATGCATACATGTCTGTGCAAATATATACCATACGTGTGCTGTGCACCAGAGGAGACCATCAGATTCCTTGAAGCTGGAGTTATAAGTGTTTGTGAGCTATCATGTTGGTGCTGGGAACTGAACTTAGGTCCTCTTGAAATACAACAAGTGCTCTTAACTGCTAAGCCATCTCTCCAACTGCATGTCTTCATAGCATCAACAAAGACTCCCAATATCACATAATAAATGCCAGCAATGTTAAATACTATTTGTAAAGTTTTGAACAAGTATTTCCAAGTAGCTCTAATTTCAAAGCCAGAACCTTGTGAGTTATGATAAAAATATACTATGAGTCATATAACAGATGATAAAATATATGCTCATAGAGAATAAATCACAGTCCCAATGCTGAGATGACTAAGAGCTGAAATCTAAACTTAGAATTTAATCTACAGTGCCCTGCTTTAGAATTTAGGTTATGATCATGAGTGAGATTTTTGCATCTACCATCTTAATTGACATTTGATGTTGCCTAATTGTAAGGTTTAGGTTCCTAAAGAAAAGAAAGAAATTTTAAAATGTTGAATTCAATACCCATGGCTCACTGTGAATAAGTTTTGATAGTTGAGAAGAACCAGGTGGTTTTGTTGGCTGAGTGTTGTGTTCAAAGTTCACTGACCTTCCATGTGACATAAAGGGAGAGCAAGACCAAGGAGACTTTCAGAGTACAGAGATCAGTGGCCATGGCATGTGTCCTGGGAGGACAATGCTGTCAGAGTACCTTGCTTTGAGCTGTGAGCTCTTGGGTGTTCTGTTTGGTATCATCTTATTAAGACTAGAAACACTGGAATTCTGTGACTGTTCAAGACCAAACCTTGATAATCTTTGCTCTTTGAGACTGATTTTGATTTATTTTAATTTGTTATTTTCCAAATTTCAAATCTTTTTAAAAGGCATGTATGTGTGTGAGTGTGGACACATATGTGCCTTGGGGTGTGTGTGGAGGTCAGGAGACAACCTTGGGTGTTGGTCCTACCTTGCACCTGTTTGAGGCAAGGTTTCTCATTGTTTGCAGCTGTATGTTGGCCCATGAGATTCCTGGGATTCTGTCTCTGCGTACCACCCCACCCTATGTATACTGAAATTATAGGTGTGCACCACTGTCTCTGGATTTTCAGGGGCTCAGTGGGTCCAAACTCCTCACACTTGCAAGTCAAGAGCTTAACTCACTGTACAGTCTCCCTAACCCTAAGATTTCAGATCTTAATCAGGTTCTGTAATGTCCTACTTTACCTCCTACTCATTAATAAAGCTATTATTAGATAATTAATATTAAAATGTTTTATTTATTGAAGATGACTACTGTAAATCAGTAGATTATTTATTTTTAGTTCTAGCAAGCATTATTTGTTTTCAAAACCCCCACAAATTTAAAACTCTGGACTTTGCTTTGAAGCGTTCAACTATATTCTGACATATTTCTTTCTTTTTCTATAGGGAACTTCCCAGAGACTCATACTCCAACCAAGGACTATTCATGGAGATAACCTAGAACCCCTGCACAGATGTAGCCCAGGGCAGTTCAGAGTCCAATTGGGTTACATAGTAATGTGAAGAGGGACTGCCTCTGACATAATCTGATTGGCCTGTTCTTTGATCACCTCCCTCTGGGGGGGGGGGAGCAGCCTTACCAGGCCACAGTAGAGGACAATACAGCCACTTTTGATGTGAACTGACAGACTAAGATCAGAAAGGAGAGGAGAACCTCCCCTGTTAGTGGACTTGGGGAGTGGCATGCAAGCAGAGGGAGGAGGGAGGGTGGGATTGGGAGGAGAGGAGGGAGGGGCTTATGGGGGGATGCAGAAAGAATAAAGTGTAATTGATGAAAAATTTAAGAAAAAAGGGAAAAAATAATTTAAGAACCTTAAATGACTTTCAAAATTGGAGGAAAACATGGAGTTAGTCAATTGGCATGGAGCACGTCTCGCCCCTGGGGGCAATGGTCTCCTGAACCTACTCAGACCTCGGACACCACCACTGCTAGTTCTAGAACTGACGCAGGATGTTCCAACGAGGGGCTAAGGCTTCTCATAATATTTCCTATAAGCCCACACCTGTTTGTCTATATCCCCCATTTTTATTCATTATTAGCCAGATAGAGCCAAGTAATTGTGGTAATGATACTTGCTTTTTTGCCCAATGCTGGAATGCTAGTAAATTTAGGTATGCCCTGGTTACTCGCATGCCTCACTGGGTGCCTGTGCCCATTGATGCCCCTCACGCTATGACTCTCTTCAGACAGAAAAGGGATCTTGGAACTACAGCCACCATTGTTACTACCATCTCATTGACGGCTGTTGGAGCTACCACCAGGGCATTAGCCATGAGTCATACTGTGCAGACTGCTCAGACCCTGAATAATCATTTAGCCAATGTAGCTCATGCCTTAGTTGTACATAAAGGAATTAATGCTCAACTAAAAGGAAGCTTGATGGTGTTCAATCAGAGGATTGACCTCTTGCAGGAGCAAATTGATACCCTATGGCAAATCGCTCAACCTGGCTGTCAATGAAAGTATGCTGGACTTTGTGTCACTAGCATACAACATGAGAATTTTTCCTGTGCTGCAAATCTGTCTAAACAATTGTCGAGCTATATTTTAGGTAATTGGACTGGAGAATTCGATACTACGATGGAGCAGCTGAGAGTGGCCATTGTCACAGTAAATTCTACCGGAGTGGACACAGGACTAGCCACAGGATTATCAACATGGATTGCTGCAGCCATGAATCATCTGAAGGAATGGGCGGGCATGGGAGCGTTAGCAGGCCTTCTGGTGTTGGTCTCCTTGGTTTGCCTGTGGTGTATATGCAAGATTAGAGTCTCATAACAGCAATGATCATTCAGGCCTTTACAGCCATTGAAGCAGGACAGTCTCCCCAAGCATGGTTGGCTACCATAAAAAGCTAAAATGTTATGCTCAGGATGTGAGGCTAAGCACTGCACTCAGGGTCAGCCACTTTGGACCCAGAGAAGAGCATGTCTGATTGCATGCAGGTTGATGCCCCAGGTCCCACCTCTGAGAAAAAGGTATTGGGACGGGTCGGATGCTCTTTGGGTGGATGACACCTAAATGAACATTGGTACAAAGTCCCAATTTATTTCTAATATCAGAGATCAGACCTCTACTCTTGCCTGATGCGTCTAAAACAAAAGGGGGAACTGTAGAGAGCTGCGTAATGCCGCGCCTTAAAGATGGAGCTGGTTTCTGCCTTCCACCTTCCCGATGGTGAGTGCTCTCTGTCACAAACAACTCCATATTTGGCTAAGGCTGAGGATCTGGCTTGCTTCCGTGTATTTGGACCTATCTGCATTGCCCATGAGGCATGCTGGGGTTAGCTACCCAGAGGCTATTTTAAGCTGTGGGCTGGCTTTCCCCAGGGTCAGAAGATTGTTCAAGGTTCCTGAATAAACTGCATTGAGAAAAACAAAACAAAACAAAACAAAAAAAGGATCAGAAAGAAGGAGAGGAGGACCTCCCCTATCAGTGGACTTGGGGAGAGGCATGCATGCAGAAAGGGGGGGAGGGTGGGACCAGGAGGGGAGGAGGGAGGGGCTTTTGGGGGGATACAAAAGGAATAAAGTGTAATTAATAAAAGTTAAATAAAAAAAAAAGAGCAGCCTTAAAAATGGAGGGAAAAAGAGTTTCCCACTGTCTAATGAATTATCCTACATACATCCTTCTTTCCTGTGAGTGGCAATGAAGTACTAATGTTGGTAAACAGTGGCAAACTTCACTGTTGGCATTACCATCTTCTTTCAAATTAGTTTAAAAATTTTAAGTTAAATGACATCATATTGCAATTTGATCATATAAGACTAGCTGTTTTAAGTTCCTACTATCTTGGTTTCCCAACTTGTTGGACTGTGGCACAGAATTGTGAACTAAAATAAGCCTATGAATTAAAAGAAGATTTTATCTCTAAGGTTCTAGTATTCAGGGTATCTCTTCATGGCAACAGAAGTGAAGTTAGAACACATGATAGGCTTAGCCTGTGCTTTGGTATGACTGTAGGTCCAGGTCTTTCCAAAGGCCACTCCATTTCCTCAACACCAGGATCTGAGCCTGCTTCTTTTTCTACTGACCAGCCCAGCCCACAGCACTACAGGTCCAGATCTTTTTCTCATTTTCCATATTCAGCCCAAGATCCGCTTCCCATTACTGTCCCTCTGAAGCCACATCCAGAATGTAGTGCCTCCTCTGGTGTTTTTTTTAGTTATTATATTTACTTTTATTAATTTCAGTTTATTCACTTTGTATCCCCCCTGTACCTCCCTCCCTCCTCCCCTCCCAATCCCACCCTCCCTCTTCCCCACACGTGTCCCCCTCCCAGTCCACTGATAGGGGAGGTCTTCCCCCCCTTCCCTATGATCCTAGTCTATCAGGTCTCATCAGGAGTGGCTGCATTGTCTTCTTCTGTGGCCTGGTAAGGCTGTTCCCCCCTCAGGGGGAGGTGATAAAAGAGCAGGCCAATCAGTTCATGTCAGAGACAGTCCCTGTTCCCATTACTATGGAAGCCACTTGGATACTGAACTGCCATAGGCTACTTCTGTGCAGGGGTTCTAGGCCATCTCCATGAGTGGTCCTTGGCTGGAGTATCAGTTTCAGAAAAGACCCCTGTGCCCAGACTTTTAGAATCTGTCACTGTCCTTGTAGAGCTCCTGTCCTCTCTAGGTCTTACTATCTCCCACTTTTTTCATAAGATTCCCTGCACTCTGCCAAAAATTTGGCTATGAGTTTCAACATCTGCCTCAATACTCTTCAGGGTAGAGCCTTTCAGAGGCCCTCTGTGGAAGGCTCTTTTCCTGTTCCCTGTTTTCTCCCTCCTCTGATGTCCATCCTCTTTGCCTTTCTGAATGGGGATTGAGCATCTTAGCCAGTCCTCCTTCCTGATTAGCATCCTTAGGTGTAGAGGTTTTAGAATGTTTATCCTATATTATATGTCTAGTCCCTAGACTAGACATATATGGTATTCTCCTTTGATGTGTGCTCTTACCATGATGTGTACCCTTATTCAGGTGTAAAAACAATGGCGTCAATCAGCTGTGGACTCAACATCCTAAGGCTCTGAGCTTCATATCTTCAGCATCTCCAGTATTTTGTTACAGTAGCCAAGAGGTGACTAACACAGTATGTTTAATTGTTCATGATGGACTAGCTCAAATTTAGTAGAAAGGTCATGGTGACCATTGCATTTCCTATAGTTTGTAAAACATGTAGGAGAGATTAGATGCATATTCACTGAGCAAGCCCAAGAATGTCAAACCATCTGTCTGTTTTGATGCTTCTAATAACTAAATGTCACAGCATACGTGAAGACACTAGCCTGGGTCCATACATCCAAAATGTTGTGTTCTCACCAGTGCTCATAGAATCCAGACTTAAATCCCAGGTGTAATACCCCCAAGCTTGTGAGCCTATCCATTAGCTCTCTGTTCGTTGGGCTGTTCTTTAGCTCCAGCTGAGTGCTTAAGAATCATTCTGGCCACTTTGCTTGAAGAACAAGAAGAATTGGGGCTTATATCAGAACAAGATGGCTGACATGAAAACTCCAGAAGGAACTAGGGATTTTCCAAGACAAGGAATTGTCATTTCAAGCATGTAGAAAATTAGCATATGTTTCTATTTCAACCTCAGAAGTTTCTGCACAGCGACTTCTATCATTTGTTTCAAAGGAAAAGGGTCTAGTCCATGTGGGATCGTATTTATTCATGACATGCCTCGCCCAAACCAATCAAAACCCCAGCTGCTTGTTATCCAGCTTCAAATTGACTGTGTTCCTTTGTGGCCTCCATGTAAGTGTCAGTTCACCCTGGTTTTGTCACTAGGAAAGTCTTCGTTTGTAAAAGAAGATTTATTTATCCTATATCATCCATTGAATGTCATCATCTAGGAATAAAATATTACTTGATTCTCATGTATGCTCAGTGGAATAATGCCAGGAAAGTCTTGCCAGAGTCAGCAACAGGGTCTGAGCTTTGAAAGGAGAGCATCATGGGGAAAGATGGAGAAACCATACAAGATGCTCTATTAACACAGTGTGCAGGACACTGTGTGACATCTGTGTAGGCAAAATACCTGTTCCATAAGCCAAGGACACACATTATGACCCATAGCCCCCAAAGAAAAGCTGGTCATGTGGCATGAGACTGTAACCCAAGTGCTTGGAGGCAGAGACAGGCTGATTCTGGGTGTTCAGCCATCAGTCGGTCTAGCCAATTAGCAAAGTCTAGATCCATTGAAAGACCCTGGTCTCAAAACCAAGGTGAAGAATGATAAAAACTTATGATGTCATCCTCTGACCTCCAAATATATTTACACTGCTGTATCCATCCTTACACCTATCTACACACACACACACACACACACACATACACACCAGAACAGCATAAAGAAGGTTCCTAGGAGGCCAAGCAATTAGCAGAAGGAAGAGCCACATGGGTACTGGAGTCCTGATTGGACATATGTGGCTTCCTAGGAACTTACCTTTCACACATGAATTTAAACAATAAATATTAATTCTCATTAACAGTTATCCCCCCTAGACTGTGGATCCATAGCAAATTGCACTAAGGTATCCTTTTCATTGGTGTTCTTTGGTGTTTTTTTATTTTTTTTTCTTCAGAGAAGTAACAGTGTATTTTTATTCTTCAGTTTATTGCATGCACCATGAATATATTTTCCCCCTCACATTACTGGGGATTGTGTGCACATTGGACAAATAAGCTAGCCCTGGGTGCTATCTCCAGCCCTTTTATCATTGTGATTTATGTTGAGACATAGGGCTGGTCTGTAGCCCGACAGGACTTGAAATTTCAATATTTCTGCCTCAGCTTCCCAAGTAGCTAATATGACAGGATCTTTGTCACCAGACTAGTGTGAGCATGATTTTAAGTAACACATATTCAAGAATGCACTGCAAGTTCTGTTTGCTGAGTGAGATAAAATTACAGACATCTGTAGGTATATACATTATATATAAGGAGCTGTGACGTGGACGCTCAGTCATTATTAAGAACCACAACCAGGAAGCATGTGATTTCACGTGGCAGCTCTCCTGCCCTGACATGTGATTGTGATGCCTCGGTTTTCTCTGAGGTTTCCTCTGAGTGTGCTGCAGAAATGACCTCTGAGAGTCTCACAGCCTCTTGGTAGGATAGAGAAGTCAGAGAAGATACGTTTTCATTGTGCTGAAGAAAACAAATATTGTATCATTCTAACCTTCAGCACATATATTAAATACCAAAACCAACATTCTAAATATAAACAAAGGTAGAAAATGGGTTTTAAGAATGAAAGGCATACTGAAAATATATTTTAAGAAGGAGTGGAATTTGTTTTCAGCAGGAGAAAATACACGTTTTCCTTAGAAGAAAAGTATTCATTTTAGTTAGATGAAATAATTTTTACAAAACTAAGTAGTTTGAGTTTAATTTGTGAACAAGAAGGCAGAAGGCCTTCTCTGTATTAATTTTCACAACCCTGTGGATTAAGCTGTGTATGAGTTATGGTTTCTTGTCTCTGTGTCTAAAATGCCCAATATGAACTGTGTAAAGCTGGAAGGATTATTTTGTTCACACTATTGGAGGAAGTCACCCCATCTGAGATAGACAAACACAACCAGGAGCAGAAAACATGGGGTTTATTACCTTTGTCCTTATTTGTTTTCTGACCCCTACCTTCAAGGTGGGTCTTTCCTGCTCAGTTAATCTTCTGAGAATATCCTGACTGAATGTGCCTCAGTCTCTTAAGGTATTGTAAATCCAGTCAAGTCTGCCCTGGAGACTTGATTCCATCTCTTGTTAACTAACAAACGAACGAACGAATGAACTAGCTAACTCTCTCTCTCACACACACGCACTGTATCACTAGCTCTAACATTCTACCACAATCCCCAAGACAGTATCCATCTCATAAGGAAAACTGGGTTTAGTCTACCTCACCAGTACATTACACACAGGGCCACTTTGCTCAAGTTCAAGGCCTCCCCTGCTGTGTGCTCCATCTAATAGGCTTGGGCAGGCTCCCTGCTATGGGGTAGCCACCTGAACCCACATGGCCTCTCCTCCTAAGCCATGCTCCTTGGCAGAACACAGGAACTCACCTGAATTGGTCCCTTTTTCTCTCTCATGCCATCTGGGTCCCCATCTCATATGCCAGCATCATGGAGAGCAGGTCACTCTTGTGCCTCGGTTTATCTTTGGTAGAAAGACTGTCAAAGTCCCCAGAGAAGTGCTCAAAATTCCCAGGGGATTTTAAATCCAGTGAAGTTGCCACTGGAAATGAACCGTGACAAACTGCCACCCTACCCCACGTCACTGCTTGATCCTAGCTCCCAGGAACAGGACTGTGTCCCGCATACAGGGCCAGGGTTAGGTGAGGTCCTGTGGTGTTTGGCATCCATGATGAGCTGGGGAAGTGCTGTGGTTTCTAGAAGGAAATATGGAGATAAACAAGTACTTAGCGACAAGGTAGGTCCAGATTTGGGATGCTGTTATGAACTGAGACCGTTCAGGACTGCTGCCACAACCAGGAGCAAAGAGATACCCTCAGCTCTTCCTCACAGCTCTCACTCCATGCCCCTTCCCCGACACACATGCTTCCATCTCCTTCCATCCTGAGGGATAACTTCTGACTTTTTGTAGTCCACTTTGTGAGAGCATCCCCCGCTCCCCAAACCTCTGCACGATACTGATACTCCTGATCTTGTTCTCTTAAAGTGTTTCCCTGATGAAAAGTTACTAGCTGACAGAGTACACCATGAAGTTCATATTCCGGGCCTGACAGAACTGAGACACAATCCAAGGATTTGGTGCATTTGACTACCGGGGACAATCTGGACTTTGTGGGCTTCTCAACGCTGTAACACATTCCAAGGAATAAATGTACAGATGTGGAAGTCTCCTTTACCTGGTTGGTGTGTGGGGTGCTTGGGCTCTGTGCTTCCTCTTTGGAGGGGATTAGAACTGATTCATCATAGCTGTGAGCCAGAATCACTGCATTGTAAACAGTGAGAGACCACAGGTAAGTGGGGAGGGTCTGGGTCAGTCACTCATTTGAGAATACAAAGGAAGGCTGTGTGACTCAGCTGTTTTGGGTCCTAGTTTTACAGTCATTCTTAGTTTAAAAAAATCTTTTGAAATTTGCAGGCAATTGGTGAGAACTAGAAAAGTTCATCCTGAGTGAGGGAGGTATTCCAGAAGCAGAAAGACACACATGGAATATATTAACTTATAAGTGGATATTAGCCATATGACATAGGATAAACATACTAAAATCTGTACATCTAAAGAAGCTAAGCAAGAAGGAGGATCCTGGGTAAGATGCTCAGTCCTCATTCAGAAAGGCAAAGAGGATGGACATCAGAAGAGGGAGGAAAACAAAGAAGAGGACAGGAGTCTACCACAGAGGGCCTCTGAGACACTCTACCAAGCAGTATATCAAAGCAGATGCAGACTCATAACTGAACTTTGGGCAGAGTGCAGGGACTATTATGAAAGAAGGGGGATATAGAAAGACCTGGAGAGGACAGGAGCTCCACAAGGAGAATAGCTGAACCAAAAATTCTTGGCCTAGGGGTCTTTTCTGTGACTGATACTCCAACCAAGGACTATGCATGGAGATAACCTAGAACCCCTGCACAGATGTAGCCCATAGCAGCTCAGTGTCCAAGTGGGTTTTCTAGTAATGGGAACAGGGACTGTCTCTGACATGAATTCAGTGGCTGGCTCTTTGATCACTTCCTCCTGAGTCATGGTGGAGTAAGGGGTGGCCTTACCAGGCTGCAGAGGAAATCAATGCAGCCAGTCCTGAGAAGAACTGATAGGCTAGGATCAGATAGAAGGGGAGGAGGACCTCCTCTATCAGTGGACTTGGGGAGGGGCATGGGAGGAGAAAAGGGAGTTGGATACAGCTGGAATACAAAGTGAATAAATTGTAATAAATAAATAAACAAATGGAGAAATGTTTTCTTGGGCTTGGAAACCCTGAGGCAGTATAATTGTCTCCCCACTGTCTAAGTCCTCGACTGCCTGGCCATTGCTGTCCATATTGAGTCTCCCCAGGGCTCTGCAGTTACATTTTGATAGAGTCCTCCGCCCCAAGAGTAAAAAAAAAAAAAAAAAAAAAAAAAAAAAAAAAAAAAAAAAAAAAAAGCTTATGCTGTGACTAATTCTGCTTATCTGTAATTGCCCTTGCTTTTCCAGGTAAATCCAAATAGTTATTCTGAGGCTTCATGCAACACAGCCCATCTTATCACACTGCTCTGTGTCCAAAGACATGGAATTGGATAATCCAGGAGTCAACAACCTAGGGGGATTTGACCCCCCAACACCTTACATCTCAGTGTAAAGCAGGGAAATAGCTCGAGTAGCACCCTCAGTGGTCTCAGAGGGAGGAGGGAAGTGAGGAATTACTTACTGTCTGCAGAAATGCGATTACAGAACTCCGCAGCCCAAACTGAATGAGGACAGAGTGCTGAGGCCGAATGACATGCTCAGCAAAAATAGCAGCAGTGATGAAAGTCATGGCAACAATTAAATATGTAGATTATTCCTGCTCTCTCTCCCAGTTTCCTTGCAGGATAGTTACCATCATTTGAGATAATCCAGAAGTAACCCATAGAACACCTTGGGCAATTATGCAATATGGAGATTTTTAAGTGTTTAGGTCTGTGACTTCAATTTCTTCATTAAATTGTATTTATAGGATTTTATTCTACACTTAACCCAAAGTACTATACAGGGGTTAGAAAGGGACTTTTGTAAACAGAATAATTTCCCAAGTTTTCTCTCTTTCTTTCTGAACACGAATGTGATGGATGGTGCTGGAGCAGCCACTTAAGAATAATGGTGTGTGTGGTAAGCCTTTCTGTGGACAGGGTAAAGTCACTGAAACTCAGCCCACCCACGTCAAGCCCCAAATGTATTCTTGAGTGAGGAAAAAGGAACATAGGTTTTACAATTGAGTTTCCTCTCCTGGATGTCATCCTCATGTGACATATATGATTATTGCATGGAAATAATATTAGATTAATTTTCTTCTTACACACTATGCATACAAAAATAGTCTAACATTTTACCTGCTTGTGGTGTGTGTGTGTGTGTGTGTGTGTGTGTGTGTGTGTGTGTTTTGTATGTGTGTGTGTAAGCATGCAGGCTGGGGCTATGGATCCAGTGGCTCTGTATGTTAAGTGCACACACTTATTATAGCTATCATCCATCCTGTTGTCTCAAATCAACTTAAACTCTGATGTGTATCAGGACTTTACCCCTCATATTGGTCATGAAAGAAAGAAAGAAAGAAAGAAAGAAAGAAAGAAAGAAAGAAAGAAAGAAAGAAAGAAAGAAAACAGAAATATCGCACCTTCCAATTATATGGGCTATAGAGGAACAAAGGAAGTACTCAACCACAGGCACTCAGGAGACTTCCAGCAGGCATGAGGAGGGAGACAGACCTAAGCATTCCCCCTAACCCACCCAGGCAGTCCCTTGTTGCTAAGGCATTCCCCATCTCAGCTTCCCTCAGTCTGCTCCTGAATAAATTAATGGCTCATTAAATTTTTCCCACGGATTGGCTGACTTACACAATTTTGTCTAGAAATGCAGGTACAGTGTGAACTAGAATACTATGAAATAAACATGAATGTTTATTTCATATGAATTACCATTCTAAGGAAGCAAACTGGGCATGTGGGGATTTGAACATTGCAGAGGAAATCAGTGTACCTGTTAGCCACCACACCAAAGCTCCAGCAGGTGTCCACAGGGCTGCTGTCCCCAATGCTGGAGCCTCCAGAACCACTGGGGAAGAGGCCTGGCGCTAATTGCCATGATCAGCTCAGACACACTGTTGCTAAGGGTCAGGTGTACTGACACAGGAATATAAGAAAGGCATACAGATTAGAGGTAGTGTGTTTTCAGTACGCCCATCTGGGCTGTGCCAGTGAGGAAGCCTATTAAGGTACATGTTGTGTCACACAGCTCACACCTGACATTTGCAGCTGTCCAGTGGTTACAATGGATATGTTATTGAATTTCCTGATCCTAAGAAAGAGAGAAAATGAGCCTCTTAGTACTCCACCTAGGGCTGGAGGACTGAGCCATCACTCCACTGAGCCGAAGGGCTGGTGCAGGCATGCCACTGTTTGCCAACTGATCTTGTGGTCAACTGAGACTCAACTGCAGTGGTTGCTATGGAGACTGGACTAGGAACCAGGTAGCACCTCGCTACCACCCCTAAAACCCCTGCATGCGTTTCATTTGCACACACAGGACATTCTGTAATTTCTCTTAGAAAGTGTGAGAAACAGCATTGTGCTCTCCATTCTACCCAACATCTAAGACTTCCGGTTGTTGCTTGCCTCTACAGGGCACTTGGAGCTGTCTGGCACAGTCAGACATGATGTCTGTCCTCCCAAAGCCCAGTGTGCACTAATAGACTGGAAAGCAGGCTGGCTAGAGGCCCTTGTAGTGGAACACAGGAAGGTCCTCCAATTCTTCACCCCGACAGTAACTCCTTATCCAAACCTGCAGAAAGAGTCTCTGCTTCCTCCTCCTGTCTCCGCACCCATTTCTCTTTGCAGTGACCTAAAGTTGTGCCTGCAGAGGAAGCATATTCACAGGGCAAGGTGCTGCCAGCCTGCTTCCTGCCACATCCTTGGTCAGAAGGCTTACGCAGTGGGCATTCAAGGTTTGGCAACAGAACTCTGATTGGGGTGTTTGGCTCCTGTGCAGTTTCCCAAATAAGTAGCTACTCCGCACCATTTTTCTTTTCTAGAATTATCTCTCGGACCTTTATTTCCTAAGCACATTTTATTATCTTTCTTTCCAACAATGGAAGAACTAAGAATAAAAAGGAATCTGCATATAGTAAGACTGAACACAACCCCTCATATCATGGCTGAACATGGCTACCCTAATAGAAGTAGAGTCCCAAGCACAGGCAAATAGAGACACCCTTGCTCACGCTGTTGAGAGTCCCACAATTTTAGTAAGCTACACAACCATTGTGAGCCTCTATGAGCCATGCTTAGTTCATTCTGTGGCCAGTGTTCTGGTGGTGTCCTCCACCCCTCTAGATCCTACAATCCTTCCTCCACCTATCCAGCTGGGTTCCAGTGGTTCTCCTAGTTTGGTTCTGGATGACAACCCTGGATGACAATTGGGCTAGGAACCAGTCTATGAGTACAGCAAAATATCATTAGGGATAATTTCATTGACTCTTTTTTTTTTGTCATTTGTGTTTGGTACTATCCTGAGTCTCTGGGATCTTCTCTCTCTGGTTCCTGGACATCCAGGCAGTTTTAGGTGTGGCTTTCTCACAGAATTGACCATAAGTTGGACCAGACATGGTTGGTCACTCTTGCAAGTTCTGTACCTCATTTGCCCCCAGCTTGGCTTGCAGACAGAAAAGATTGAGAATCAGAGATTCTTATAGCTTGGTTGGTGCATAAGTTCCACTTCTAGGAGCCTTGCCTGGCTATAGAAGATGACCAGTTTGGGTACTATATCCCCATTACTTAGAGACATTACTAGGGTTTAGTCACTCTTTGGTAGATATCCCTGGGAGGCCTTTTATTATTATTTTTTTTAACAGAGTTGATCTCGGTGAGAGGCGAGATAGGGGAAGGAGTTGGGAGGTGGAGGGTGGGAGACTGCAGTAAGGATGTAGTGTCTGAGAGAAGAATAAAAGTTTTTTTAATGGAATATGGATCAAGAAATTCAACTATATCCTTATAACCAAACAACATTTCTGTATTTTTACTTCCCGTCATCTATCATTTGTCTGCCACTATCATCTCTTTCTCTCTATATATTTTTTCTATAATTGTTCTATAATTACTCTGTCATGCATTGTCTTTGTTAGGGTTACTATGGTTGTGATAAAACAGCATGATTAAAGAAACTTCGGGAGGAAAAGATTTATTTGGCCTACATTTCCATATCACTGTTCATCATTGAAGGAAGTAAGAACAGGAACTCAAAGAGGGCAGGAACCTGGAGGCAGTAGCTGATGCAGTGGCCATGAAGGGGTGCTGCTTACTGGCTTGCTCCTCATGGCTTGTTCAGCCAGATTTCTTATAGAAACCAGGACCACCAGCCCAGGGATGACCCAACCAACCAGGGGTGGGAATATGGCTGATCAATCACTAATTAAGAAAATGTCCTACAACTTCTCAAATGAAGATCCTTCCTTTCAGATGACTTTAGCTTCTGTCAAGTTGACAAACAAGTAGCTAGGACATCTGCCTATCTATGTGTCTGTCATCTATCTCTCTATATTTCATGTCATGTATCTGTCCATCCATCTCCGGGACAGAAGACAGTCATGTAAAACAAGCTTCATCTCTCCCCGATTGAACTGGAATAATATGTCCACATTAAGCATAGACATTGCTTAGTTAATTATTCAAACTGAGCTAAGTCTCTGTCTCCTCATGTCCCTGACAGGGAACCTGATGGCTAGTGCCAGAATCAGCGTTGATGTTGTCCCTTCACACTGCACCTCTGAAAGTGTCTCTGTTACAGCTAGGCTGTTCTCCACATCTCTCTCTCTCCAGTTCAGGGATCCTGCTCAGCACCATCTGCTTATATCCATGGGCTTGTCTACAATCAATCCGTGTCACACAAAATCAACCTCATTGTATCTGAAGTGTACATAACCTACTGCCTGTGAAAAGATCTCCTAAAAAAATACTGTCTCTTCCACACCACGTCTCTTTGAATGCAGAACACATCAGACACTTGCCATTCATTATCTGCTAATTTGTGATCGTGATTGATCAGGTATCAGTGCAGAGGCTGAGCCACAATGTTTGAATTGTTCTTACTTTCATTGTCATTAATGTACACTATTCATTTCTGACATTAAAATTAAGAAAATGCCACTAGTCCAATCTCATACACAAAACATGTTGAGATACGTAAATATGCTTAATATTTATTCCTTTTCCTATACACAAAACAAAAATATACCTTTAGAGTGTGTTCATGGAAATGAAAACCCTGATGTTGGTGTTTATGACACCTTTATGGTCATATCAATACACCACTCTAAAATCATTTATATATCTTATTTTATGAATAACAGTGCAATGGGCTGAGTGCTGTATGCTCCAAACCCATGTTCCAGTACTGTAAGGGAACAATGCCTGCTCGTGAGTGCCAGTCCTTGAGACACACCAATACAGACCTGCTTACCATCAGGCTTTGCCATGTGAGGCCCCTACTCTGCCCCTGAGGGAGGACAAAGGCTCCTTGAGTGTCTAGAGCTGAAGTTTGTGATGCTCTTTTTTTTTCAAAATCAATTAAAAAATTTATTATGAATTTAAATCATTTATTGCCCTATTATTTTTAAAGCAGTTACTTGCCACTAATTTGTATAATATAAAAGAAAGTCAATCCAACATTTTTTATGACTTCATGTTTAGAAAGACTTACCTAGTTTAATATCATAAAAGACTGAATACTTTAAAGTTCTCTTTAGTGCTCTGTGCCTAGTATGAGAGGTATATTAAAAAAAATCTTGAGATGGCAGTAACAATGGTGGCTGTAGTTCTAAGATCCCTTTTCTGTCTGAAGAGAGTCATAGCGTGAGGGGCATCCACGGGCACAGGCACCCAGCGAGGCATGCGAGTAACCAGGGCATACCTAAATTCGCTAGCATTCCAGCATTGGGCCAAAAAGCAAGTATCATTACCACAATTACTTGGCTCTATCTGGCTATCAATGAATAAAAATGGGGGTTATAAACAAACAGGTGTGGACTTATAGGATATATTATGAGAAGCCTTAACCCCCTCGTTGGGACATCCTGTATCAGTTCTAGAACTAGCAGTGGTGGTGTCCGAGGTCTGAGTAGGTTCAGGAGACCATTGTCCCCAGGGGCGAGACGTGTTCCATGTAAATTGACTAACTCCATGTTTTCCTCCACTTTTGAAAGTCATTTAAGGTTCTTAAATTATCTTTTCTTTTTTTTCTTTTTTTTTAATTTTTTGTCAAATACACTTTATTCATTCTGCATCCCCCCATAAGCCCCTCCCTCTTCCCCTCCCAATCCCACCCTCCTTCCCCTTTCTGCATGCATGCCACTCCCCAAGTCCACTGATAGGGGAGGTTCTCCTCTCCTTTCTGATCTTAGTCCATCAGTTCACATCAAAAGTGGTAGATTTTAATAGGCTTATCCTATATTATACAGAACCAAAAAATCTGAGCACAGGGGTCTTTCCTGAGACTGCTATTCCAACCAAGGACTATGCATGGAGATAACCTAAGACCCCTGCACAGATGTAGCCCATGGCAGTTCAGTATCCAAGTGGGTTCCATTGTAATAAGGACTGTCTCTGACATGAACTGATTGGGCTGCTCTTTAATTACCTCCCCCTGAGGGGGAAGCAGCATTACCAGGCCACAGAAGAAGACAAGGCAGCCACTACCGATGAGACCTAATTGACTAGGATCAGAAGGAAGGAAAAGAAGTCCTCCCTTATCAGTGGACTTGGGGAGGGGCATGCATACAGAGGGTGGAGGAAGGGAAGGATTGGGATTGGGATGGGAGGAGGGAGAGAACCACGGGGGGGATACAAAGTGAGTAAAGTGTAATTAATAAAGAAAAATAAAATTAAAAAATTTAAAAAAACTTGAAAAAAAATCTTTGATCTTAATTTTTTGCTGTAGATAAAGAGGCAAAGCAATTGTGATACTTCTTAAAAAAAGGCTCCAGGAAACGATAGTACAATAATATTATGATATAATAATAGCGTGATAATTCTCAGTGGTAGTCTCATTTTACACCTCAGCACCATCATAAGGGATAAATATCATAAGGGAGTGGCAAGGTTGAAAGGGAGTCAGTCTATGCCAGAGTCACCTCCATTTGTTATTCGCTATCCTTGATTTTCTTAATTTTTAAAAATTAATTTAATTTTTAATTAATTACTGTTCATTCACTTTGTATCCCAGCTGTAGCCCCCTCCCTCAGCCCATCCCAACTCTACCCTCCCTCATCTCCCCTTATGTCCCTCCCAAAGTCCACTGATAGGGGAGGTCCTCCTCCCTTCCCTAGCCTATCAGTTCTCATCAGGACTGGCTGCATTGTTTTTCTCTGTGGCCTGGTAAGGCTGAAAACCCTCATGAGGAGGTGATTAAAGAGCCAGCCACTGAGTTAATGTCAGAGACAGTCCCTGTTCCCATTACTAGGGAACCCATTTGGAGACTGAGCTGCCATCGGCTACATTATGAATGCAAAGGTGCTCTGTGTCATCCTTGGAGGAGAATGTAATCAAAATAATTAAAAGCCAAAACTAGTATCACTCTTGTGATCTAAATTATGAGCAAAAATTACCCAAGAATCCTAGGAAAAGCTGTATAAATCCGGTAAACAAGACAGCCATCTAAGTGATACAGAAATTAGTTTTGACAATCACAGATTTATTAGAAAATCTTGGATAAAGGATTAATTACTTTTCTTTAGGGGAAAGACTAAGAGTTATATGGAACAAAATATTTAAATAATAAGTAATTTCCGTGTTTTTTAGAATCAAACAAAGAGATGACAAGCTTAGAAAAAAAAAAGATTCATTAAGCTGCTGGACAGATTGTGGAAACAGCTTGTCAGAATGGTTTGTCGTTATTGGACAGTGTTTACACAAAATTATTTTCCTATGTTTTCGATTATAACAAGTATGTATGGATTTCCTTCTTGCACCAGTCTTCACATTAGCTAAGGAAACAACAGAACAGCGCTATCAATTAAGCAATGGCCAGCTACCAGTGATTACATCAGTTCTCTAACTCGGCCTCCAGGTTCAGAACCCAATAGAAACTGGCTTCAAATATCAGTACCTTCCTACACCTCCCTATTCTAAATCTACTAATTTTCCCAGGACTGCCATGTCTGGACTACATGAGGAGAACATTTGTTTCTCCACATGGAAAATAGTTGAGTGCCCTGCAAACGACAGGGACAGAACCTAGAGTTAGCAGGCTACGAACTGAAAATGACAGGAAAGTTTGGACACATACTCTGTCGTCCATGTACAGTGGACACAGTGACAGCATTAAGGACACTGCCCTCTCCCGGTCACCCCAGTGGGTGTTTCCCAACTGTGTTTCAGAGGCTTGGCTCTAATCATCAGTCAAAGTCAAGGAGACAGCATAAAGCTTTGGTGACACTAGAATATACTTTTCTCCCACCAAAATTGCCCAGGGCAGCGTTCCACACCAGTGGATGAAAGGAAAGGGGGAGATGAATTGCAGGGAATTCAACATCTTACCAGCAGGAAGAAGTTCCTCAAGACAGGGAAATACAAGTTCAATAGGGCAAATGGCTCTAACCCCATAATCAAATAGGAAATCTGGTTTCAACTGTAAGGAAACAAGAAAGTTTGCTGAGTTCATCCCACGACCCTCTGAGTGCCTAGATGCAAGTGGTTCTAATCTAGTACCCAGAGATTTATTCCTGCAGTTCTCTCTCACTTGGAATATTTTTTTTCAGTATCCTCTTTCTTCACAATGAATTCGTCTTCTGCCAGAGGACTGACTTTGCCTATGGATGGTGTTCCCAAGACAAAGAGTTGAAAGCTGTTTGAGACATGATTCTAGGAAAACCCTTAATGCTAGGAGAGCCAGGCAAGGAGGTAACCAGTGACCAGCGAGCACCGAACAGCTACTCCATTTGTTTTCCTGCTTTTTAATAGAATTATTCTTACATGAAATTGGGTCTCGTATAAGATCTACCCATGGTCACCAAGCCCTGGGGTTTTTCACTTGTGTTCTTGCTAACTATTTGTTGCAGAAGTGTATCTCATTGTTGATTAAACAGTCAATGCCCTCAACACTCTCCTGGGTGCCCTCCATGTTGTTTTAGAATAGTCCTGCCTCTTTACATTCTTGTCCCTCACCAATTAGCAAAGTGTTACTTTCTGTTCCTGGAGCCTCTTTTGTAAGTTTCGTGTTATATAGAATAAATCTATACAGCCTACTATCGCTGTGTAATGATCCTGAGTTTTTCTAAAAGTACACTAGTTCCCCCAACAGTAGACAAGACTGCTAATCTTTCCCAACTGTGCTTCCTTATCAGCCGGGCTTTGGGGCCAGTTTTGTCTTTGTCAAGGCCCAGGGTCACTGATTGGTCCATCATGCCACTGCAGACCAGCCAGGTGGCTATGAATCCTTCATTTTCTCCTTTCTGCAGGGCTTCAGTTAGGTGCTATTTTTCAAACAAAGGAATCGATCCTGAGAGACCAAACCTATATGAAAAGCATTTTGTCAAAGAAAAGCTATTTGAGTACTAACACTGAACTCCTGCACAAAACTGGAAATCCCCCTATAATTGGAACAGAGTGTCCCTGTGTTTAAGGAGCCTCTCACCCTCTGTAGTCTATATTTAGAGTTTCTGTTAGGAGGATGAAGCCAATGGCCATTTATTGCAGCTGGCCTATGAGGCAGTGAGCCACAGCTCTCATCGGAAGCAAGTTAGGACACAGGCTTGCTCTGTTTCCTGACCCACCTGTCTCACAGTAAAGACAGAGCTTTTCTTCTCTCAAGAAGAAAAATAAATATCTTGTTATATAATAGCAGATATCAAAATATATTTCTTTGAATGCTGCTCATATAATTTTAATAACCAAGGCTTAAATAGAACCATTGTGTTCCTGTGACAACTGAAACATCAAATGATTCTAGCATAATCTCTTCCTTTATTCTTCTTAAAGAATAAATTTCTTATATAAAAAAGATTATTCAGAGGCCAGCTAGATAAATTATTTATACAGAGTTTGTTCTAATTTATTATCTTATATCAGAAATGGCTCACAATGATAACTCACCACTGTGCTTCTGAGTGAAAACACAGCTACCATTCGGGGGTCATTTCAATGCATGTGACATGGCCCCATGTTTTCGTTATATTGTTTCCTTTTTAAGAAATCATGTCTGTAGCCTAGAACCTACTATTTTCCCACATTGATTCCACATACATGTTATTCAGAAGACGAATTCATTGTGAAGAAAGAGGATACTGAAAAAAATATATATATAGTCCACATTTATTTATGTACTAAAACAGCATCATAGTGTTTGACACTGGGAAATATCTGGTTAAAACAAAACAAGGACCAGAGAGAGATCTCTGTTAGCGAAAGCACCTAAGGATCTGAGTTTGATTCCTAGGCTCTCAAGAGAAAGAGGAAACATACTTCTACAGTTGTCCTCGAACCCTTCCCATGTGCAGTGGTATGTCCATATGCCCACCTACCTGCATGTGTACACACACACACACAATTAAACATATATATATATATATATATATATATATATATATATATCTTTTTTAAAAAACAACACAACTACAGCAAGTATGCACCGCGACAAGAGCTAGCTATTCTAAAGTGTGCAGGGAGAAATGAAGCTTATGTCACTTGTGTGAGTCACCAAGGGTGATTTCCTATTAGCAACATGCTTTATAATGAATGTTTTGCAGAGGAGAACTGATCTGGCAAATGTACCATTAACATCTTCAGCGGAAGAGAAGTGAATGGGCAGGCACTCAGCTCTCACACGAAAACAGTAATGTGGGGTATTGTTGAGCAGTGTACAAAGCCGGCTAGCTGTCTGTCTGCCCTCCCCACCCTGGTAGAATGCCAGACAGAAGCTTGGGCTGAAATAATCCTCTCGGCTTCACATATCAGGCCGCCCTTCCAATTGCCTCCCTGCAGGGATCCTGGCCCTGTTGTACATTGCCTTGCCTCCTAGGCTTTTCTTGGAAAATTGGGTTGCAAATCCTATATACCCCAAATTTTTATGTTCTTCATATCTGTACAACCCTCATCATATGGACAAAACTGAAGTCTGACACCAGCTCAGGTAGTAGCCAAAGAACCTCTGATTTTATGGATGATTAAATTCTTCCCTAAATATTCTGGTACAACCAGGGTACCAAGGGCCTCTTGTCTTTAAGCAATTCCTTTCAAATGAGTTACTCGTCACACCATTTACCTCATATTTCACAGGGGTTTCTCCACATCTTTCCTGTCATCCTGATGACAACCCCACTCCGCCTTCCTTAGAGGGCAGTCCTTATCAGACAAACAAGGAGTTGCTGTGGAGACCCAGCACTGGGCACAGTACTAGGTGAATCTCATGGGTGCTCTGTGAGGCGGGCCCCTCCAATTGATAGGGGCTTTAGGTTTTATTGATGTCTTGTGTGTTGGGAGTTCTAGCTTTGCTTGGTTCATCCTTTCTCTCGTCCTCAGGACCCTTTACTTCCTAAGACACAAAGTTGATTCCTGTGACCTAAAATAATCCTTCCATTTTTCAATGTTCTGTAGCTTTGCTAAGGGAGAATTCAAGATGAATTAGAGTGCTTTTTGCCTTTTTAACAGAACTTTGTAGTGTCAAAATCAAGTCACCTAGAAGCTCCCAGATGCACTCAAATTTATTTAACAAATTATAATTTAGTCAGTGCCTCAGAATAAGCAGTTATAAATGACATGCTCTGCAGCTCGTTTTTCATCTTAGCACACTGAATTAAAGCATCTCCTATTGCTCTAGGCTAGGGCTTTTTTTTTTTTTTTTTTTTTTTGGTAGCCCTCTTGTGAGGTTTCATCATACCCCTGGTTTAGTCTGCTGCAAGGCAAGTGCTTGTTTTAGCAGATGCCAAGGTAAGGATGGGATAAAGAGGTAGATCACTGAATGACGGCTACCCTGAGCAGGGGTGGGAAAGATGATCAGAAGTGGAGAGTCTCAGTGGGGCAGGAGGAACAAGGCAACTACTTTCTCCTTGAGACACATCACACTGCAGGGTGAATATAGCAAAGAATAAAGTGTGGCTGTTTCTAACAATTCTTTGGTCAGTATGACTTGGCTGAACTGAGCTGACACTACTGTCACTGGCATTGTCTGTTAATTTTAGTCACATTTCTTGTAATGAACATGTCCTGAGTAAGACGTCAGCATTCTTAGCCTTGACCTCAGCACTGGCACTGTGAGAGATAAAATGTATAATCAGTTCCATGTGCATTGATCTCTCAATCTGCCACACTCAACCCCTATGATTTTGGCCTGATTTTTGGTTATTAGTCTTTTATTGTCCAGATCCATTTTATGAGTAATACTAATTACTCATAAAATTACTCAGGAACCTGTTTCGTGCTCTCTTCTCCTCAGCAGCTGACTTGAAGAATGCTTCCTTACTTCTGTTTGTGCATATAAAAAAACACAGTGGGCTGAAGGAGTATACAAGTTACTGCCTCCCTGCTATCCTGCTGTAGTGGACCAACTAAACTACTCAGAACACATACACACAGCAAATCAATATCGTCTGCTCCCCTTACTAGGACACCTACATGAGGACTAAGCTGCCCATTGGCTACGAATGTGTAGAGGGCCTCATCGTCCATGCATTGTCCTTGGTTGGTGCTTCATTCTCTGTATGCCTCCCTGGGCCCAGGTTAGTTGATTCTGGTGGTCATCTTGTGGAGTTCTTGTCCCCTCTGGTTCCTTCAATCCTCCCCTACCCCCACTTTTCTACAAGGCTCCCTGTACTCAGCCTAATGCTAGGCTGTGAGTCTCAGGATCTGTTTTGATCTGCTGCTGGGTGGAGCCTCTTTTTTTTTTTTTCTTTTAATGCTACACAAGACCTACAAAACATCAAGCCAGAAAACAACAACAACAACAACAACAAAAAAAACAATATAGACGTGGAGGTGGGGCAGGGGTGGGATCATGAAGCTCCAGGGTGTGCTGAGTTTAGCAAGTTGGCGGCTGTTAAAGGCTAGAGAGTACACTCTCCTCAAGGAAGTGGCCCTCTTAGGGTGCTCATGCTCCACACGATGGTCCTATATCTATGTGACTGGACTCAACAGGTTAAGACAAAAGGATTCTAAGTGGAGAAGGGGACATGGCAAGGGATTCTGGGAAGAGTTGAAGGGGTTTAGAGGTCAAGATACATTGTGTCCATTTCCAGAGGATGAGTTAAAACTGCTGATGAAAAGGAAGCATCACAAGGGCTACAACAACAAAAAGAAAACACTTAAGTTGATGTTAAGTTCATTGCTGGTTGTACTTTCTTTACTGTCATTTTGGGGATGGTTTTTATACTAATTAAAATTGCTCCTTGTCAGCTTTATGCATGTATGTAATGCACTCTAGTTGTTGCCAGATCTATTCTCTGTTTTTCTCTCCTATTCCTACCAACCCTCTTTGTCTCCCTGTAGGGCCCTTTTTACATTCATGCAGTTTTGTTGCATTCTATAACTCATTAAATTGAACCAGGGCTGTTTGTGAGCCCATGGGTTTTGACGTGTCTGGTGGGTTCACAAATGGGTGCACACCTGAAGACAATGAATCTTCCTCTTTCAAACTCTATTGGCAGCCAATTATTCATGGAAAGGGGAGACATTCCATGAGCCCCCCACTATTCATGACTGTTAACAGAGCCAGTCTTGTTCATAATTGTAATAGTAGCTTTAGCTGGCCAGACACCAGCATTTCTCAGCTTGCCTCCCCATCTTCAAGCATCTACATTCTTTCTTCTCTCTTTTCTTTAACATTCCTTAAGCTTTAGAGAGAACAGCATAGGGGTCATTTTTAGGGCTGAGCTTTCAACCATCACATATTCTGAGCACCTGTCCTCCCCAAGTTGCTTTTGTTCTTGGTGTTTACCACATCAATTGGAAGAAAAATGACTACTGGGCCCTTCTGAGGTATTGCTTGCATTGCTTTACATTGTCGTTTCATGGATTCAACCTAGGACATCAGTGCCCATGCTAGGCAGTGCTTAATCACTGAGCTACATCACTAAACTTTTTGTTTTCTCATTTGAGATACTATCTCAAGAAATTGTCCAGGTGACTCTAAACCCACTGTACAGGCAAGTCAGGCTGTGAACGTGTAATTCTGCATCCTCAGCTTCCCAAGTATCTGAGATTAAAGGTATGTGTCACAACTCTCTTGGCTCTATAGCACTATCAATGAGTTACTTCCAATGTAAAGAAAAAAAATGTGCAGATATGCACAGAGATATTATACCGTGGTCTTCTGTTGATGACTTGTTTAACTGAGTAGATTTCACAATGCAGTGCTGTAACACAGTGGTTCTTAACCTGTGGGTTGCTACCTATTGGGAGGTTGAAAGATCCTTTCACAGGAGTTGCATATAAGATATCCTGAATATCAGATATTTACATTATGATTTATAACTGTAGCAAACTTGCAATTATGAAGTAGCAACGAAAATAATTTTATGGTTGGGTCACCACATGAGGAACTGTTTTAAAGGATTGCAGCATTAAGAGGGTTGAGAAACATTGCTGTAAAAGACTTAATCTGTAAAGTCAATGATTAGCCAAAACAGTATCATGTCAGTGACGAAAATGTTATCCCCTTTAAATGCGTGAGCTCTTTGCTTCAGATTAAGAGTGAGCATTTTAAGCTAGTTCAACTACTCTTTCCCAGTTACATATATACAAATGTTTTTCTGTTTAGAAATATAACTTTTGGTTCCCTATAAAACTATACTTTTGTGGCAGGGAAGCATAAATTTGAAAGTTATAAATGATGAGTGATGAGGATGTATTTGCACCATATTTTAGTGACACATTTCTATACAGTTTACACACACACACACACACACACACACATACACACACACTACAAAATCCTTGTGTGGAGCAAAGCCAGCGTTTCGTAATCGCTCATGCCAGATAAACACTTGACTGCTTCTTGTCCTCTTTTCATCAAAGCCTATTTCTGACTTTGTAGTGTAACGACCTAGCCATGCAAGCTCCCAGGAGGGGGGTGCGCCAGCATTTTGCATTCACAATGGGCAGAAAATACCTGAGAACAATAGGTGGAAAATTGAAACGAGAACAATCAACACAAAACCAAGAAATCAATATCACATCTGGACCCAAAATTGCACATCCATTTCATCTCATAAATGCTCCGTTTTCCTCACTTTCAAAGGTGTGTGATGCAGGGTGATCTTGAGAACTGCAGCTCCAGTTGCATGGCTGCATTAAATGTCTCTTTATCACAAAAGGGCATTTGGAGAATTTCTCTGCTTTGAATAATTATCTTTATATGGTAGGATTTATCTCTTTTTAATTCATACTTGTGAATATATTCCCTATTTAAAACGCCAAAGAGAAAAATTAGACAAAGTTTATGAGGTTTACAAAGAGCTGGCTAAATTTACATCTGTCATAAATATATTTCATGAAAGTCAGAGTTTGCTGTTATGAGTACCATGTTGTTTGAATTCTAAATCATGCTTTATCAAGACTGCGAACATCACCCAGGAAGCTAAGCTATCTTTTCCATAAGCCAAGCAAATAAGAACATCTGTGACCCTTTGTGCCCCGAAGCTCCTGCATAAGCTTCAGGACAGCCACACATGGCCCTGCTGAGAGCTGTGTGTTAGGCTTGAAATAAGGAGGATCAGGCAGGAGACTTCTGAGCTCACAGTAAAAATCCATGCACCAAGAACACCAGTTTGACAATTAGCAGGGTCTCACTTCCAGCTTTTTCCCTCAGCACACCCTATGAAATCAAAATGCTCTCTACAAAAACAGTACAGTCTAAGCTAGCACTCTGTTCCTTCTACAGTTTCTATTTTTAGAAGCTTAATATGGTTTCAAGGAGGAGAGAACCAACAATTCCTCTGAACCTTAACTGAATACCAACCAAAGGACTTGGGCACATTGTCTTTACCACCTTGATCCATCCTTGCCCTGTGGTGTCACAAGCAGTGTGAATGGGTACTCTTCCATTATCCTCCCTCATAGAAACAGACTGTGCCAGGTCCAGCTGCCTACCACCTGGACTTTGCAAAACACCAAAGGCATTAACACTTGTAAGTTTATTCTTAAAACTTCAAGTGTTTTATCCCTGCATTACATTTTGACTTAGGTTTGCAAACTTTCTTAAACATTGTTAGTAATTTACCCTAAAATAAAAGCTACACTGCCCTACACATTGGCAAAGCAGAACTATGAAGTTTTTCTATTCAAAATAACACAATGGTATATAAGTTTCCTTTTACGTGAAGACCAAAGCCTTCAAGTTAAATTCAAATTACAGAACACACGGCTCCCAAGTTCTAAATTCTCTTTAGTTGGGGATTTTCAACTGAGCTTTGAGACTATATTAAAAAACGTTGTCTACAACTGTGCTTTCAATGTAAAAGAAGTTCTGTCCATCATAGAACACAAAGGCTATCTTCATTGGTTCTTTTGGTGCACAGTTTCAAACTTGGGAGGGGCTAAATTTGGAAACAAGAACCTATGTTAGAATAAATGGACTTAGTTTGCAGCAGTAAGCATGACTCCACAATGTAGCTCATAATCTCCGTGCTCACAGCAGTTTATATATGGGCTGAGAAACATGTAGTGTCACACCACTGTGTGCACACATTCAAATGTGCAGATAACAGATGAGGCTCGAGTGCAATTATTGTCCGGGCAAAGCAAATTACCACAGACCTTGCAAATCAAGGTACACACAGAACCAGAGCTGTGAAAAACCCCAAATACCCCAGAGTAGCTTTCCATTTCAGCGGCTTTAATCTTACTCCATTTTTTTTGATGGTGTTCTTCTAACATTTTTAATTAAATAAGTATGCACACTATTGTGATATCATAGTCTGCAGACTGCAAAGCCCCAAACAGAAGGGCTGTAGGCAGGACAAGTGACTACTAATCACATAGCACATTAACTAGGACCTTTGTTCTTCTAGGTCTCCCCATTCAAAGACTGTCCTTGGGACTTTGAAAACACCAGCTTCAGCCAGAAAGACAATAAAACACAGTGTCTGCTAACCTAGTCAATAAACTCTGAACCTATTTCCTAAAGGCACAACACCTGGACCTTCCCTAATCTCTACTTTCCTACTCACAAGGAACCTTTAAAATGCGGGCTATGCTCATCTTGGGCAGGCTGGAAACTTCTGCTCATCCCTCATCATGCTGTCTGTCTGTCTGCCTGTTTGTCCATTTGCTTTCTAGAACTTACAGCTCTTGCCTAAAGGAAGACTCAACTCAAAATTCTCTCAAGAACCCCATTTCTCTTCTAATCGTAACAATGACAGAAGCTTTGAGTTTTAATTGATTTCATTTTTGCAGCAAAAATTTATGTTCACAAGCAAAGCTAAGCAGAATGTCTGGAATTTGCCACTCCCACCCTGGAGCACTACCCTGGCACCACCTCCCACGATATGAGCACATTCCTGACAGCGTCTCCATTAAATCTGACAACCCCAATGGACACAAAATCACCCCTTGGCTCTCACTTTATATCAGGGTTCCCTATCTTGCTTAGTTGGGATTACTATTGCATTGATAATACACCATGACTAAAAAACAAGTTGGAAAGGAAAGGGTTTATTCACCTTATACTTCCAAATTGCTATCCATCATCAAAGAAAGTCAGGGCAGGAACTTAGGCAGGGCAGGATCCTGGAGCTGATGTAGAGGCCACGTAGGGGTGCTGTTTACTGGCTTACTACTCTTGGCTGGCTCAGATGGCTTTCTCAGAGAACCCAGGACTAGCCCAGAGATGCTACCACCCACAGTGAATTGCGTCCTTCCCCATCAATAACTAATGAACAAAACGCCTTCAGCTGGATCTGGGCGCGTTTTCTCAATTAAGGCTTCCTGCTCTTGGATAACTCTAGTTTGAGTCAAGTGGAAAAGTATCCAGCATACCCCCCTTTAGTGTCATTTATACCTTGTGTCAGGGCATGAATCTGCCATGACAGTGCTATTCAGAGTTTTTCACTGCCTGTCAAGTCGTTTTGCTCAATCTGGCAGTTAGTGTGCACCTACCCATCCTTATCAGAGCTTGGGGGTGTGCTGGGGGCCACCTTTTCTGTGTGCATTGGGGTCTGTTTTAATCTCCTTTTAACCCATTGCCATTGCCATATGATGCTTCTTCTTAAATTAGCATTTCTCTATATAGGGCAAAAGAGAATTATCAAATTTGAAAGATCTACCCCAAAAGTTCATCTTGCTTATGTAGAAATGGAATTTATTTCCTGTTTATATATATATATATATATATATATATATATATATACACAACTGTGAAAATGGTTAATACTCTCTCCATTTCATCCAGTTTCCAGTTATGATTTACATAAAAGCAAAACATTATTTTCCATATAAAAGAAATAATAAACACCCTAAGAAATTTAATGAAAAATATTATTTTCTATCATCATGTGATAATTGCCAAATTAACTGATAAAATCATCTTCTTCATTTCCTTTTAATATATTTTTGCAGCTGATACTTGTTGAGACTTGACGATTTATAAGTCAGATTAAACATCACAGGAATTACTTGACAGAAATTCAATTTGAGTTTAAAATAGTTCAAACTGGGCTTATATAATATATTACTCGAACAGTAAAGATTATAAGTTAGGTCCCCAACTTCTTTGACCTTCAAAATGATGTATGCCATCACAGGAATTATAAATAACAGTGTCTGTGGGGAAAGCCTGCATAAATCAAAGGTGGAATCAGCGTTCATGAATCCTCCTTCTCAGGCACAGTATCGTGAGAGAAGAGGTTAATGTTTTTCACCGAGACAAACACATATCTGAGAAAATTATTTTAAACATTGTGTATGGCTAATGGCTCTGGGAGATCTGAAATACAACAAGAAAATGATGGAAGCCAAGGAAGTGGGGACAGACAGGGAGATAGACAAGCAGAGAGAAAACTGCAAGGAAGGAAGCAAGAGAACAGAGAGAAAATTTGAGGGAGGGAGGGAGTGGGGAAGAGGGTGACTCCACCCACAAAGGCTGACTCCACCCACATTCTGGAGACATTCAATCGCCTAGCATCCCTCTGCCTCCAGGCTAGGCATCTCCACAGCATCAACTCTATGTTGCTTTGTCACTCTAACTGCACCATTCACCCCTTAGCTTCTCCTCTGATACTATCAATGAATCATCAAGAACATAAATTAAATGTCCATTTTCTGATACCCATAATGTCCCCTTTCTTCTGTGTGCTTTCTTTTGGGTGCTATAATTTGCTACATGCATAGGCTCAGATACAGAGCTCACAGCCAGAGATTGCCACTTTGTGATGTTAAGGGGACACACATGTGACTCTTAGTCCACAGAAGTCTTCTACATGGCTCACTAAGGATATGAGGAAGTTACAGGAACTTCCATACTGCTGCTTTGACTCTCTGGGCTACACTGGACTATTCCGAGACAACGGGATGCCACCATCAGCCCAGAGCATGATGAGCAGTGCTAAAGGGATTTCTTCTTCGTCAGATGATATGAATAAAATGTGTGTGTGTGTGTGTGTGTGTGTGTGCGCGCGCGCGCACGTGTGCGCACGTGTTGATATTCCTAGTTGGTGGGTGGGCTTGCTTGCAACTATGTGGTGGATGTATGTGTGGACATCAGGTCTCATCATCAATTGTTGTTCTCCTGGCTAGCAAGTTCAAGGCATCCCTTTGTGTCCACCCCTATCACTGGAATTACAAATATGCTGTCTATCATTTTTCATGGGTACTGGAGATCTGAAGAGGTCTTCATACCTTCAGGGCAAGCACTTTACTGGCTCAGATATCTACCCACTCTTAAGTATTTCTTAAAAATATCAAAATATTGGTAAATTGCAGGTCAAGCTCTAATATGAAGCCACAGGGTAAACCTAGACAACAAGGAGTTGTGTCCTGAAGTATGTCTGCATGGCTGGCAGAAGCCCCTTCACCCGTTTTGAACACAAGAGCATCCCTGTTTTAGACCCTGTCAAAGTACATCTGAGTTTGGGTGAATGGTTGCAGAATTGGAAAGAACAGTGGGGTCACTCATCCCAAAGGTGTAGCTCTCCTCGAAGATAAACAGAGACAGGCATTCTAGAGTGAGAAAGCCTGCCTGTCTCCTGTGAGTAGTCAGCGAAGGTCAAGCAGACTAAAGAGGCCCATACAGTGGGTGCATAGAGCCTTTCCCACAGAGATTTGAGTTTCCTTGGTTTTGTTTTGGGTGTGTACTTACCTTGTGTCCCTTGGAGGGCTTTGTTAAGTAGAGAATTGGGAACTGTCCCAGCATCAAGCATCTGCAGCAGCAGGTGCACTGACCTGTTATGTTTCAATTAGTGATAAGCCCATCTTTCTTCAAATGATGTACCAGCAATCATTGTTACTAAGTTTTCAGCAGTGCTTTCTATCAATTTGATAATGTGCAGAGAGTAAACCAACCTGACCAGGCTTTCAAAGCAGGTGGCACAATAGAGTCACAGAGCTCCAGCCTCGGGTATTCAATCTTACATACACCGCCGGAGCAATGCATGACATTGCCTTATAATGTATTTCTCGCCCCAAATTTATTTTCTGGTTTTGAACTACCTGTTTAATATTCTTTTTAAAGACCATGTTTATATGTTCTTATTACTCATATTTTTGTATCATATTTTATAACAAAATCATCTCCATTTTCTACTCTATTTAGCTTTGAGTCCCTCTGGCAAAGCTGCTCTGCTGTATGTTAACAGCAGGAAGAGTTCAGCATATTTCACAAACCAAAGCCTTATATATATATATGCTTTGCTTTAAAGGAAAGTGTGTGCTGTCTTTCACTAAACTCTATGCAGTTTAAAACTTCTGCTTGTTTTATGCTTAATCTTTTATAAAAGGACATTTAGAAGAAGCTTCCCTAATTTTATGATGGCTAAAATATTTTTATGATAAATTAGACATCCCAGTCCTTAATTTGCACCTGGCACCCCTGCTGCCTATGCCTACAAAGCTCCACTTTTTCTCTCTCTTTCAACTTTCTCATCTCTCAGAAGAGCAGCACCTATAATACGACACAGGGCATGCTGATATGATGCCATCTCCACACTTCAGTCTTCTACTGAAAGAGGAG